>NC_091928.1:1013750-1347500 GCF_041260155.1 Ptychodera flava
CTGTAAAAATCATGTTTACAGTATCTCTGTCTTCAGGGACCTTCAAATCTTCAAGTATAGGTTAAAATGCACCATATGGGACATGTTTTGCTTCACTAATTTTAACCAACTTGACCTGATGGTGAAATATGAACTTGGCAGGAAAAGGGGTAATCTCCAGGAAGCTGATTGTAGATGAGCCTTCTTTGGCTTGCAAGCTTGAGTTTGATTCAATCGAGCCATACAGAATGCACAGAAAAAGTCCAGCGTGAGTGTGAAGATTTTGAAGAAAACACATGAAGTGATCGTGAAAGTCTGCCTGAAAATCTGTTCTGTCCTGTTTTTATACAAAAATGATTCCATCCAGAAGATATCAGAACAATCAAAGACAAGGAGAAAAAACAGATTAGAAATGGGTATTGTTCAAGGTGTGAAGCAGTCATTAAAAATTCCCTCCATAGTTGTCTCAGCACAGGTAGCCTCGACTCTGCTTGCTGAAGATTTCTGAACATGCACCTTTCCACAGTTTCTGATTTTTTGCTGATTTTTACGCTCCCATATATGCATATGTATATATGCAAATGGGAGGTATTCGTATAAGGTGGCAAAATGGCGTCTGTGTGTATGTATGTAAGTATGTATGTATGTCTGTTAGTCCGTCCACATCAAAAACTCCTAAACCGTAGCACCTACTGTCTTAGTATCTGGTGTACAGGTGCACCTAGGGGTGGAGATGTGAATTTGTTCAAATGAACATGTCAGTGCCAAAAATATGCAAATGAGGGGGAAACAAGGAAAAATCCTGCAAATGGCTAAAACTCAGTAAGCATTGGTCAGATTTGGTTGAAACTTGGTATGCAGATTTATTTAGTTATTCTAAATTATGTGTGCAAAAATTGGGATGAAATTTGCATGTTTGTATTTTTAGGGTATTTTTTCTGTTTTTAGTCAAAAAATCTTGTTCTCTAAAATCGCTCGTCTGATTGCTATGAAACTTAATATTCATGTTCCTCAGAATGACCTCAGTCATGCTTGTACAAATTGTATTGATATTGTCATATTTGTAATTTTGGGGGAATTTTCCCAATTTTTGATAAAAAAATTTTAATCCAAAAACTGCTGATTTGATAGCTTTGATACATGTATTTGGTATACAGGTATCTAAGATTAATCTCAATATAATGTATTGAAGGTATGTTGAAACTGGCAATTTTTTTTTTATTTTTGGGGCAATTTTTGCCTTTTTTGGTCAAAAAATCTTTCTCCTAAAACTTTTGATCTGGTAGCTTTGATATCTAGTGTACAGGTTCCTAGGGTTTATGTTAATTAGATATATTTAAAATTAGGATGAAATCTGCAATTGGGGGCAATTTTTCTCATTTTTGTTCAAAAAATTAGTTTCTCAAAATTTACCAGTCTGATTGCTTTGATATTTAGTAAACCGGTCCTTAGGGTTTTTGTTAATAAGATATATTGAAATTAAGTTGAAATCCGGAATTTTGAATTTTTGGGGCAACTTTGCGAAACTTTCAGTTTTACTGGGATATCTTTCATTTTGTATTTTTAAGATTTTTTTTGGTAATTTATACCTACTGGAACTAAGAGTATATAATGTGGTGATTTAGTAAGCATTTGATATGGTAAACTGTATTTGGTGTTGAAATGCGGTAAAAAAATCCTGGCAGATTTTGAAAAAATTCCAAACAAATGCCAATAAAAAATTCAGCCAGAGAAGGTTTGACAAAAAGAAAAGGTGGGTCAGAGTGGGGAAAAAAGAATGTACAATGGATCGGATAAAAAAGATAATGTACCTCATCGATCTTCCAGACACCATCCCTTATCAAATGGTCCACCCCGATGTATTTTTGTGCACAATTAACCATGCAGTGTATTTTAGTTTAAGATGTCAAGTTAGGTAAGGATTTGAAAGGAATAGTCAAGTTCACCACAGCTTAAGTTTAACTTTATCTCTTGTGTCATCATCCTTGTGTAATTGATTAAGTTTGTAAGTTGTTCCAGATGTGGATGTACCAGCTGTTCTGGAAGAAAACAATGTTTACTTTTTCCTGTAGGGTTTCTGAGTTGATGATTGTATGTTGAAATTTCTCCATGTATCTGGTGTATGGGCAAAGTGTAAACATTGGTTGTATGTTATGTATTTCAGTCTATGTCAAATATGTAAATGAAAAATCAAGAACAGTTTACTGTGTGCTTGTAAAAGATAACATATTTGTCAATACATAAACTGCCTTGCAGATTGATTGTCTTAAATATTACCACAGAAGTAGAAAAGGAAAAGAAACTAATCAAATTGCTGTAACACATTCACTCTCAGTGCCTGTATAGGCCTATACTTAACTATTTTATCATTACATTCAGCTGTTTGTTATATCTTTATCACTCTCCATGGGCCAAGGCACACTTGGGGTCAATGTCATCACTCTGTGCCAGTCTGTGTATGTCAGTCTGTCTGTATATGTATGTCCATGTTTCATATAATTGTTGACTTGTTTTGATAACTATATGGGAGCAAACAGTGATGTTGTCACTATTTTTATGAGAAAGTATTTCCAGGAAAGTTTGTGTTGTTGTAGTCATTTAGTGCTGAGCGGTGAGCGGAAGTGGCATGCCTGGTGAAAACAGGAGAAAGTTTGAGCTTCGGAAATGCGAGTTTGACCACTTTGAAAATTCCTCTCAAATTTTTATGAGTATATAATAAGTGTATTTGAGCTAAATTTGAAAGTCTTTTATCGACACTATCAGATTTTACTGAATGGTTTACAATCAGTTGTATTTCCTCTTTGCCAAAGGTAAATTCTAGGGACATCGGGTGTTTGCTTGCGAGTCAAAACTGTTTTATTCACGTCTGAAAATGACAGGAGTACCCAGTTCTCAAAATTGCTCGTTTGATAGCTTTGGTATTTGGTATACAGATTTCTAGGTCTTATCTTAATATGATACGTTGAAATTATGATGGAATCTGCAATTTTGTATTTTGGGGTAATTTTTTCTATTTTTGGTGGAAAAATGTGTTTCTCAAAAAAACTACTCGCCTGATAGCTTTGGTTGACATGTTCTTAGGGATGATGATGTTAATGTGATCTGTTCAAATTATGATGAAATCTTCAATTGTCTATTTTTAGTTCCCACGGACACCGTCCGGGGGAACTTATAGGTTTGGTCATGTCCGTGCGTGCGTGCGTGCGTGCGTCCGTCCGTCCGTTCACGCAGATATCTCAGACATGCCCAGGTCAATTTCTTTCAAACTTTGCACAAGGATAGTACCCTACCCCATACAGATGCACGTCGATTTGTTTCACAATGCGATCAAATTTGGCCGTGTTAGAGGACTTTTTAGTTTTCACCTCCATAGACTCCCATGTATAAGGCAGTCCATAGACTCCCATGTATAAGGCAGTCCATAGACTCCCATGTATAAGGCCAAGAAAAATAAAAATTTAGTTTCTCATCGTACTCATATTGCAAAAAGGATGCAGTGACACAGTTTTTAGTCCTCACGGATGAAGTCTAGGGGCTTATAGATTGGGTCATGTCCGTCCATGAGTCCATGAGATATCTCAGACATGCCCAGGTCAATTTCTTTCAAACTTTGCACAAGGATAGTACCCTACCCCATACAGATGCACGTCGATTTGTTTCACAATGCGATCAAATTTGGCAGTGTTAGAGGACTTTTTAGTTTTCACCTCCATAGACTCCCATGTATAAGGCAGCTCTCCATAGACTCCCATGTATAAGGCAGTTCTACATACATGTAGACTCCCATGTATAAGGCCAAGAAAAATAAAAATTTAGTTTCTCATCGTATTCATATTGCAAAAAGGATGCAGTGACACAGTTTTTAGTCCTCACGGATGAAGTCTAGGGGCTTATAGATTGGGTCATGTCCGTCCATGAGTCCATCCGTGAGTCCATCCGTTCACGCAGATATCTCAGATATTTTGACAAAATGTCACGTGACCTTAGTGACCTTTGACCTCAAATATACATATATGTCCATAACTCGGTAACCACAAATGCTACACCCTTCATATATGGTATGATGGGACAGCTTATGACGCCACATATTGTACCTCATTAATTATGTGCATATCTAATTTTGAGCGAGAAAATAGAGCTAGAGGTCTGATTTTTGGTATATAGGGATAACTTTAATAGGCCAAAAAAAAAAATTGATTTGTTTCTGGTCAGCGCGCGCATCACTTCAAAGTGTGCGCGTCAACTCTTTTTTTTCCTGTCTTTCATTTGCCCCTATGGAAAAAAGGGGAAAATGTATCAAATTCCAGCCAAAATAAAAAAAAAAATTGAAAAAAAAATCGCGTCACCGCATCATTTTTGCCACATGTCAATGACCAGAAACAAACCTATTATTTTTTTTGGCCTTAGCAATACTATTTTTTTTCCAAAATGTCACGTGACCTCGGTGACCTTTGACCTCAAATATACATATTTGTCCATAACTCAGTAACCACAAGTGCTACACCCTTCATGTATGGTATGATGGCACAGCTTATGACGCCACATATTGTACCTCATTAATTATGCACATATCTAATTTTGAGCAAGCCAATAGAGCTACAGGTCTGATTTTTAGCTACTATAGACTATAGTCTATAGAAGCTATTGGGATGGGTATCCGTCCGGCGTCCGTCGTCAGTCTGTATGTATGTATGTATGTATGTCCGTTTGTGAGGCGTCCGTCCACTCAAATATCTTGAGAACCGCAGTACTTACTGATTTGATATTTGTTGTGTAGATAAAAAATATGATTTTGAGAAACTATTTTTTTTAATTTTTTGATATTGTTGAAAATAGGCAAATTAATGCCAAAAGAGGCGTTTTTGGTAAAAAATCTTCTTCTTCATAACTGCTGGTCAGACAGCTTTGTTATTTGGTATACAGGTCCCTAGAGGTAACCCAACTTAGATTTGTTCAAATTGTGATGAAATATGCAAATGTGTATTTTTAAGGAATTTTTTTGTCATTTTTGGTCAAAATTTGACTTACATTGTATGTAATTCTTGTACTGTATAAACCCTATCAATTCACCCAGAAAAAAATAATTAATATGATTTTAAATAATTGAATTAATTTGGAAATCATCAAAGCCAAAATAATTTTAGTGTAGAACTATCAGAAAGTTCAACTTTTTTTGACAGTTCATAGTGAAATGCTTACCATCTTTGAGGATTAAAACATGTAAAGGAAACTTTCCTGAATCCCAACTTTGACATATTCTGAACCGGCATTTATTTGGCCTATATGTTATCTAAAAGAAATTGCTCAAAATAGTCAATAGAGATAGAGATAGAGATAGAGAAAGTTCTAATTTCCATTTATGGTTGACTTGGTAAGGATGAAATAAAATACTTTTTGAGGAAAAAAATAGAATGGTCAATTAAAAGAGTGGTCAAAGTGATAGGGTTTTTATGGTAAAGCTGGGCTGTAAGATTCCTCATGTGCTATTTATAGCAATTATGCAATCTGTGTAAACAGTGCAATGAAAGTTACATGATTCCTTATAATGCTTTTGATGACCTTGAACTTCTTAAGTTTCAAACATTTGTCTCTTCAGTGTTCTTTCTCTGAGTATGTAAAGTCTCAACTTATTCAACAGAACTTACTTGCAATGTTAATTTTAGAGTTAAAATGTGCTTGGTTAATAGGATGAAAATACTGATTAAGGTAACCAGCTTAAAATTCTTTATAACCTGACAGATATGCTGTTTTTTTATGACGTAAATCTTGATTTAAGCAAGTCTTGTTTACTTTAATTAGAATGTAATTAACTCTCGTTTATTAGCTACTATAGACTAATATAGTCTATAGAAGCTATTGGGATGGGTATCCGTCTGGCTTGCACCGTCAGTCTGTATGTATATATGTATGTATGTATGTATGTATGTATGTATGCAAATTAGCGCCAAAAAAGGCATTTTTGGTAAAAAATCTTCTTCATAACCACTGGTCAGACAGCTTTGTTATTTGGTATACAGGTCCCTAGGGATAACCCAACTTAGATTTGTTCAAATATGCAAATCTGAATTTTTACGGATTTTTTTTTCCATTTTTGGTCAGGCCATCCTGAAATGAGCTATCAAAGATATCCACCTTCTTCATCAATACATGTGTCACAAAAGGTTATTCTCTACATAACACAGCAGAGCTCTGTCAACTGTTGAGTTGCTTGTTTTTTCAAAACCTCTGGTCAGACAGCTTTAATATTTGGTTTACAAGTCCCTAGGATGACCTTAGTGAGATAATTTCATACAGTCAGGAAATACTTAATTTTGTATCCATGTCTATAGTAGCTTCAGGGACTTTGGCCCTATGTTTGGTATATAGGGATAACTTAGCAATACAATTTTTTTGACAAAATGTCACGTGACCTCGGTGACCTTTGACCTCAAACATACATATTTGTCCATAACTCAGTAACCACAAGTGCTACTACCTTCATGTATGGTATGATGGGACACCTTATGACGCCACATATTGTACCTCATTAATTATGCACATATCTAATTTTGAGCGAGTCAATAGAGCTAGAGGTCTGATTTTTGGTATATAGCGATAACTTAGCAATACAATTATTTTGACAAAATGTCACATGACCTCGATGACCTTTGACCTCAAATATACATATTTGTCCATAACTCAGTAACCACAAGTGGTACACCCTTCATATATGGTATGATGGGAGACCTTATGATGCTTCATACTGTACCTCATTAATTATGCGTATATCTAATTCTGAGCAAACCCATAGAGCTGGATGTCTGTCATACATATGCACATAGATTTGTTCTGTGATACGATCCAATAAGGCTGCCATGTGGCCATTTTATTACGATTTTTTCATGTCCTGAACTACAGCTCAGACATGTATCAAGCGAATTTATTCAAAAGTATTTTTATCACAGACCTAATGAAGAGGACTCTATCCTCTCTGAGGACCTGTAATCAAAGTACTACCATTAACAAGTGGGGACTGTGTCATCAACGATGACTTGTTGCAGCTATTTTTGCCACATTTTTGTCAGGCCCCTGAAATGAGCTATCAAAGATTTCCACCTTCCTCATCAACATGTGCCATTAATAGTTATTCTCTACATAACACAGTGAAGCTATATCAGCTTGTCAAATCTGCTGAGCAAAACTTTACTTGTCAACAATTTAGATATGATATAACTAGTATTTACATCAATTGCTGTATGTATTTAGATTGCACTGAATGTTCAATGAATTGACCACCATTCAAAAAGCTAGTTAGAGCAGTTATAACGATCCAATGAGAGAGATATTGAATAAATAATAAGGATGTCATCAAATTATAATCCTGAAAATAAAAGTCAAAAGTTTTATGTCAGTGACACATTCCAAAATGTGCTAAAGGTTATATCAGACATAGCGAAATGTTCCATGAAATGATTATGGCCTTTGCACTCTTTTTGTATGGTAAAAGAACCCTGTGAAGGTTGGTCCTTGTTTTATGATCTCAGCAACCAAGCTACAAGATACCGAAGCTGTATAGGTACATGTATATGGCCTGATCTCATTTCAAATAATTTTACTGGTGACACATTGACTACAAGAATGATGTAAGCCAATATCATTAACAATGTCATTAGCTCCTATAGCTGTATTATAAATATTTTATAGATGCCTTTGAGGAGGCACCGTGGTCCAGTGGTTAGGGCAATAGACTAACTATCAACGAATGGTGAGTTCAAGACCCGGTAGGTCCAGAGTAATGGACTCACTGTCAGAGGATGGTGAGTTCAAGACTCTAACAAGGTGTTGTTCCCCTTGAGCAAGGCACTTTTAATTACTCCTCAGTGCTCCATTGGGGTTAGTAGGTTATGTGTACCTCATCCTGTAATTGGCTAACGCCCATTGGATGATGGATTGATAAAAGAAAAAATTTTTACTTTTTCTTATTTTAGCAACCTCTCTATATCTCACAACAACTTTATTTTGTTGACCATAGGCACCTGTACCAGAACCAGATAAAATGGTGGCTAGTATGAAAGCCTTGGCACAGAGTGTACATGATGGCACAGAAATGTTTGGAGATTTGCCAAGGCCAAGAATCAATACAGGTGATTTCAAGAAACAAAGACCATAGCATAACTGATCAAAAAGCTGGTATTTTAATGGTACCAACTTGATAGACGGCTGTGATGAACCCTATAGGTGACTTGAAAACGTGTTTGTGATTGAACATGAAAAGAAAAAGATTGCTAGTTGTTGTTATTTGGTTACTTACCAACTGATGTAACAACTCCAGCTTACTGATGAGTGAATTGAGCAAGAAATGTTGTGGTTTGCTGTGTTTTCAAAATAGTTAACAATATTGCAACACACTAGCATACAGATACTATTGTCACTGGAGAGAGTATTTAATAACAGCAGCATGAAAAACTTTGAGTTCCAAGAACTTTCTCATTGCACAAGTTAACTTTACTGGTGATTTTAATCTCATTCCCAATAATAAAGAACATGCATAAGTTTTTAAAGTTGGAGTGAATAAGTAAGTAAATAAAGGACTTAATATTTATATTGATCAGAATTGTGTGGTGACCATATAGTCTGAAAAGCTTTTTCTATCCTCCTGTGCTTTCATTTTAAGATTTCATGCACATAAGAGAGGATTAGAAGAAACTTTTTTCACACGTGTTTCTTTCTAACACCATCAAAAGTGCATGTCTAACTTTTGCCTGTTTTTTAACTATTATTCACATTTGTCAAACATTGTGTTCTGTCCAACATCATTAAAATCAAAAGTTTTATTCCAGGAGAGTTTCATCAATTAATTATATTCCCTAGAGTTCGAATTTAATGGCAAAAAATGATCAGGGTATAAAAAGTTAAGTTTTCAATCCTACATACCAGTGAAACATTTTCTAAAGTCAGTACAGTCCATGATCATTGCATTTCAAGAATTAACTGCTTGGCTACCTATTCCATTTGTTACCTTACACTGTATGCCAAGAGCATTATGAACATTTTTGGGATCACTCTGGAACTTGAAGTCACTTTAGTTGTATAGAAATTCAGTTTGGTGTCAGAAATTTCTGACCTTCAAGGTAGTCAAGGTGTTAATACTTTCAATGTGTGTCATGTGATGACAGTGTAAGAATGATGATTGACAGTAGATCAGTTGTTTGGCAATAATCAAATCAGCAATTTATATCAAAGTATAAAGTGTACATATGCAGTGTTTCCGTTACAATTTCAAAACTTGCGTACGATTTTACGCAACTGGGTTTTTATTTGCGTAAAATGTATCAAAAATGTGTACGGTAGGAATTGGTATTCCTTTATTACGCATGCTCTATTAACCAAAAAACAATAACCTGGGGGGTTTCAAGGTATATGTAGCTGAATGCCGTGATGCATGTCTCGTATACAATCGTTGAGCAGCCTAATGACTTCATGTTCAAAAAAAATACTTTCTGACTACAAAATTAGTTATTCAAAGGGCCAACAAAAACCAGATACTGATCAAAGTCCTGCGGGACCTCTCAGGAATATAACCCGACAGTCTAAATTGTCACCCGTAAACACTTTCCAAATAACATGCGACGTAATGACCATTAACTGTATTGTGTTACCAACAACGTAGACTCGATGGATTCTCGAATTTTTTGCATCTGTAGTGTCATTGTCTGTACAGAACTGATTGACATGATGCTTTGTGATGATGACATACAATGTTGTATAAAGAGTTGCGGTCCGCTAAAGTCTAAAGTGTTGCAATATCTATCATGATATGCATGATATATATCAATGTCACTTGCGAGCAGTTACATATGTTCTATTTTTGCCCTGGCATTGAACCACGTTCAGGCAATGTAGTGCGGGTCAAGTACGTCTATGTCACGTCATGGGGCAGCATTTCTCAATGCGTATTAGATTACGCAGTCATGAATTTTTTTGCATACTTCAGAACAATTTTGCGTAAAATACGCAGGATTTTGTGTTAACGGAAACACTGTGTATGACTTCTCACAGGTGATGTCGCACAAGTGAAGGAACACAGTAAAGGAGTAATTTATTCTTGATATTGTAATAGCGTTATATTTTATGTGCTCAGAGTGTGTGTTATATAATTTTCCAATGTTCTCATGGATAAGAAAATACATATTTTACATTTGATTAACCCTTTGAGCGCCAACGTCACTTTTTGTCACCTTTGTAAAATGAAACTCAAACAATTTCTTTCACATTTTCTCAGAGATTATGATGGAAAAACTGAAGCCAATATGATATCATGTCAATTCAGTCCAAATCTATTACAAAAATTACAGAAAAATGTACAAAAATTTACAAAATGTTGCACTAAAATTTTTGGAGGGAAAAAATATGGCACTCAAAGGGTTAATGATCATGATGGAGATGGAAAATAACATTTTGTAGGTTACAATAGTTTCTGATGTGATAAGTAAAGATAGTGATGTAGAGCTATTTCTTTATTGACTCCTCATATTTAGAATATTAACTTCCGTAATTATTTATGATCATGTAAACCTTCAAGAGTAGGAACTAATTTTTAGCTGGGCTTGTGACAATATCAGATAGGTTGATCAATAATTGTTGTTTGTTTTCTGGCATCATTCATCAACTTTGCAAAACTTCTCTGAAAATGTTACAAAGAAAACTTTAAATTAGGTTAATAAGATCCTTGGGATCGCCTGATATAGATTTATTCAAATGGTCAGAAATTAAGTTTGTTCTAGTTTTTGTTCAAAACTTCTGCGATACTGTACCTTGATAGTTTGTAAACTTCATATGTAGCTTACAGGGATACACTTATTTAGGACTTCTTGAAATCAGCATATAATTTTCACATCAAAATGTTTGAGATTTTGAAAGTTTTTGCTCTCGTTTCATAAAAATATCCTCTGAAATCACTCATTCTGTACAGTCATTGAATTTTATATCAAGGTTCCCAGGGACGACCTCATTCAATTTTTGTTCGTATCAAAATGAAACTTGCATGTGCAAGTTTTCAGACTCATTTTCTTATGTTTTAGTAAACGTGTTCTTCTCCAACAGTGCCAGTCTGATAATTTTCAGATTTCATGTGAAGCATCAGAGCAATGCCTTTGTGAAGATTAATGACATTAGTGTAAAAGTTGCGCATTCCCTAATTTTGCTAAATTTTTCTTCTAAAATACTCTTCAATAGCTGTCAATTTGGCATGTTGGTTCCAAGTGCTGACCTCATAAAGTTAATAAAATGATGGTGAAATTTGGATATGCAAAGTTTTGAATCAGTTTTCTCTTTTTTCGGTGAAACTGGCACTTTTCTTAATACCTCTAATTTTCTTGCTTTCAAATTTTACAGGGTGCTTTCTAGGAATGCCCTTTTTCAGATTTCAGGGGAAAAAATATTTTTGTGATTTTTTCCGCAAATTTCTTACTAAACGTATCTTTTACACTGTTTTGTCCAATGGCTTTGAAAGTTGCTTTGTAGCTTTCCAAGGATAAAAAAGTTTCAGCTTTCTGCAAGTTATGGTGAAAACTGAGTATGTTAACTTTGAGGATCAGGTTCCTCATTTTGGTTTAACGTAGAGTGCACCTCGGGACAGATATTTACACTCAAACTTTTACAATTCTTTTCTGATATACCAATTTTGGGGGTTCATGTAAAAGCTCTTGGTGTAAGAAAACTGTTTACTGGCTTAGCTTTTCGAAATTCGAAAATTTTATTTTTCTCCATAGAGTTAACATGGGGATGGCAGCCATTTTGAATTTTAAATATCAGGAAATCTTCTATTTCTCTACTACCAAAATTTGCATACAGTGACCCCTGATTTTTAACCTTGATTTTGAAAGATAATGGTTTAAAAGATTCCTTAAGGAAAGTTTGAGCAAAAGTTTATATCTTTCACATTCAAGGTGCACACTACCTCAAGTTTATTTTTTCTGATTTATATCGAGTGATCATGAAATTTGTTGACATTTTTGCTCTTTCTGCATGACAGTAACATCTTCAAATTCTGTTAACTGCCATCATGAATGTATGGCAAACATTGTAATCTTGCAATGTTTTTGATGAAAAAAGTAACTAGAACTGCCATTTTAGTTGTTTTGATATTTGACTCTGAGTTGATTTGCACCAATGCAGTAAATTGATACAGCTGTAATAACAGCAAAGCAGGTTTTCAGTTATCCACATGGTTTAAGTTCATATTTATCCAACACCAACTTTGACAGTATCCTTTAGATGTCCCTTTTCCACCAATTTCCTCATCTTATGATCAAATATTTATTCAACTTATTGTATAGACAAATGAAAAGGTAATTTACAGACCAATTGTAAGTCATCTTTGAAACATTTTTGGAACACGGTATGCAGGTACATGTATTATAAATAAATATTTTATTGTTTGTGAGTTACACTATATTTGCAAATAGACCATCCTAGTAAAATGGAAACTTGATGAAATAAAGAAAGACAGACAAAACAAGGTGTTTATATAAATTTGTTTACTCTTCACATGATCCATCCATCTGCTTTGTTGTCATTGATATGGCACTGTAAAGCTCCCATATTCTATTGTACATATCTATAGCATGGGAAACTTGGAATCAATCAGCATCCTGTATATGTATGTGTCTGTCTGTCTGTCTGTCAGTATGTATGTATGTATGTATGTATGTACTATGTATGTATGTATGTATGTATGTACTATGAATGTATGTATGTATGTATGTACTATGTATGTGTGTATGTATGTACATGTATGTATGTACTATGTATATATGTATGTATGTATGTATATATGTATGTACTATGAATGTATGTATGTATATATGTATGTACTATGAATGAATGAATGTATGTATGTATGTATGTATGTACTATGAATGTATGTATGTATGTACTATGTATAGGCGAGCGGCGATTCCACAAAAAGGACCTTATTTTAGGAGTTTAATGTACCCACCTTACATACGGCCACATCATACGTCATTTGAAAGCTTATTATCTCTACTTTAAGAAAATTGACGATGTGGAGCTGCCAAGTAGGGCTATAACCTCCTAATTTGCATAATTAACAAGGGTATCCAATTTGCTTAAATGCGATATAATATTTGAAATTTATTGTTAACTTCTCTAACGATACGTTTAAACTATCGAGTGATATATCAAATGAAAGGTCTTTCCATGTAGAATGCAAAATGGATATTCAAAGAGATATTGAAATTGATTATACTGAAATATTTTCATGTTTACATGGAAAACAATATTTTCCCCTTTTGAAAAACAATATTTTGAAAATTTTAACACATACAGCCAAAACACACAGCCACATCATACGTCATATGAAAGCTTATTATCTCTACTTCACGAAAATTGACAATTTGGAGCTACCGAATCGGGCCATAACCCCCTAATTTGCATAATAAACACGCATACCCAATTTGTATAAATGCGATATAGTATTATAAATTTATAGTTAACTTTTCTAAACATACATTTAAACTATCGAGTGATATATCAAATGAAAGGTAGTTACATGTAGAATACAAAATGAATATTCAAAGAGATATTGAAATTGATTTCACTGAAATGTTTTCATATTTATATGGAAAAAATATTTTCCCCTTTAGAATAACAATATTTTAAAAATGTTAACACACAGAGTCCTATCATACAGCCACATCATACATCATTTCAAAGCTTATTATATCTACTTGAAGAAAATTGCCAATGTGGAGCTATCAAGGAAGGCCGTACCCCTTTATGTCCATAAATTACACTGGTAAGCAATTTGCAAAAATGAGATATGAAATTAGAAAATTCATTGTTAACTATTCTAAACACACTTTTACACTATCGAGTGATATATGGTCTGTGGTAATGGTATTTGTATGTAAAACACAAAATTGATATCAAAAGTGATATTTAAATTAATTTACGGAAATATTTTCATATTTCTGTCGAAATAAGTATTTCCTCTTTTTAATAATGGTATTTTAAAAAAATTAACTAAAGTATCAATGCAACAAAACGATCCACACGAACGACACTATTGTAGTTGTTGAAATGTAGCTCTGTAGCTGAAACCATGTGTCAGAGTAAGCTGCAGTCAAAGTAATGGCATGATTCATGATCCAAATCATTCATGTCATTTCCAGTAAATCTACTAATTGTAGGAATTCATCATCCTCTTCTTCACCAGCATTGTCATGAGTAAAAGGGTTGCCACAGTTATCGCTGCCTTGGCAGGAAAAAAGGTCTGTGCAGGGAAGATTAATTCGACAGCAGACACAATTGGTGACATGACACTGCACTGCGATATCCTTTGATGCTACCTTTCGAGAATAGAGTTGTCTTCATCAGTCCTTCATTTTTTTTGGTGAAACATGTGCACCAGTCTGATTGAATGATTGTAGGTGTTACCAATCGAGTTGTTCCACTGAAGTTCAGTTTGTTCAAGTACGGAAGCTAGAATGTCTACTGTTCGTTCAAGCTGTATTTGTGTACGCTCATTTGAATCGGAGATCGGACTGTTGAATCATCGTAACGCTTATATTTCCGTTTCTTATGTATGTGATTAGGCTACGCTCACAAATAACGGTGAGAGGCAGAGGAATTCGGGTTGGATTCGAAAATTTTGGGAGATTCAGTGTAGAAGGGTACCTGGAGATTTTGATCTGCATATAGGGGACCTGAAAATGTTTTGGTTCCCTTTTACTATTTACGATTCCAAGGTTTTGAAATTAATTTAATGAAAATTTAATAACATTTAAATGTCATCCGATTGTCCAAAGTTAGTAATAATTAAACAAGATTTAGAATCGTTTGGTCGCATTTCATTACTTTTATCTCGAAAAGATATTGTATTCTCTATTGCCTTGTTGTTGCATGATTGATCTAATGTATCGTAATGTTTCGCGTTTAACAAGGCCCTTGAATGTTGCCGTTTGGTTTCGTGAACCGCAATGTATCTGTTGGTTTTGTGTGTGTTTTGCAGTGTCGAGAATGTTCTCTTTGTTCCACCGATGACCTTTATAGATAATGAGGTCTAACGATATGATTTCTTGAGAAGAGCTTTCGAAAATTTGAAAGTATGATGCATTTGTTCATGTTTGATATGAATTCATTAAGCTCGTGTTGAGTTCCAATGAGAATCATACATCGTTTCTGAATCTCAGTCAGAGCGATATTTGTTCAGTGTGTTGCTGAATTATTCTCATTTTGTCTTGTGAAATGTAATGTCGGGAATTTCTGGTAAAACTGGAGATCTCGTACCGCACCCAAATACATGACGGTAAAATTCACTGTTGACTTGAAAGAGTTGTTTTTCAAGATTATTTTCAGCATAGCTATCATGTATTTTGCTGTTGGTTGTTTGATTATGCAATCATTTGATGATCTTTCCTGATTTAATGCTCTGTCGACTTATTCCATTGCTTCATTGTGCGTTGTATTAGTGTACATTGAAACAATGTCTAGTGTTACCAATGTCGCATTGGCCGGAACTTTTATTGTCTCAATTTTCCGTGTAAAATCAGTCGTATCTTTGATGTATGTTGTTTATTTCTTCACGATTTATTTGAGAAAATAGTCAATGAATTTTGATCTGTGAAAAGTTGGACTGCATCATCCACTTACAATTGGGCGGCCCACGAACTTTCCTCGTGGGCGTCATTTTGTTCACTTGTATTTTTAGCATAAGGTACCAACTTGTAAGTGGTGCTAGTATTTTACTCTTAACTAGAATAATCGCCATGGCTAATTAACACTTTATATAAAACAGCCAAACATAATATACACTGACAATGTACACAATATCATACACAAAATGCAAACAACGAAGATATGAACGGTGTGTTGAGTTGCTTTTCCTTCATTATATAACAATAAATACGATAAATGAAATATGGTGCCTTCCGTCTACATATTCCACATAACTGAACTGAAAATATAGATGTAATACAGATGTAGTAACCAATGATGTCTCCATCAAACAAGATTTCTTGAGAAATTGAAACAAAAATGACATCAATAATACAAAAGGGTCATTCAACACACAGCTATTTATAACAAGATTGGAACTAATTTGGGATAATTGGATGGTGAAGTAATGTCGGTTTAATTTGCAAATTTAAGCTCATCTGCTTTTCTTTTTACTAGTTTCTAAGAGTAACTTGTTATATTTCAACACTCAACTATAGAGCACAAAACACGCTTTAGAAAATTTGCAAAATATGAAGACCCAATTATCCCAAATTCGTTCCAATTGGTTTTATGTATTCTTGTTGTTCAGCTATATGGGAATTAGACAGGAAAATGTTCCAGTTTGCGTATCCTTAATAAACAAAAAATCAATTGCAAAACAAATTCAGATATTTATCCCCATAACTTTAGCATTATTCGTTATTAGTACACAATATTTTGAATATTAAAAACTATAGTCAAGTTGTTTACGATTTAATTTAAAATATTCAATAACAATATTTTGAATACACGTTTGGAGTTCATGATTCTATTCTACATGCAAATACCTATCATTTGATATACTATTTGATAGTTGAAAAGTAAGTTTAGAGTACTTTACAATTGACTTTTTTAATTTTATATCGTATTCATGCAAATTAAGTACCCGTGTGCATTATGCAAATTAAATCATTACAGCCCTATTTGTCAGCTGCATATCGTCATTTTTCATGAGGCAGAGATAATAGGCTTTCAAATAATGTTTGATGTGGTTGTGTGATGCGGTTCTATACGTTAAAATTATTAAAATATCGTTATTAAAAAGGGGAAAGTATATTGTTCTACATTAGTACGAAAATTTTTTAGTAAAATCATTTTAATATCTCTTTGGATATCCATTTTGTATTCTCCGTGCAAATACCTTTCATTTGATATATCACTCGATAGTTTAAAGTATGTTTATAGTAGTTAATAAATTTCTAATTTCATATCGCATTTATGCAAATAGGGTACCCATGATAATTATGCAAATTAAAGGCCACGTCCGTGCTTGACAGCTCCACATTGTCAATTTTCTTGAAGTAGAGATAGTAAGCTTTCAAATAACGTATGATAATGCTGTAAGATTTGGCTTTCTGTATTAATTTTTTTTAAATATTGTTATTGAAAAGGGGAAGATATTTTTTCAATATAAATATAACAGTATTTCAGTAAAATGAATTTAAATATCTTTTTGGGTGTCTTTTTAGTATTCTACATGCAAATATCTTTCATTTGATATATCACTCGATAATTTAAAGTATTTTTCGAGTAGTGAATAATAAATATCTAATATTAATCGCATTTATGCAAATTGGGTACCCGTGGGACTTAAGCAAATTAGGGGCTACGGCCGTACTTGAAAGCTAAATGTTGTCTATTTTCTTCAAGTAGAGATAGTAAGCTTTCAAATGATGTATAATGTGGCAGTATGATGTGGCTGTATGTGTTCAAATTTTTAAAATATTTTTATTCAAAAGGGTAAAATATTTTTTTCAGTATTAATATGAAAATATTTCAGTAAAACCATTTTAAATATCTTTTTGGATATCAATTTTGTATTCTACATGCAAATACCTTTCATTGGACATATCACTCAATAGTTTAAAAGTATGTTTAGAGTAGTTAACAATGAATTTCCTAATTTTATATCACATTTATGCAAATTGGGTACCCATGTGAATTATGCAAATTAGGGGTTATGGCCCTACTTGGCAGCTCCACATCGTCAATTTTCTTGAAGTAGAGATAATAAGCTTTCAAATGATGTATGATGTGGCTGTATGTAAGGTGGGTACATTAAGTGTGAAAAATAGGTGAGCCTGCCGCTCGCCTAGTATGTATGTATGTGTGTATGTATGTATGTATGTATGTATGTATGTTTGTATGTATGTATATATGTGTGTACTATGAATGTATGTATGTATGTACTATGTATGTGTGTGTATGTATGTATGTATGTATGTATGTATGTATGTATATATGTACTATTTAGGTAACGGTATGTATGTACTATGTATGTATCAGGTGCCGCCAACTGGTAAATTTCATGACTTTCGCAAAATCATCACAGAACATGTTTTGAAGGCTGATATACCGATTTTTCGTATTTTTGACCTTGACCCAAAATTTGGAGGGGAAAGTAGAGCTGTTCGTAACTGCCCTCCCACTGGCATACACGGAAAATATGCCCTCCCACTGAATTTTGATGCCCGCTGCCCTCCAGTATCTACAGTCTGCCCGCTCCCCACTCCCCACAACTTTTCACGCTCCCCTCTGCCCTCTCCCCACTACTGAAATTTCCCATTGCCAACTAGATGCCTAGTAGGCAACCCAGATCAACGCAAACCGTGGGAGCAGCTGGCAGTATAGCTTGGAACATTGCTCCCCTCTAAGTAAGGCGCTAAATCTCCCCTCAAGTTCTATCAACCACGCCGCTTTCCCCTCCCTCTACGTATCTTCCGGTGCCCACTGTCAAAAATTTTCTCCCCGCCCACTGAAAATAGTGAAATTTCTTCCCCGCCCACAGAAAATATAGATTTTTTCTCCCCGCCCGCTGATTAGTTTTGAAATTTGCCCGCCCGCTGAAAAACTTCGCACGAACACCTTTTTGCACGAACAGCTTAATTGGCGGCACCTGATGTATGTGTGTATGTTTAAGCACAGAGTAATATCACAGACAGAGTGGCAACAGCTATTGTTTAAGGCGTGAAGCGGTTACGTAAGCAATCCATGTTTGCCTCGCCTCACGAAGCTCTTGGCTCTCTTTTCCGAAGAGTGCCGACCATGCACCCTTCGGTAATTTTCGGATTTTCACCAATTGTTAAGCGAAAGTATGCTCGACAAAGCTTGTGTTGTAGTTGTCGTGTGGTGCTGATCGGAATTGATGTGCTGGCGAAAACGCGAGTGTTTTGAGCTTCAGGAAAGTGGGTTTTACCGTTTTAAAAATTCCTCTCATATTTTTATGAATATATAATGAGTGTGTTTGAACCAAATTTGAAAGTCTTTTATCGATACTGTCTGGTTTTACTCAATGGTTTACGGTCAGTCACACCGTCTTTTACACGTGCGCCAAGAAAGGACATGTTTATGAAACTGCTGGCGTGTTATGTTTTGATTGGCGTGAGGCAGTGTTTCTGGCCTGAGAGCTCACAAAGTAACTATGGTTGCTACGCGACTGGCAGTACGATGCCATCTCGTCGTATGTTTCGCATAATCTCGTGTAATTATCAACCACAAACCAAGCCTCCAAAAAGTTTAACACCTTTGAAGCTCATTTTAATATGAAGAGCCAATAGTCTACCGAGACGACCATGGAACAAAAGGCATGCAAGTGTTGCCACTCTGTCTATGATATTACTCTGTGGTTTAAGTATCTGTGTCCTGCCATAATAGAATCTTGAGAAATCCTTGCATGTATCACCTCTCTATTCAGAGTTAAGATGTATCTTGCAGTTTTGACAGGACTTTGTTCAAACTAATATGCTTATCTGGAAACTACGGAAATGAGATTAAAAATACACAAAACAGTTACAAATCAGACGCTCAAGAAATTTCAAGAAGCATTTGTTAGACTGCTTTGAAATAGGTACTGAAAGAGGTGCACTTTGCCAGCACCATTTTTCAAAGCTGTATGTGTCCCTGAAAACAATCTGATAATCCACTGTTATCGTACATTTTCAGAAAAGCTGAGCTATCTAAATTTTACCGCATGAAGAAAATGTTACTAATCATTAAAACCGGACATGTATTTGGGATCAAGACTTAATTTTAGTATCAAGTTATGTTAAACAAACAAGAGCAATTGCTATGGAACATGGACTGTATCAGTAGAAACTACAGCTCACAAGTAAAAATGATGGCAATTTTTCCATTCTTACAAACATATTCAGAGTTCACATGCAAACTCTTATCAGTTGTGATCATGTGATTTCCATTATTTTTAATATTGTTTTCTGTGAATAAATCACAGCAGCGCAATTTCAACTGCTAGGTATTCTTTAAGTTTAAATTTACTCACAAAAAATAGCCTGAAAAAATTGCCATTACTCAAACCAGTCTTAAAAGTGGTAACAAGTGAACTTTTTTACCAGGAAACACAGTTACTCTGAATATCGAGCATCCACAAATGAAATGGTGACACCGGAATGTAAAACAAGCTGATCTTTACAGCAGAGTCAGGAATGAACAATATCTGATGAGATATTGGAAGAATGTCTTAAATCATGGCAACTTCATTATGCGAGATTCATACAGTTTGTTTATTTAATTGAATAGATGTGTTTTTTTCCCCCCTAAAGATTGTTGTATTTTTGTCTCTCCCCTCCCCCTCTAATTTTTCTTGGGGGAAATGGGTGCCCCCCTCCAATCCTCCAGCTCCCCTGGAAGTAAATTCTGAATACTCCCTCAGTCACGTGGCTTTTCTCGGCAGCTTTTTTAAGCCGTGAATGATCTATGCAACAGCCTATCATTGGCGTGACGATCTGCTGCTGTGTAGTCCTTCAATTTATTATGTTTTGATACTTATATGCCAACAGAACTTGGAGCAAGTCTACGACGCCATCGACTTTAACTTGTGCAGTCAAAATTCTGACGGCCGGTGGTCTGCCCATACCTTAGTGAGCAGTGCAGCCAGCGGTATAGACCACACAAGCTTGAGGGTAGACTCGCACATTACAAGACATGATAGACAGTATACTTCTCGACTGACTGTCTATGAGTGTACCGACTTGCCCACAGGATAAATGTAGTTTATGCTGTGAGTTTGTGATACATTCCGACGATAGGCTGCGTTCACAAATAACGATTGAGGGAGGCTGGAGGAATCGAGATTTTTTTCAGATCCCCCTCAATACCCTAAAAAATTTTCAAATGCCCCTCCCCTCTATATGATCAAAATTTTTCAAGTCCTCCCCCAACTATCACAAGCCCACATATTTGTAAAGGATGTGTATGCAGAAAAAATCATGTATTGTGGCGTTCCGCTCACAGGTGTTCAACACTACCTGCTATTAGCACTTTGTAAAGTCATATTCCTAAGACAAGTTCTTAAATTAATCCATCTGAAAGGCATCAGTGAACTTTTTGGATTTATTGGTCTAAGCCAACTTGAGTTCATCCAACTCTGGCCAGGTCAATTGTTGCTGCTGAAGAGCACACAAAATGACAATCATGAGAGAGTAGGCAAATTGTGAATTCTGGCTAATTGCCGTATTGTAAAAAAACTGAGCACAACACTGTGACCTACCAAAAATTTGTTTCAAAAGTACAAGACATATATGAATTAGATGCTACTCAAAATTGACAATACTGGATGGCTAAAAAATTCCATCAAATAAATGGTTTAATCTCTGAAATTTTGGGTGAAATAATGGCAAATTTGGTAAAAAAATAAATAATTCAATTTAGTCACATATTTTTTCATTTAGTCCTCACTGTTCAAAGTTTTACTTTTGTATTAGTTTATGACAAGAATGTGAAAATATAGAAAATCAAGCATGGTGACCCCATCTTTTTTCTGTAATATTTGATTATTCCCTTCTCATATGCCAGAATTCAAAAATTCGCGATAACTTTTAAAGTCTCCTGGTCTACCATATGTTGCTCTCTGGCAAGTATGTTTCACTGTCATGATCGATCGTCATTTGACCCAAACTCTTCTTCTACTACCATGTACATCAGAGTCAGAGCTATCTCTGCACGTAACTCAGGTATGCAGTAACAGTGACACTACAGTAGCAGGGCAGTGTCTGATAGTGACACTTTGATAATTTTTGCAATATTTTTGTTCAGTTTATACAACCATGTTCTTGTTCTACTCCATACAGCGTGTTGAAATGTCCAGTATTCAGCTTGCTATCACAGCCTGTGTACCTGTACCATGCATTTGTATCACTGACTGTCAGTCTGAACTCTAAATTGTCACCTATACATATTTATATATACAGGCTTTGTCGGTAAACTGAATACTGTGTGTTTGAGCATATGTTGTAGGGAGACAGCAAGAAACTGAAGTTGATATTTAAGTTGATATGTTGCATAGAAATATTGCAAAAATCATCAACATTTGCAACTTCTGCCCTGTGTAACTAAGGCTCATTTGGCTATTTACGACAAATCACATATGTTTAGATTTTTACGAGATAAAAGTCATGAAATGTACACAAGTCACAAAAATGGTTCTAGATTTTGTTAAATTATTACTAACATTACCACAATTCGATGACATAAAAAATTAAAAAATTAGGAACTCCTGAATGCCTTGAAAGCTGTTGCCACACTTGAGACATAAACTGACTAGAAGTTTCTCAAAATGGCTACAAGATTTTTGATTTGGCTAACAAGATGCTTCGCTGAACCCTGCTGAATGACATTGTCCCCGATTATGGTTTGTTTGAGCTTGATTTGCTACCAAAATGATGAGTAGTGGATATGCCAGAGCACACCCACACCCCCAAGACTCTTCTATTGAAATTTCACCTCAGAGTTCACGTTTTCCTGTTTTTGTCCGCTTGATCTTTGACCATTGCAAGTGGTTGCCTCGCCTGAAATATACGGCAAGTTGACTACATAGTTGCATATTCCAAAAAAATCATATACAGTAAAATGTTTTACTGTATTTGATCGGAGACAATGACATGATAAGCTCTTTTTTTTACAGTTATTTTGTTTTTGATATACAGCAAGAGTTGGGGATTTCAAAATGATCTCAATCCCTTCCAAGGTGATCTTTAATTATTTAATTGTCCGAAAATATAAAACGGGAGGTAGGAAAAATGATCAAATAAATCAAATTCTTGTTCCCCGGCATCTTATGTCTATATCTACAGTGTGTGTCTCTGCCATTGGAGGGGCTCAGGTAATTAACTCGTGACTAGAAGGTTTAGATTTAGATAGGGGAGAATCTGGAATATCAAGGTAAATACATGATGTAGTAGCTGAGGGACAACGTTTGAAATAGGGTCATTTATAGATCTCAGTCTTGCCGATTTTCACCTGGGTCATCAATTTCACTGTGGCCCGAAACCACAACATGATATTTACAGCTACACTAAATCATACTAAAATGTCACCTTACTTCCATTCATTCATTCTGTATTGTGAAAAGCATACTGAGCAATAAATGATCGATGTTTATTCAATATTTATCTCTAGGCACCCCTAAAAATTCAAGAAGATGCCAAACTTTTGTTTGTACATTTGGTATTTCTGGATACACTGATTTATTTCTGGTATTTTCTGGTATCAATGATTATTGATATCTACTTATTTTGCCTGCATTCAGTTGTATTCATTCATGAATGTAGTATTTGAAATTTTATCATAACAAAAAACACTCTTTACTACACCGTTTTCTGGTTCTCGAAGGTGCCATTGTTTTGAGAGAGTGGATGGAGGTGCCACAGCTAAAGAAAAGTTACTTGTGTTGAAGAATGAATTATGCAGAGGATGATGCGAGTCATTGATAAAGGAAAGAGTCAAGTGTTGAATTTATTATCTGAAATGATGCAGAAGTGTTGAAAATTATAACTGTCAACAAACGACAGTTCAAAGGTCTTTCCTGGATAGCTTTGTGGAAATGTGTCAGAACGTTCCCTCATTCAATATTTCCTTCATCATCGTCTTTTTTTTTGTTTTGTGAGCTATATTTATAAATGTAAGGCTTATAGGCCTAATACTTGATCAGTTGACAACTGATCACTTCATGAAAGCCTAATTTTATGACAATGTCTTTCTGTCATATAGTTTTGTTTGCATGTTCTGTTATAAAAACTAATGGTAACAAAATCTATATGTACACTCAGTAGGTAATCCAACCTTCTAATTTTCCAAACCTATCCTGAAACTTTCATTCATCGTATGTTTTGCTTGAAATTCTACACAAAACTCACCATATTAGTACAAAGGTCTATATTTCCTGGATATGTGTCAGAACTTCCCCATTCAATCTTTGCTTCATCATCAGATTGTTTTTTGTGAGTTGTAATTTATACAACCTTTAATCAGTTGAAAAAGGATCAATTCATTAAAACCTAAGTTAATGACTTTCTGTAATATATATTTGTCGACATGTCCTGTCATAAACACTGGTGGTAACATCATCTACAAACTCGTACTCAGTGGGTGATCCAACCAACCCATTTTCCAAACTCCTTATCCTGAAACTTCACTCGTTTTACAGCTTTTGATTCTACATAAGTAGTAAAGTAAACGTGGACAACTGGGATGAAGTAAGAATTTTACACCCCATTTTATTCATTTATCTACATGAAGCGAAGGAAAAATTAACCATCCATGTAACTAAAGTATGACCCTGACCTATATATGAACTCACGCACGCGCAGCAGTGCATTGTCCTGTACTAAGCGGGGAAATTCCCTGCTGAGTCATTCACATTCCAAATGGAACTTGCGCAATACAGTAGCTATGACTCACCCTCACTGAGCAAAACAGAACGACATTCTATTCTCTCTCATTGTTAGATAGATTCTGACTGAGCCGTACCGGAGCTCTTACAAAGACCCGTATCGGAACAGTTCCGAAGGTGCGGGTCTCGTTTCTGGATGTGAATTTTATCTGCTGGCTGGTCCATTTTCACTATGTTGGAGTCGTCGGAACGAGATTTTCCCCCTACCGGAACCATAGGGATGTTGCGCAATACCCCTATCGGAACGTTTTCAGGCAGGAACTTTCCAGCAGGGAATTTCGCAATACCGCTTTCGCAATACCGGGCTTCGAATGTTGCTTAGTAACTTGTGATGTCATGTTCAATGTCTGTCATTCTACAGTTTTCAGAAAATCGTTCCGATAGGTTTCTGTGGAATTTTTTCTGAACGACTCTAGTTAACTTGTTCACCCGATAGATAAAATTTTAGTAATTTCCTCTGAACTTAAAATATGACGGAAGACCATTACTTCAAACAAAATGAGACGTTTCAGATGAATGGTACTGATATCTAAAGTGTTCACTCTTTTATCTCTACGTACAAATGTAGTTCCTAAGTCGTTCTCTATTCTATTCCCGCCAACAAAACATTCAATACTCATTTCCCCTCCCCGATCTTTATCAATACTTATGATAATATCACAAGTTGTTCTGTTATCTGTTTTCATAGCATAATATCCAACCAAATCGTCAAACTCGTCTCCAGTAGCTAACTTTACACATCTAATGAGAACTGTACCATGTTGAAGTATTTTCATATTATCTGTCATCTGTTGATTTACTGTCTGTAAAGTGAGAACAGCTGCCTCATCACCGACACTTTTCAGACCCAGTTTCTTTAAAGTTGTGTCCCAAAATAATCTAACTGGAACTCCGCTAGCTGTATACGAGCAATAATTCTCCCCCTCGTTTATCCACCTTCTTAGTGTATTATCTGCCTTCATTATTGTATTAAGAGGACTAATTTTAAGATGAATTGGTATACCAAGAAGTGCAATGTATGGATTCGTAGGAGTAAGCCAACTACGAAAATCTAGCAACTTGTATTTGTTTACATTGCTATCAAAATAAATCACATTCGGAGTTCCTGGTGGTTCAGCAACACCTCCTGCAATTTCACTATCCAATATATCTAAGATGTTACGCGGCACATTATAAGGCATGAATTTCTGACTAGCCGAATCCCATGTCAGAGCAAAAGGAGTAGAATCATTCGAAGCCTTTGTGGCGTCAATTACAGTTTCATCAATGTCTTTAAGTTCGGAAAATTCTACAGCATGTTCGTGGGGTGGCGCCGCGGCATTGGCTAAAACGAAATATTTTTCGCGGTCTTTATAACGAAGGACGTAATCCTTATTATGATTAGCAGCCATCTTAGTATTATTGTTAACTTTAACATCACTCAGATCTTCAAGCTCAAGATTTTGCATACGAATTGTACCTAGACCGAAGCCACTTGGATCAGACATACTCCGTAGGGACCTATATACAGTGAAAATTAAAATAATACCTTGTAATATACACAACCATGGCTTCAGCTATAGGAATGACAGTTCTCGGTGCTGTATTAAATGCAACGGCATTCACAGGAGGAAATATTATCGGACAAAAGCTTTCTGGTAATGGTGACGCTCTTATTGAAGAGAAGGTCCGACATGATAAAGCATTAGAAAAATTTGAACATGATCGCAACGTCTGGTCAGAAAAAAGATTACTACAGGCTGACTGGGAAAGAGAAAATCAAGCAAAGGACGCACATGCTGCAGCTGAGTTAAGAGATACAGATGCAGAAATCCTGGAAGAAGCAGAAGCGGTGCAAAGCCGTTCCGAAGGACCAGTTCAATTCTCAGATTATTATCAACCCAGTCCTGAGCAAAAGAAATATGAGATGATCTATATTGCTGGAGGATTGGTCGTGGGATGGTTTATCTTCCGATAGGGTTACACCGGTAGGGCCCGCTTCGAAACGACTACAGCAATTCAATACAAAAGCTAATTGGCCAGTTATTGAAATCGATCATGTTTCCATCCTGATCCGTTATCCAGATACGAATTGAATTCATCCAATCTCCCCCTTTTCTCAATGGCATAGAAATTGCTCCGTTTTTAAAATCGTAAGTAACCTTTTCACTTATTTCTCTCGTATCCCGGATGGGAAGTATTTGTAAACAGTTCGATACTTTCCCCTGTATGTATCCTCCGGAGGCACCCGAACCAAATGAAACATAATTTCCAGTAACATCGACTACATCTGAATGAACTATATATTTAGTGACTGTTAAGAAATCCACTTTCTTCGGACTCATAGTACTTTTTATAACTGGGTTGTTCTCAGGTTTATCTGAAAAGCCGACGACGTTGGCGAAGCTACCTGTGGCATTGAAATAGACTTTAATATCTTTAGCCAAAGTTAGATAAACATGGTTTGTCGGCAGATGTTTTTCAAAATTAATTTTTTGCTTCAACCCGATTGCTTTGTTTAACGTATCGATATTGTAGTTACCTGGACGTATTGATTTAGTCTTCTTCGGTTGGTCACCTTCTTGATATTTTATTACATTATTCGTCGATGTTATGTTATGCCATGAATTATATAGTCCGCACTCTAGCAGTCTTATCTTCGTAAACTGTGTCGTGTCAATACAAGGGTAAAAATTAACAGTGACTGGTTCACCTGTTTGACTTTCAATCCAAATGATCATTGTTGTACGTTGTATATATTACTAAGTATAAGTGTTCGATGAATATTATTATTATTCCGAGGTGCCCATTACACAGTATAAGGTTCTGCAGGAATAATATTTTTCTGTTCAAGGAGATCTTTGGTCGCAACCGCGGCAGCAGTCGCACCGCCTAATTTTGCCAAGCGAGTTAAATTTGGTCGACTTGGATCGACCAAACCTCTATTTTCAGAAATTTGCTGGAGATCATAAGATATCCCATCGCAAGTCCTGCGATTACAATACCATCGTACATTGTGTTTACAACTGTTTTATATCCATGATTGCTGACTAGTATATAAAATAAAAAATAAAAATAAAAAATATGGGGAGTTAATCCATCTCATACAATGTAGAGGAGCTGGGTCCTCCCTCCCCCTCCCCCTCCCCCCTCCTCCCCTCGGAACCCCTGTCGGAACTGTTCCGGATGGAGCTGCTACGTGCTCTGTTTTTTTCGCTTTCTGAGGAGGATCTTTCCGGGGAGGACAGGGGGTATGCCGAGCACGCCCCCAATATAGTCCTAATGCAGTCAATGAAACTCCCACAATTCCTAAAACAAGATAACATTTATTATACCAGCGTGAATTATTATCACACTGTTCTTTCATTGTAGGCGGTAGGTCTGCTTCAGTCGCTACCGCATCGCTATCATGAATCATTGCTTTTAGTTTCTTCTCCCTGTTTTGCCTGTTCCATTCCGCTAATTTCTTGCCCGCAGCAACTCTCCCTGGATGCTTCGGCGGTAACGTCACTTTCTCTATGTTGCGCTGTGGCGTAGGGAAGATCGTCCCTGACGGAGTCGTTTGCGGTGTGGGGGTCGTCGGCGGGGCTTCTGACGGAGTCGTTTGCTGAGTCGGCGAAGTTGAATCCATTTATTTCAGGTACTATATTAAACCCGATTTTTTTTAAATTTAAATGTTTACCCGTAATTAAACCGGTGGAAACTAGAGCAATCAGGGGCCCCCATGTGTACGCTATCCGTCCTGATAATCGTTTTATTTCACTGTTTAGAATAAAATCCTTTTTAAGATCAGTGGCATAGTTATCTCGATCATCGATTGGAACTACCTGACTTATTGCACGGGCTCCTAGATCTATGAAACTTTGAGTGATGGTATCACTTAAAGAGAACTGTATTTCGCTTCATAGACTTTAAAGGCTCGTGTTATGAATTCATCTTTCCACGTTTCCACTTCTCTAACTGTAAACTCCTTACCAAAAAATAACTTACTTTGACCACTTGCGATGACACAGAGTATTTTTTCACGTTTTGTCTCTATTATGGATTGAGCGTCCGAAGGCACCGAAGGCGCCGAAGCCCTTCGGAATGCGCTGTCATATTTGCCGCTGCCGATGACTTTATTAATTCTCCATTGTTTGCAGTATGTTATCTATTCTTAGTAAAAAATAAAAAATTCGTTTAAACCTGAATCCGAAATAAAGTATTAACATAGTCTGGAATGTTAGTACCCCTAACAGAACGATTCCGACAGGGATTCCGGGAAAATTCTCCTCCATTTAAATCTATATGTATATAGAAACACGAATAATGAGTACAGACTTATTCCCAGTTGCTTTTCAATTGAATAAGACGAGCATACCAACAGTACAGCATGCTGATATTCCTTCCAAACCGAATGGGGGAATAAAACCTATTCTCATGGACTTAGAAATATATGTAACGCCGACAGATAAATTTACTTTTCATCCTCGGGATGTGTTCAAAGATAACGTAATCACTCATCGATCAGCTAAAGAAAGTAATGTCTGGCTGGGCAGCCCAAAGATGAAATACTGGGACCAGCAACTGAATTTCGCTGTATGGTGCAGCACTACTGGTTGTGGTATATCATTCGCCCATCTCTTTGATAAGAAATTTCCGCCCCAAATACGATCATTCTGCCGTTTCCATGTATACTTTACAATACGTCGTATCCTTCACGAAATGGGCGTTGCACTTCCAGACGATACCCCCACCTTCAAAGCGGGCGACAATCCGTACAATCTCGTCCAATATGAACTTCTCTGTACAGAATTTGGAAATATAAGTCCAACGAAGTCCGACTTTCGTTATCGAAAAGGTCAAAATAAGGTCTTGGTTATGGTTATGAATATTACACTAATCGCGGGCCCGTTAGACAGCCAAAAGCGATATACAATGGACACGACTTTTTCCTCTCCGCCGACGGAGGCGTTTTCTATACACATACCATTTTTGGAAGAAAAAACATGTACTGTCCGACAAAGACCGACCGCACTACTATTTCTTCCGAAATGATGGAGCGGAGGGACAATATAATAGTTTCATCCCTCTGAAGGGAGACTCGGGATTGACAAAGGCTGGCCTAGCCCGCCTCAATGAAAGTCTTGAAGCCTACGTATATTGCATACTCGGCGCACAAGCAAATATTCGCAGTACCATTGTGGGCGATACTGGCAGTGCAGAGCAAGTCCGAAAAGAATTCGGCGTTCTCCTCGAAGATGAAATTCGTAATACAGACAAAGTAATCAGTTATCGGCGATATCAAGACACAATAATGAATACTGGTGTCAAACTTGATATGGCAGTCTCGCCCAATTTACTTCTCTTACCGTCTGAGATGGTCATCCTTTCGGGCCCGGCAATCTCGGGTTATAATAATGAATTGCAATACGCAACAGAATCTATGGTGTTCGGGGTGAATGGTGATATAAACACGGAAGTTCGAGAAAGTGCTATACATGAGATGGAAGGAGGGGAGGAGGGGGGGGGGATCCCGTGAAGTGGCAGGACGAGCCCGGAGAGTCACCTCACAATGACACGACTCGGATTCGGTCCCCGAAGGCCCTCCACCCCCTTCGGAACGCTTCGGAACGGAAGGCAGCAGCCGTGACCGGCGCAGACCCTATTCACGAATATGGTAAAATTGGTTTGTTATCTTTAGCAATATTCATTACTATTGTAGGTACTGGAATATTCTAACTCGAGCCAGTAACTTAAAAGAACTAGAAGAGATTCATAATCAGTTCATTAATTTACAGTATATAGATCCGATCCGATGGAAATGTTCGCAACCCCACCATTCAACATGATTATAACTGGACCGATAGGTTCTGGCAAAACAGAATTTGTAATGGACCTCCTCACCGGTCCGTACTTAAGGAAATTCGAATATATAGTTTTCATTTGTCCGACATTCATGAACAATGAAACGTACAATAAAAGATTCATTTTCACAGATGACAACGTATTCGTGCTTCCGGTCGAACACGATGCTGTGGAAGATACACTAGCCTTCGTACATAAGGAATGGGCCGGTACAAACACTTTAATAGTACTCGACGACTGCGCCGCGTGCAAAGATATGAAGAAGCGCAGTGACAATTTAGTCAAAATTGCTTTCAGCTCAAGACATGACAGATTATCTGTCTGGGTTCTGACTCAACAATATACTAGTATTAGTAAACCATTCAGGGAAAACATACAGATGTTAGTACTATTTTTCACACCGAGCGAGATAGACATCAACTCTATTATAAAACAATATGGAATGAGGATGTCAAAACAGAAGGCAGATTCACTAATCAATCAATTGCAAAATACACAATTCAGTAAACTAGTATTTCGTTTACGGCATCCGTACGGCATAAAATTTTTCGTATAATATAGCAATTATGGAAGCTGAAGCCGAAGGTACTCTTAGAGAATTATATTACAACCCGAAAACTGGTTTTGGAGGTGTACAAAAATTGTATGACGCAGCACGCTCCAGCGGACTGAAAGTGACCAAGAAAGAGGTGCAGGAGTGGTTAAAAACTCAGCTAACTTATAATCTACATAAACCGGTACCTCGTACTCGTGGGGGTGGTTCGGGCGGCCGGCGCGTTTTTGTAACATCGATAGACTCTCAATGGCAAGCGGATCTCGTGGAATTCCCTCCCCCGTTCGCAAAAGAGAACCGTAACATTCGATACATGCTAACAGTAATCGATGTGCTCAGTAAATACGCATGGGCCAGACCGATACAGTCAAAAACGGCTGATGATACATTACAGGCGCTACAAGACGTGATTAAGAAATCCGGGAGAAGGCCCGACAAACTTCAGACAGATGAGGGGCGGGAATTTACTAATCGAAAAATGCAGGGGTGGCTCCAGGAGGCGGGAATTCACTGGTTTCACACCTACAGTGACAAAAAAGCTAGCGTTGTTGAACGTTTTAATCGGACCCTCAAGACGATGATGTGGAAATACTTTACATATAAACAGACACGAGAATGGCTTTCTATTCTACCAGAACTTCTTGAGAATTACAATAACACCGTACACGGAAGTATCAAAATGAAACCCAGGGACGTAACAGAGGACAACGATTGGCAGGCATTTTATACACTATTCGGTCCTGAGTTGGCAGCCGGGGGAGCCAACCCTGAATTCAAGCCGGGAGAACGGGTTCGAATTACAAAATACAAGACCACTTTTAAGAAAGGATATTTACCAAATTGGACAGAGGAAATTTTCGTGGTTTCAAAAGTTGTGTACGCAGCTGGACTAGGAACGCCACCAGTTTACAAAATAAAAGATCTGAATGGAGAGGAAATACTCGGCACTTTCTACTCCGATGAACTTCAGAGTGCCCTTTCGGAACGCGACGAGCTGTACAGAGTAGAACGAATTTTGAAGACGAAAAAAATTAGAGGAAAGAAATATTATCTGATAAAATGGAAAGGTTATCCAGAAAGTTTCAATAGTTGGGAGCCGGAGGAAAATGTTATTAGAACTTCGTAAGTTCCTGTGCTGGTACTACGTAAGTACTTCGTAAGTTCCTGTGCTGGTACTTGTCAAGTACTACGTAAGTACTAACGTAAGTATTTACGAAAGTTATTCAATAAGTACCATGGAAGAAGTCTTAATTTCTTGAAAGCCGAAAGTGTCAGTTTACCACCTCGCTTCCACCCCCCACCTGGCCAAGTATTTATCATGTACTGTCGTAAGTAATGTTCACTTATTGCATCTCTTTTGGCCGTATGTGGATGAGGTGGTACAGGGAAGGATCCGGAGGCACATATTAAGTTTGCAAGATCTTCAAAGCGACTTCTCATGTTACCACAGTCCGTTCTTTTGAGTCCTCCATGTTCAGCTTTATCGATAAGTTCTGGTTGAAGTATAATGTACACAACTGACATGAGCCATAGACAAGTAACTTCAAAGTCCCTTACAGAACCGTAAGGTTTCATCATATCAAGTGCCTGTAAGTCAAAAGAAGCATTATAAGCGTGCACAGATTCACAAGCATTAAGAAGTTTGTGTAGGTTCTTGAGTGAGACTCGAGGTTGTTCTAGTTGTTCTTGACCAGGTGGATAATAAGCTTTTTCAAGTTCCTCCTTGCTGAAACCGTCTATTAAAAATCCTTGGCTGCCGCCGCTCCATGCAATTCCAAAGTCAAAAGCTCGTGGAGATTCTACTGGCCCAACTGTCTCGGTATCAATTGTTGGATTAAGTATATTATTGAGAACTTCATGCGTAAGAGCGTTCCGAATTACCAAACATGGAAGCCTGTAGTCGTGGCAAATTTCTAAGAAAGTCTGTTTGAACTTGTTGTGAATCTCTTCTAGTTCTTTTAAGGCGGTTATTCGTACGACCTGGCTCGAGTCAACACATTCCGCCTGCAATAATCCCAGGGCATATCTTTGAATATGATAATGAAACTATGTAAATGGTTAAATGCTAAAGAAACAATCCTTTTTTCTTCCGCTGCCACGGAAACGCCCCGGATTCTAGAAAAAGTCAGATGTTGAATGATGGAAGAGTCACAAATAATGTAGCGTTCTGAAGGGAGGCCCTCCCACTCCCCCTCCCCATCCCCAGCCTGATATTGTAAACTAAGAGTATGATCTATAAACTGTTTCTGAAAATCGGCAATCGAAACGTGGGTGACACGCCCATTATAAAAGTCGGCAATGTTGCTGGAAAAACTAGTGTCAAATTCTGGTACGTGAAGCGGATCCAAATTTAATGCATCGTAACTCTTACCACTTCCAGTTGGTCCATTTATGAATATGTATGGCATTTTGGGGATACTATATCATAGAAAAAAAATTTTTTAAATTATTTTTATTAAGATATATACGATAATACAATGACAATCCTTTCTATTTCAACTGCAATAAAAATACTTGAAACCGGAGAAGAGAATATTCAAATCAGTGACGGCAAACTCATATTTGGTGAATCTTTGGTAGATCCTTTCATATACGTAGACAGTGAGCTAGAAGTAGTTTTCCCCATCGGACCTAAGTACGGTTCTAGAGATCCTGCTACATGCGATGGGGGTGTGTGTCCGTTGGCAACCGAGTCTTCAAAAGTTACTGATTTAATAATATTCCGTACCCTAGGTGAAAGTTTCGATGCAAGCACTGCTAAAAGTTATGCTGCAAGCCTGGCCGCTCACTCCAAGAATACTACTGGATTTTACAATCCATCTAAAGTGTATCAGAAGCGAGGGAGCGGGGCGCAGCCAGTTGCGTATTTTAAATTTCAGTTTAAAAGAGGGAGAAATCACGATTTCGATACATGTATTGATATGGTTCAAGAAATTGACTGCGGTTTTAAAACAGTGAGCCCATTGCCAGTCCGAGAAAATCCTGCTATTGTACCTCGTAATATCCGGAAAGGTAGTAAGATAGAATTCTTAGCATTTAAACCGCGCTTAAGTAAGCGTGCTCTTTCTTTCACTGTTGAGAGGTTATTTTGTGCTGCGCCTAATAAACCAGAAATTCAAGATGCGGAAGAAATAGTCGACTTAGAAAGATTAGGTGAGATATATAAACAAATAAATGCTGACAAAAATATTATAGTGGATTTTGATGACCTATCATAGAATAATTATTTTTTCATTTTAAAAATTTTTAGGATAGTATATATCATAAAGATTATTATGGCCAGTCAATTACATACAGCATTCAAGGGAGCAGTTTTACGAAAAGAATTTCCTGAAGTCAAGCGAGTCAAGGATATCGGGGAGCTGGTGGATATTGAAGGTATGGTCAAAGGGGGAAAGATGTACTCTGTTTATACCGAAATGGAAGTCAAATTATCGGATCCGAAAACTGGTAATACACAACCGCGTTCATTGTATGTTAAATTAAATGATACATACACAAAAGATGTAAGAGGATCGGGATTGGATGTGGGGCAACAATTAATAGATCGCTACGATCGTATGCTTGATACAATTGAAAATGTTGAGGGTTCTGGTCTCGTTCTCGAGGAGATACTTAATTTTGAAGTAATTCTAGTAGAAGTTTTACTCGGGGCTGGAACGCGTTCCGAAGGGGGGCTGGCGCAGTCCAACTTCCCAGATGGTTAAAAAATAAGCATTGTGTTAGCGATCTGGTGCTACCTTCGGGCAGCGAGAACTGTTTTCAATACGCCATCGTAGCAAGTTTAAAGTTGACCGACCCCGAGTTTCGTGAAAAGAGGGGTGGTCAGGTAAGGAGAAAATGGAATACGTACGCCCCATTTATGGCTGACTACTGTTGGGAAGGTATTCCCTTTCCTACGCCCGCCGATCTGACTGTATTCAGGCGCTTCGAGCAGCAAAATCCAGGCATCAAACTTCAAGTATTTCAGATCTACGAAAATGATCCCGCTCCCCCGTCCGACATAACTGTGTTATATAGTGCCCATTCCGAAGGTGAAGCCGATAGGAATCAAATAGCAAATATCTTACTGATAGTTGGCGAAGACGGCGGCCGTTCTCACTTCGTACCAATTACTGCGGAAAATCGCCTTCGTAATTCTCGTACTAATCGAAAGAATGAGCGCAGACGGAAGTGTATTTGTATGGTTTGTAAAAGAGGTTTTAAGTCAACAGAAGAATTAGAAAAACATCAGGTATACTGTGGAACAGACACTGCCCAGCCAGATTTTCCTAAGGAAGTGTGTCAATTTGAAGGACATCGGAAGAAGGTTCCTTCTCCCTACGTCGTCTATGCAGATACTGAGGCAATTATTGAGAAGGGGACCGGCCGGCACATTCCAATTTGTCTTTCGTATGTTATGGTGGAACGGGGGTGGGGACCTTCGGAACGAGGCCCGGGCCGACCCACTGTTTATGGTAAAAGAACATTCACAGGTCTCTCCTGTGTTACAGACTTTCTAAAGGATATGAAAGAACGGGCCGAGTATTATTCTAAATCGTATTATTGGAAAATAATACCGATGAGGGATCCTTCTAATTACCGGCGCGACGGATGTGATCCAGTCTGTATTGCATGTGGAGAGCCGGCAGGATACCGAGTAGTGAAGGAGGAGGCGACCTTCTATTGCGAAGGATGCCGGCCGTCGAGAACCATTCCTATCTACTTTCACAACCTCAAGGGATACGATGGTTCTTTTATTTTGAAAGAATTACATGAAATAGATGATGGTCCCGGACAAGAGCCAAATTTAATAGCTAAGACGGGTAATGGTGGAATTATGGGTCTCTCAAAAACATTTATTTTTAGTGGCTCAATTGTTGTTGCCGGAGGGAAGAGGGAGATAAAGAAACGTTTCTTTTCTATAAAGTTTATGGACAGTGCTCAGTTGATGATGGGGTCATTGGCGAAGTTGGCAAAAACTGTGCCGGAGGATGGGTGGACGGCGGCGCCACTTTCATACCCGGACATTCAAAGGGCGAAAGGTTTCTTCCCCTACGAATATTTAGACTCGGTTGACAGACTGGGAGAGAACCAGCTCCCGGAGAGGGGGGAATTTTATAGCGAATTGACGGAAGAGGGGATTTCAGAGTCCGATTACGAACATGCTTTGCGAGTATGGGACGAAGTTGAGTGTAAGACGATTCGTGATTATATGGAATTCTATTGTGAGACGGATGTTCTCCTTCTTGCTAATATATTCGAAAATTTTCGCGACACATGTTTAGAAGCATATAAGTTAGATCCGGCCCATTACATGTCAGCGCCTGGCTTGACATGGGATGCTATGTTACTTTACACGGGTAATAAGTTTAAACTCATTCAAGATGCTGAGCAGATGACTTTCGTACAACGGGGAATACGAGGAGGTATCAGCCAGTGTAATATTCATTATTTACAGACAAATCATCCTGCTTACGCTGGCCCCGCCGGCGGGAATTACGATCCAGAGAAGCCGGTGACCGAAATAAAATATCTCGATGCAAACAATCTCTACGGCTGGGCAATGAGTCAACCAATGCCTACGGGCGGACTTCATTGGATGACGATGGAAGAGTGGGAGGAATGGGAAGGCGGAGCTGGCGGAGCAGGGGCCGGTTCCGTAGGGTGGGGACCTGGTTCCACCTTTCCACCAAGTTTTCTAGAAGTAGATCTAGAATATCCAGCCGAATTACATGAAGAACACAGCGATTTGCCATTAGCACCGCATCACTATGAATTTCCGAGGCAGGGCGGTCGACTGATTACAAGTGTGTTGGACAGAGAGAGATACGTCTTACACTACAAGTTGCTTGAATTCTATCTTCGGATGGGAATGAGATTGAAAAAGATTTATCGGGTGCTTGCTTTCGATGAAGCTCCATGTCTCGCGAAATATATCGACTTTAACACTAAAATGAGGGCAAAGGGGGGACAGATTTCGAAAAGAATTTCTATAAGCTGATGAATAATGCAATGTTCGGTAAGACAATAGAGGATGTTCGAAAGTACAGAGACTTTAAATTTGTTTCGGACTGGAATGGCACGGATAGTGGACGTAAAAAGATTCAGAAGTATAATCCAAAGATGAAACATATAACTTTCATAACTTCCGAAGAGGATGGTGATTCCTGCGACAGTGCCCTACTGGAACTGAAAACGGATGAGCATAGATATGTAAAACCAGTTTTCATCGGCGCCGCAGTACTGGAACTTTCTAAGCTGCTTATGTATGAGACGCATTACAATTACTTTCGGGTCAAGTTCCCTGGAATACGATTAGCCTACATGGATACTGACAGTTTTGTTTACAGTGTACCGATCCCGGATCCGGACGTAACTTTCAATGATATAGTCCGAGAAGATGTTGAAAAGAATGGTGAGAAGTCTATATATGATACTAGTGGGATGAGCGGCCCCGCCCCCAACTTTCCGAAGATTAATAAAAAAGTGATAGGTAAATTTAAAGATGAGTTGAATGGAGAACCTATTCTTGATTTTGTCGGCATACGCTCGAAAGTGTATGCTTTTCGAACTCCAACTTCCGAGACGAAAAAAAATAAAGGGATAAAAGATGTTTGTGTTAGAAAACATTTAAACTTTGAAGATTATAAAGATCTATTTGAAACTGGGAAGAAGCCGGAGCCGGCACAGTTTGTACAGTTTGTACGGAAAAAGGCTGGAGAAATCCGTAGTGAAAAGCGCAGTAAAATCATGATGGCGCCAAATGATATCAAACGTGTGCAGTTATACAATCCAGACACAGGCGAATGGTTGGCAGAAACATGGCCGATAGGACGGACGACGGGTCATGGTTAATATTGTAAAGACATTAATCTACTATTTTCAATAGAGACTAGGGCATCACTGATAACATAAATGTGGGCAAATATATTATCATTGTGAGCGTCGTCGCCACTCCACGCGGTATCTTTCTTCAGGATCTCAAGTTGAATTCCGTCCTTTGTGTTCATTACTTTTAAACCATTTCCATGAAACTCAATATCTTTAAAGCTACGCAGATCGATAAATAGACAGAATTTATTCTTCAAATAATCGGCCTCATCTATATCAATTTCACACCAATCTTTATCTTCAGCAAAATACCGTCGTGTTTCTTTCCAAAATTGTCTTGGTATCATCTTCTGAGCGTACACTTTATTTGCAATGCCTTCGATTGATACAGACACAGATTCAATGGATGGGTTAAAGAAAAGTTCACTGTTCAGTTCTGTCTGATTCTGATTTTTAGTGAAGAGTATAGCGATACCTCTAATGCTACGTCGTGGTACATTTATATTTTCATTGATAACCGTGTCCGATTCTTTGAATGGGATTGTTCTAAAATAATGTATATGCTCGTAAAGGTAACTTTTTCCACCGTTGTAATAACCAGCAGTTGACCTCGCGAGATCGAGGTCAGAAATTGTCTCGTATTCCATTTGAATGTTTTTTAATTTATAATTGGTTGTAACAACCTGATTACTGACAAGTAATTGGGGGGCGGGTGCCAACGTAATTTCCCATTCAATATGACTCCCTAACGCTTTTGGATATGCAACTCCATGACCTGTCACGAGGGGGTGAGTGAGACGAATAGCATATTTTGTTTTATATGTGTCGAAAAGTAACTTATCACCCACGACGTTTGATCTGCATCGGTCGAACCGCTTCTAATTTTCTTAGATTTTCGTTCTGAATTCCGTACAGTGTCATGTTCGTTCTCTCCTTTTATGTTTGAAGAGATCGCGATAACATTCAATAAGGTTATATTTATTCAAATCGAAAAGTGTCTGACCCTCAAATGTGAGTTTCATACGCTCCACCAAATTTTTTGCAACATTTTGTACTACTCGGTTATATTCATCTCCCATTACTTCGAGATCAAAACCAAGTCGAAAGTATCTGGAACTAAGAGTACTCCGCTTTCTAACTTCGGACATCGTATGATAAGTGTCTGGCCTGGATCTGCCTCACTTGGATTATGAGCAATCACGTGATGAGTTCTTTCTGACTTTGTTCCATTCGGTATTCGGTTGTGAAAGTCGGTGATAATGTTCTATCGTACCCCATTTTCGTGTAATGTATATAGTAGAAGAAAAAAAAGAAAATAAATCACATCTTACATTTCACTTCGTGTATATAATAACTTAGAAGAAAAAATCACATCTTTACGTAAATATTCCGTCTGCCTGAAAGATAAATCGATTGCCTGTGTCGCGAATCAATCGAAGAACCCAATATTCTTGGAGATGATGAGCCTCTTGGTCATCCTCAGTATCCTGGAATACAGCTATGAATTCTAGTCGCTTAAAGAAGTTAGTCTTTTGACATTCCTTCACGAAAGCTAATATGTTATGATATAGATTATCATCTTTGAGTCGGACACCTGGATTTGCTCGAAGTATATGTCGATTTACTCGTCGGAGTTTGCACCATTCCAATTCGACGGAGAAACCAAACAGGTCTTTATTTTTAGAAAGAAACTTTGCAATATTCTTTTCACCAAACATGTTGATGCCGTAGGGGAGTGTCATATATTAATACATAATTTTATTTATAATGACTAATGTTAATCCAGTTAAAAATATCCATAGCTGTTCTCCGACAAATCCGACCACCGATCCTGCTGTTTTTAATAGAAAACTGACAAGGGAGCCGATTAAACCTGGTATTGCAGCAGCACTTTTTGCGGCCAATGTTTTTAACCATTCACCAAATGCTTTACAATTTCTTTCGCTTTTGTATATACTTTGGGCGGACCTGAACCAGACCCGCCAGTTCCTCCTCCCCCTGCTCCCCCTCCTCCCCCTCCTCCTCTAGTTACAGCCAGGGCAATTGTTGATATTGTCATTCCAAGGGCAGTCAGTATTGCAGCAATTGTAATACCATTTCGTTTAAATAACTCTGTCAGCTTCAGTCTCAGTGATATTCTGGATCAGAAATTACATCACGAAGAGACCTAGTCGACGCCAGTCTTTCACGTGCCCCACTGATCATATCAAGTTGTACTTCAATTCGATCATCAATTTTAGCTAGTCTTGTTCTGAGTTCGGGTGTAAGTTCTGTCTGCTCTAACAGATTTTCTCTTTCACTGTAAAGCTCATCAAGACGCATATTTGCCATCTTTAATTCATCAACAAAAGCTCTATATTCAGGGTTTAGATTGTTCCATTGGTCGATTTTATTTTCAAAAGCTTTTATTTTATCTGCATTACCAGAAGCATCTCGCCGTAACTCTGTCAGTTTATCTTTGTATATACCCATGTCTTCTGGCGTCATCTTCTCAGCCGGTATTTTATCGGTTATCACATCTTCAGAATGCAATTCACGACTCACATTTTCGGGCTCTGCGCTTGAGTGATATTCGACTCCACTCCATGTGTATACTTTATTTATAAATTCAGGTCCTCCTTTCCTCCCCCTTAATGTGGATTTCTCTAAAAATCTACTTCCTTTATCCATTGTAACTCTGATGTCTTTATAATACAGTTCACCACCTTCAATCTTTGCATATAAAATCAATTCGGTTCGTGCATCCGGATTAGTAATCCTATATTTGTCTAAGAGTCCTTCAGCCATATTTTCTGTAAGTTTTCTTCTCTGTTTAATTAAAATATCCACCTGTGGGCTATCCACTGAAGGATCTGGGTTTGCAAAAGTATCATCGGTAAAAGATGTTTCAGCAGCAGTAACATCGTCATCATTCAAATATGATTCATCGAAATCCTGGAGTGGTATATTTTCTTCTCCTCCTTCTGCCATATTGTCTTTCTATATTACTACAATTATTTTTTATCATCCCTTACATATACAGTAAAAAATGCACATCTCAGTTGTTGAAAGCATTGACAATTGGCTGATTACATAGCAAGAACAAGTGCTGCATATCGACGAAGTTATAAATTAATGGGTCGAATTGATATGGCTCTTAATATTACTAAAGGAATTCTTGTAAGTTCTGCTGTAATAGCAGCAATTCCAACAGTTCCGGTACTGTTAGCCTTAACTCCTATACCAGGTGTTGTTATTGATGTGATACAAGGGAAAACTGGTGTAGCAAAGAGACGAGAGAAATATAAACATTATTATGTTCAATATAAACAGCTGCTTACACAAATACAAGAAAAAGGCGCAACAACAGAGGCTCCGGGGTCAGAACTTATTCAGGACATATTTCATCAGGTGCTAGAAATTCAAAAACAAGAAGGATTTAGTCCGCCGCTGGAGCGATATCTACGATATTATGGATTGAATGGATATGAAATTTAGATTCAGAAAAAATTCCACAGAAAATGTTTCTGAAAACTGTAGAATGACAGACATTGAACATGACATCACAAGTTGCTAAGCAACTGAAGTCCGGTATTGCGAAAGCGGTATTGCGAAATTCCCTGCTGGAAAGTTCCTGCCTGAAAACGTTCCGATAGGGGTATTGCGCAACAGTGTTCCGGTAGGGGAAAATCTCGTTCCGACGACTCCAACATAGTGAAAATGGACCAGCCAGCAGATAAAATTCACATCCAGAAACGAGACCCGCAGCTCCGATACGGGTCTTTGTAAGAGCTCCTGTACGGCTCAGTCAGAATCTATCTAACAAATGAGAGAGAGAATAGAATGTCGTTCTGTTTTGCTCAGTGGGGGTGAGTCATAGCTACTGTATTGCGCAAGTTCCATTTGGAATGTGAATGACTCAGCAGGGAATTTCCCCGCTTAGTTCAGGACAATGCACTGCTGCGCGTGCGTGAGTTCGTATATAGGTCAGGGTTATACTTTAGTTACATGGATGGTTAATTTTTCCTTCGCTTCATGTAGATAAATGAATAAAATGGGGTGTAAAATTCTTACTTCATCCCAGTTGTCCACGTTTACTTTACTACTCATACATAAAACTTATACATTAAATAGTAAGACTGTATATTTTAGTTTTCTGAGATATCCTGATATACATAAAGTCAGCTGAAAGTAGAGGCAATAAACCGATGAATGGATTTTATCCAACTTGATAGCCTATAACTCATAAGCGTTCTGTTATAAAAAATAGACGCATGTTTCTACTATTGAGATCAAAGTGTCAGTTAAAGTGTTGTATCTCAACTATTTTGGAACATTTTTGAATAGAAAACATGCAATTACGACCATCCACGTCATCGTTTGAAAGCGGTTTGGCAGATGTGGATGCAAATTATCGGACAGGGCCTCACACTCTCAGCGTTCGATCGACTTTTTAGCCAGACAACACGGCGCTGCGAGTACCCAGTACCTCTGACGACTATATGGGCCGGGTGGTCTATGCCGACTTCCTTCATCACCTCCAGTGGGGACAAACATGGCCATGGTACAATGCAATGCTTTACGATAAGCACAGTGTGTGAACTAAATCAGAAAGCAAGTTTGATAGATTGTTTATCAAAGCTATAAAGAACGATATCGGCCGACCATTCTCAGGACTCATTTCATTGACAACGAAAGATGTCCATCAAATGTTATCGGGACCACAGGTATGCATGGGCGCAGGGCGGGGTGTAGGGTTGCTTCAAGTTGGATAGTCGATCGAAGGCCATGGATCAAAGTTTGAGGCCGAACCTCGGGACTGACTGGTGTAAAGCAGTACACTCAGTGTGACAGTTTTCGGACAGGGTAGTGAATTTCGCCCAAAGCCGTTTCGTAAATGACCAGCAATACGATGTCCTATTAGGGACTGGTCAATTTCTTTGGCCTGGGGGGCCGGAGGATTATTTTTTGCCGTCGTCAAAAAGTGGCTGACCTCCCCTATTCCAAATTTTGAAAACAGGGTGACCCCCCCATTCCAAATTTCAAAAACAGGGTGACCCCCCCCCCTGCCGGCGCACGACATAGGTAAAACAAAAGGTGGACATAAATTATATATATATATATATAAATATAAATATATATATATATATATATATATATATATATATATATATATATATATATATATATATCAGTTGACATGTCAGTTGTAAGATAGGAATTTCAAAGTGTCAATCTTAAAGTTTGAATACAGTACATTTTGAATGAGCTGTATTTTGAATGAGCTCAGGCAAATGTATTTCACACTTTCTATGCTTTACCAGATGTCCTGTACTGTTGTACAGAAATGGATCTCAATCATTAATATCAAAGAGGAAAAAGCAGTGAATCAAAAACTTTGATGGGTGTTAAGACTTGCCAGCCATCCAATTAAATCTCCTGAGGAGCCATAGAGAGCTTTTTTAGCCAAATCTGATGTGTACAGTGTCTGAGAGGACCTTTTCTTGTAACATTGAAACCATAAAAAGCACAGCTAATAATGACAAAAACTGCCTTTTTTAACTGTTATTTTGTTCATAAAAAAACATCCTTCTACAGAAAACCTGTGAAACAAAGGAAAATAATTGCATCAATGAGAAGGAAAGATATCTTGTCATTTTTCTATCTCTAAAATAAGTCACTGTATCAAATATATATTGTGAAATATTTGTGCATGTTGCTTTCTCATACTGAATTCTCATAGAGAGAACAGGAAAATACAACTGAATGATAAAATTTGTGGCTGACACTAGCATTTTAGACAATGATGAGCCTGTGTCAAAAGTCAAAAACACACTGACCCCCCCCCCTATTGGGCATTTCAAAAACATGGTGACCCCCCATCACCAAAGTCAAAAACAGGGTGACACCCCCCCCATGAATCCACCGCCCCACCCCCCAGGCTGAAGAAACTGACCAGTCCCTAAGCGACGGGGTCACGTATCAATGGCGTTCGAAAATGGTGTAAGGCAGTAAATGGAAGAGCGTCACTCACGCGCTCGACCAACCGAGTAAAAAATACAGAAAAGTGCAATTTCTGCCGAAAATAGAAGAAATTAGCGCATGAAAATGTCCTAAATTTATTGACATACAAATTAGGGGTTACCGACTCCAATTTTTTGTGTGCAAAAATCGCTTTATTTAACCATTTACCACCGGAACCTCCAACGGGGTGCCGACGACTGACGGAATAAATAAACTTTCACTCTCGCGCGAGACTGAAACGGGAGTTTAAAGAATCGCATTTTTAGTCAATTTTCGGGTTTTTTATCACACAATTTGTATACCATCATGTACATGTTCCTGAAATCGTAGAGAACCTGGAGCCCCAAAATCACGCCGTTCTTCGACCTATAGCGCGAGAACGAGGCAAAATCAGAAACGAGATTACAATCGTGCACCGGGAAAAGATTTTAGGGAGCATTCGTTATTTACGGGGAGGGGGGCCGGTGGAAATCAGGGGGGGTTGACTTTTACAAAACCGCTTTTTAGGGGGGGTCAAATTTTACAATCAATGATTGAAGGGGGGTCAAATTTTACAAAGGTTTGTATTGAGTTATGGAAAACAAAATTGACTTTGGAATTTCACCGAAATGTTGCTTGTGTAACCGATGTTTTGAGACGGCAGAATAATAACCGACCGAAGCTCAGCCAAATTTATTTCTCTAGCATGGCCAACAAGTCTGAGACTGGTGTTAACCTCTCTAGAGCAGCAACAGAGCATGTAGCCCTGAGTACAGGTCTGTGTGTTCCTGGCGTTATACGTACGGCCTCCACCACAGCCCTGCAACGGTCTGTGGAGATAACTGGGGTCTCTGCAGCGAGATTCAAAATGGGGATCCCCATGGGTAAACAACTTGTTGAGTATGTTATGTTTCAGAAAATGAGCGGTTTTGGACGTTAGGAGAAGTCAATCGCATCTTTTCTGGGATTGGTTAGGAGGTAAAGGTAGGCAGGGAAAGGATTTTGCCCCAATAGAGCAGAATTTCGGCCAAAAAGACCGTTTAGTCTTCATTGTGGTCCAGATCCAGGCCGCAGAGACCTCAAGTCTCTTCAAAGACCATTGCAGGGCTGTGGTAGAGGCCATATAATGCTGGGAACACACATGCACACACCTGTACGCAGGGCTATATACACAGCATGGGGCATGAAATGAGTAACCAACACACAGTCATCTAATGTAACAAACATCTGTATATTACTATATTTTGTCAAATATCGGGGTCTACATATAAAATAGTAAAACCGTACTTCAAAACTATAAATATTACTCCATGGTAACAATGGCTGTACTGATCGACCTCCCGACGGCAGGAGTCGAACACACTTTCAGAACAAAAACTCTGTTCAAACCCTTTCTAAATGCTTAACAATTTCTATGGAAAACTTAACGTTACCGCAGAGGTACCTCAGACTTGACCACGCGGCTGGGAAACACAAATAGTTCACACGCGACTTTAATTAAATGTTCGATGATGAGCACAATTGTAAGTCCCGTGTAATGTCTGCACATGAAAGTCGGCGACAACACATGCAATTCACTGCTAAGCATGAGCGTCCAGTTCAGCTACCACGGGAGCAGCCATCTTAGATCTTTAATTGTTTACTTCCGGTCGGGACATGCCGAACTAATCTGAATTAAGGTCTTCCTCTGCTAACTCCGCGCATCAACAAAAGTTCAGTGGAACAATCATAAATTATGTTCTCATGACAATCTCAGACATCTGACTGAACTCATAAACGGAATAAAGTTCACAGTTAACACACAATTTGCTGCAGAAAGATCAGCTTTCAACTTGTGGTGATATTATCATCTCAGCGTGCAGTGGGTATATTGCAAATATACGGCACGGCTTTCACTTGTGTGGGCAATGTTCGTTCCATTGACTAAAGTAGAGGATGGCGTAGGGTTTAAATAAACAGTCCGATCCGCATAAAGTTCGATCTCTGCCACTCACCGGTTTCTTTAAATATCTGCTGACTTGAGTAAAACTCAAAATAGAGAAATATCTGACTTAAAAAGCACACGCTGACACTCAAACCTTCCAGTGCCAGTGCAGCATGCAACGTAAAAGACTCTCTGGAAAGTTCCCGTCTTGGACTCCCTAGGTATACAGTGATAACACACAAGAACTCCCAGGCAAAATAGAAAATACACAGATCCTCCATACATAATCTATGAGAAGCTATGAATAATTTCTTTTAAATACAAAACTAGCTAAATCTGTGTATTTATAGACTCTTGATTATTGATTTAATGTACTTGATCAAACTAGGGTAGTTACCAGTGCATGTGTGAGCAAGAAATTTGATTTTGGAATTTCACCGAATTGTTAATTCACTATCTTGTCAGAGGAAACTATGAATAATTTTTTTCCATTACAAAACTAGTTAAATCTGTGTATTTATGTACGCTTGATTATTGATATTAATGTACTTGATTAGACTAGGGTGGTTACAAGTGGATGTTTGTGCAAGAAATTTGATTTTGGAATGTCACCGAAATGTTGATTCACTATCTTGTCTATGAGGAAACTATGAATAATTTTTTTCCAATATAAAACTAGGTTAATCTGTGTATTTATGTACTCTTGATTATTGATATTAGTGTATTTGATTAGACTAGAGCGATTACAAGTTCATGAGTGTGCAAAAAATTTGATTTTGGCATTTCACCAAAAATGTTGATTCTCTAGTATGTGAGGAAATTTTTCAGCACAGGGTGCGAAGGGTTAATGAATCAAATCTGATGAAATTTTTTTTTTCATGGGGGGGGGTCACATTTTACATTGATGAATTGAGGGGGGGTCAAATTTTGGAAATTTGATTTGGACGGGGGGGGGGGGGGGTCGCTTTTTACGTTTCATTTGTCGCTCAAATTCCACTGGCCCCCCTCCCCGTAAATAACGAATGCTCCCTTACTATATAGTAGTAATGACCACAATTCGCTGACATAAAGAATGGTATTCATTTTTCATCATAATTACCTACAAAAACTTTGAATTTGAAAATGTAAAACATAAAAGGGAATCAAAAAAATTTTCAAGTCCCCCTACAGGTAGACAGTGAGGTACAGCAAAATTTTCAAGTCCGACTCTACTACAGTATCCCCAAAATTTTCGAATCCCACCTAAATTCCTCAAGCCCCCCCCCCCCCACCGTTTTTCGTGAACGCAGCCTTGTGATACGTAGCCTTGTGATTACCTTGGCATAAAGTTAAATATTACAGGAAAACTAAACAGAGCACAAATTGATTTGAAAAACAGAGCTATGAAGGCATGTTTTAAATTGAGACAGTTACTCTTTGCAGAGTCAAATATTCCAATTAAGGTCCATTTACAAATGTTTGATGCCATGATAAAACCCATTCTGCTATACTGTACAGAAGTATTGACTGCGGACATATGCACAAATGCAAAAACCATACTCACAAACTTAACAAACACAATTGAAAAGTTGCACATTAAATTTTGCAAGCACATACTTAAAGTGAATAATAAAGCATCCAACATAGCATGTTTAATGGAACTGGGTAGATATCCTCTAATTGTTTCAAAAATAACACAAATGGTCAAATATGGGTTAAAAATAAGTAAGAAAGCAGATACAACACTGACTCGTGAGGCTTATGATCTCGGTTGTCAACTGGACAATGCACATACAGATAATTGGGTGTCAGGAATTAAACAATCGTTGCTGCTCGTAAATATTGGAGATGCCATGAATGTAAAGATAGAAAATGACAAACAGTTTAAAACTAATTTCAATGTAAAAGTTAAACAGCTATTTGAAAAATGTGCATTTGAATTGATTCATGATGATACCAGACAAGGGCACCATAAAAATAAACTTCGCACATACAGAGAGTTGAAAAAAGATTTCTCTCTCGAAAGCTACCTTCATGTTATAAAAAACCCAGATCACAGATCAGCCCTGTGCAAGTTACGCATTAGTGCACACATACTACACATAGAAACAGGTAGATATAGAAACCTTGATGTCATAGACAGAGCATGCCCAATTTGCCAAAACAAACAAGTAGAAGATGAGATACATTTTCTTTTTCATTGGAAAGGATACACAGACATTAGACATGATTTTTTCAGTAAACTAAACATTTGTAAAAATGCATTCAGAGGCACACAAGACCTTGTAAGCATCTTTTCAAGGACAGATAAAGCATCACTATGTGAATTGGGAAAATACATACATACATGTTTTAAACTCAGACAAGACAAAATGAAAAAGACAAAGTAAACTATTTATGAACCTTTAATATGTTGACCTCATATATAGATATTTATATTTATATATATATTATATATACTCTTTCATTGTTGTTTTTTTGCAAAACCTTTATTATACTTTATGATCAAGATCCCAACTGGGATACGATTTCAATAAAGGCTTACTTTACTTTACGTAGCCTTACCACAGACTGCACAGTCACAATCCCTCGTGGGCTATTCAGCTCTGGGACTATTCGCCGCATAGACGAGTGTTTCTCGCTTCTTATGTACACTCGTCTATGGGGCGAATAGTCCCAGAGATGAATAGCCCACGAGGGACTGTGACATAACGCATGTGGATTTGCCGTATTCCCCGAGATACATACTCTGCTAATTTGGGTTACAATTATCTTCAAACAAGCATGTGCGTCAGTTACAGCAGCAAAACTTTGAAAAAGTGCACCGAATATTCGAGATCAAACTAGTCTGTCGTATATCGTCCGGTTTCCGCCTTTATTTGCATACAAAAGAACAGAACAGTCTTATCATCCGAATCAGAAATGGACTCGGGTGAATTCCAATAAGCTTTCGGATACTTGAATTTTCTTTGTTTGACCACGCGTCAACGTACTGTACCCTCTACTCCTTGGTTGGGGCTAGGCGCGAGCCGCACGACAGAAGCCCAAGCCCCACGGCCAACCAAGGCTACAATTATTGCAGCTGGTGACCAACCTTACGTGTATATGTCGCGAGCAATCACACTGCTTTGGTATTTCATCAGAGTTGAGCTTCCTTTCTGCCCAGCAATACAGTATATTAAGATGAAATGTCTGTCCACAGTATGAAGTTCAAAGAAACAACTTTCTCAACGAAATTCAACTCTCAATTGAAAACACACCAAAATCAGCTCATTATTCTAATAAAGTACTCTTAAAGAGTTGTCATCGAATAAACAACTTACAGACCACATTTTTACATTGTATACATTATGCCTAGACATTTTTTTCTTATTATTATCACTTATATCAGAAATTATTTTAAATAACTCTTATTGCTACAAAATGTAATGTTAATCCTCTGCCTGCAAGCAAGCAATAAATACTGTCAATATACTCGATAAAATCACTGAACGTGTAAGCTTGCTTACTAATTACACTCGACATTGTAGTCTACGGCACTTTCTCATCGAAAACGACCGTTTTCCATTGCGCATCGCAGGCTTCAACAACTGAGGGTATTTCGGTTCTGCATAATGCCTGGATTCGATTGGGAGCATTCACTTGTTATAGTCAAGAGTTGTCTGGTAAAATTCGGGGTGTCATCAGAAGTTAGAAAACTGCTTAATTTTTTCCTCACTGCACAGATGGAGTCAATGCTCATCCAATCAAAAGCCTTCCTTCAGTGTATTATACCATGGAGGTATGGATTATACTAAATATTCTATGAAATACAGACGACTCCCCTAACATTTAATTCGTACTCTAAAGTCACATCATTGAAGTATGAATACAAGTAATTTGTACGCTTTAGCAAGTCTGTAAGACTTTCATGGCGTATTGTGCTAGCGTTCCTTTAGAACATTAACGTGTTGTTTCTATTTAGCAGTAGGCTACTATCAAAATTTAATCATATTTCAAGGAATAGGTTAAAATATATATATATATATATATATATATATATATATATATATATATATATATATATATATATATATATATATATCCTAGATTCTAGTCGTCGCTTACGGCCTTCGTGCCTCCGACCCCACACAGCGACGAATAGAATCTTGGCTTATATATATATATATATATACATATATATATATATATATATATATATATATATATATATATATATATATATATATATATATATATATATATGTGTGTGTGTGTGTGTGTGTGTGTGTGTGTGTGTGTGTGTGTGTGTGTGTGTATATTATATTCGCCGGTAAATCACAATAAAAGGACGGTAAAAATTTCGTTCTCGTGTCATTAGATACAGGGCAAACGAGCTTTTTATGGCCACTTACTTGTAACTCTGAGACATTTTGTTATATCATATGTCACTGTATTGTTCCTGCAAAGTGGGATAAACTTGTCAGACTGTATTAGTATGTACGCATGTATATTTTGAGGGCCATGGAAATAACCCAGGAAATATGAAAGGGGGGCCATAGATTTTCTCCATAATTTTTCCGGGGCGCATGGAAAAAATCACCAGGGAAACAAAATCCTCCAGGCCCCCCCCCCCAAGAAAATTCTGATATCAACTTGTGTGTCTTTGTTGTCTTGCTTGAGTATTTTTGTCACTTTAGTCCCAAATGCAGAAAACGGACGTATGAGAGATCGAACGTCGAAAATTTAGCGCCCGAGACTGCCAATAGCGAGGTTTTTATGTAAAATTTAGAATTATGTTGACAACAGACGCCACAGTATCCTACGATAACATACGCATTGCGTTCATCAACATTGCATGTTTTTTTCCCCATGCAACGCGACTTGCGACCTGGCAGGTCTGCTGCAGACACAGAAAATTGGTCAAGAGTTCAAATCACTAGAAAAAGTAACAATTATTTCGTAAATTTACATAGGAACAATAGTCCTGTCTGTTTTCATACTAATAATAGATTTGTCTCATTTTGTACCGAGGCGTCGTCCATCGCTTCACAGTAGTTGAAGGTTCCGCTAGGAATCCGTAATGTCATTCGTATTCTGAAGCGGATATTTCTAACGTTCCTGGGAAAGGTCAAAGTTTGTCCACTATCTGTTCAGTCGCCATATTTTGATGTCTGCGCCAACGCCTCAGCCGGAAACGTTTGGATATTTACCAAGTTTTTAAAAGTTTCCAGCGGCTCGAGCTACTCGGCAGGTAAGCTGAATTTCACCAATTACAAAAATAAAGAGCGTATATGTACTGAAGGATAATATTGTGACCATGTCTTGTTCTAAATAAGTGTTTGCTGCTGATCAACATGGCTATACGTCACTGCATTGATATGAGTCAACAATATGGGCTTATGGCATGGTTATTGTTATAGCAATGTAGCATGGAGGTGTTGGTTAGAGTGACTGTGTGACACTTACAATGCTATATCGCAATACCCTGCACAATTTACATATGCCTTTACCGATGCATTACTTTAACGTAATTCGCGCAATCTAATTCGTTGATTTAGTCGTGTTTTTTTTTTCGATTCTTTGCACAGGCGCTCCTTAGCTGGTTAGTCTGCTAAGTAGATCGATTTTCGGTTCGATTATCGATCCCGTAGTCGATATGCCCGCCACTGCAACCTAAATACTAAATAAATAAATGTGAGTATTTAGGTTGCAGTGGCGGGCATATCGACTACAGGATCGATAAATCGAACCGAGAATCGATCTACTTAGCAGACTAACCAGCTAAGGAGCGCCTGTGATCCTTTGGTTTAATATTACGTACGATACAGTACAGTAGTGTCATAGCTGCAAAATTGTAGCTCTACGGTGAGGCGGTCGGTGAGTTTTTGTTTTTGCGACCTCGCTCACCAGTAGAGCTACAATGCCGAAGGCCCTGAAGCATACAAAATAAGCACGCTGCACATGGCACGGCATTTTGATGTAAAATCCCATATATTTACTGCATTTGGTCATACTGATTTATCACTACTGAAGATTAAACACTATACTACACTAACCTTGTCGTGTATGGGGTTTGGTATTTGTTCAAATACGTCGATCGCGTTCCAAAAACATTTCTTGGAGCCGCCATTTCCAACTTCCGGTAATGGTGGCTCCTAGAAACACGCTCAATGTTTATGGAACGCGATCGACGTGTCTGTGCTTATACCAAACCCCATAAACGACAAGGTTAGTGTAGTATAGTGTTTAGTCTTCAGTAGTGATAAATCGGTACGACCAAATGCAGTAAATATGTGGGATTTTAAATGCCGCGCCATGTGCCATTCCCAAGCGCCATTGTTTTAAATCATGTCCACAATATGCTGTTGATTTTCATTCTTTCGTTGTGCAATTTCATTCGTTTGAAGCAATTATCCTTTCATTTGACTGCTCTGTGGGACTCTTCTAGAAATGTGTTTTGGATAAATACAACTCAACAGTGAAAGACATAAACTTCGACGGTGATAGGCATTATACAATATCGGTTCGATGTGCGAAGGTACACAGATGATTGGTAGATTAATGTAGCTAACCTTGAAGACATATGTCACTGTCATTGGAGAAAGCAATTGCATCTTTTGGTAATTTTTTTTTTTTTTTTTGCTCTGGTGTGTATTTTTTTTTTTTTTTCCCAAATTGTAAACTTTTGAGCAAAAGCATATATCCCAGGGACTGAGAGAATTTTTCAGGTGATTCCTTTTGTATTTTCCTTATATGGACATTTCAGTCTGAAATAAAGAACTATTATTATATTATTACAAGCTATTTTAGAAGTTCTCAAAACTAGTAAAAACAATTCTGCGTGCCACTCATTGATAGTGTCTCCTTGCGACCAATTTTTTTTATGTGTTTGACGGTTGATGATTGGTAGATTAATGTAGCTAACCTTGAAGACATATGTCACTGAACTATGGTGTGATTGTTAGCATGGTTAGGTAATAGACATTGTAGAGACGAGACGGTGAAAGTCCACAGCCCAAGGGAGCAGGAGCAGTACATCGCATGCTTTCTTACAATGAACAAACCGTAGGTTTCCATAGCTACTATGTGAAATCTGACCTCACTGATGTCCCTGTCCTGATTCAGAGAGCAACTGCCAAACTGCATTGAGGTTCAGATGTCTGATTTTTTCATATTCAAAAGGCTTATTGATTTACAGAGAATGCCTTTCTTGTTTTTAGCTTTAATTAGCACATGAGGGCAATTGAAAATTCAAAGCCAAATAGCCAGTGGGAAAAAATTTGATGACTTTCTCTCACCAGCGGTCGCAATGAAAACCATCAGCAGATTCTCCCAAGATGGTATCATTGCTCCGCCATGTTTATTGTTGGTTGTACGGCCAGCTTAAAAGTCATAGACTTTCTTCATGATAAAATTCATATGATTGTCATACCACTTCATTTCAATATGTCCATTTGGAAGCAAAAGCATCACAGACATTGGATCAATGGTGATGAACTTTCTCAAGGCTGTGACATGTCACCAGTTGCAAACTTTACCAGTTTTCGATACGAAAGATGTGCAATATATAATTATTATCAGTGTTTTTCGCATTGTTTTGAGTCTGATATCAAATATAACAGCAAAAAACGAACATTAGAGTAACGACAGAAACCATGCCCGATACGGGAAATTGACATCAACTATTGCATTGAGCAGTGACCTGAAACTGATACATAAATGTTGAGAAAATAAAACAACGAAATGCCAGGAGAGGAAGAGAGAGGTTTACGCTGTCGCGAACTGATTATAGTCTTTCAGATATGAGTACGGTATAGACGATACACAGACATAAAAAATGTACGCCTATTTTCCAGAAATTTAACCGATCTTATAATAAGAGTAGAACAAATCCAAAAGTGTTGGTTGAAGTAAATCTTCGGATGTTGGTTTCCTAACTTTGCTAAGTTAAACTGTACTTACACAAAATGGTCGTCATAGTCTTCTGTCAAAAATATTTTCTTCAACACCACGTTTCTTATAATCGGTGATGTCATTTTTAACATAATGACTGAAGGTCATCATGTTCATGGGTTGAGTTGATGTTGGACAGTGAAAATTTTCCGTAAACGACAAAAAGTCAACAACCACTAAATAGACTGCCTTGATATTTGATACAGATATTCAGATTGTGTTCTAGGGCTCGAAGTTAACTTTTTTCCCTGGTAGTGCACTTGAGCTACCATTTTCTGAGGTTGGTAGCCCAGTGACAATGGCTGGTAGCCCATACATATTTTAGTTTAGGGGTTATTTTCATTAACATAAAAAGAAAAAAACTATTTTTCAAGATTCTGCCTTTGAATTTGTTCGTCATTTTGATGTGAATACTAGCACACCTTTAACCCTTTTCCTGCCAGATAGTATATCTTCCACATCAGCCAAGTCAGTAAAAAACGGTATTTAGACAAAACATTACTTATTTCCACACATTTGGCTTGGTCTGTTATAGCATCTTTAGTCCAAAAAAATCAAGTTTACAGTATTTATGTTTTCAACAGCTTTCAAATGTACAGTATTATGTTAAAAAACACCATATGGAATATGTTGTGTTTCATTAAGGATGATAAATACCAAATCGATCATTTTTCTGTTGAATTTTCAAATTTCTCTGAGAAAACGCCTTAATTAAAGTAAGGCCCAGAATTGAGATGTGTCACCAGTTCAAGATAAGGAATGGTTTCCATGTAATTTACGATTTTTAAAAATCAAAAAAATGCACGTGGCTATCCTATGTCAAATCGGGGAGCTTTTGTAAACATCGTGGATATATTTGCATCGCTATTTGCATAATCCATCTTGAGTGACACAACGTTTCCGAATTTACATAATGACGTCGTTGGGCTTCTCCAAAAACCAGGATTACTCCCGTCTGTCAACAATAAACCGTAACCGTGTTTGTTGAAGCACAGTCCCAACAATGGACCGTAACAATATTTATTGAAGCACAGTCTCTCCGAAGCCTAGTCCAATTTTCGACATACAGAATAGTTTCTGCTGTTGCGGCCAAAAACTACGTGTCGCGTGTTTTACTAGTACGTCTGTCCATACCCACAGACTGTAAGACAACCAAAACTGTTCTCCATCCAACTTAATGTTACGACCGAAAACCAAAAAATTACGTCCACTTCCGTTAACATTTTACATGTGTGTCGACACGCAAGAAGAAAGTTCCATACTAAAAATTCTTCGATCCTGCTCCGAAAGAAACTACGGCCGAAAAAAAAAACAACCAAAAACCACAACTTTTTATGGTATATAATGTCGGTCAATACAATGTCTAGCATTCAAAAACTGTTCCCAGAATCCCAACCTATCATGCCGAACATCAAATTATTTTGTCCGTTTCAGATTCTATTTTGTATACCTGATAAAGTCCGACATCCAAAATTGTTCCTGCTCCGAACTAATTGTTACCGAAAAAAAACCCGAAACATCTTTTTTTCTAATGCAGTGATTGTGTTTACAAACCTGTTGAACTCGGTAAAGTTCGCGTTGTAAGCTTTGCACCGTCGTCAGTGCATCACAGTGAATAACGATTATATCCAAGTACCTCACCAAGGGTTTCAGTGTCATTTTATTTTTGGAATGGTTGCGATATCATACAATTTGACAGTCGATCGGGCGACATCCCCTCCCAAGAACTTGTAAGCTTACTCCCCCGAAATTGTGCGCGAAAATATACGCCGCCCTCTCCTCTGACTGATCGGGAAACGTTGGCGGGTAACACACCTCGACTTTTCTACATTACGTTCGAATGACCTTGCTTTGGTTTGCAATCTCCACAGAATGACAAGAGCTAGGAGCAATTCAAAAACCAGAACACTGACCCTTTTTGAGCAGACATTCGCAGCATATGCATGTACCAATGATGAGATGATGGGCCAGTCAAAGGTCATCTCGATTGGTATATAAATTACAGTCCAAATTCGTGTCCATATGATCTTTTTACTCACATTTGGTATACCAATGTGAGGTTATCGTATAAGCTGAATTGATTTGCATGTCTGTATATTTGTGGGTGTGTGCGGATGTATGTCCGTCACACACAAAGGCTCCCATACTGCCAAAGCTACCATCTCAGTATTTGGTGTACAGGTAGATGTAGGGGTTGAGATGTGAATTTGTTCAAATGAACACATCAGTGTCAAAAATGTGCAAATGAGGTAAGAAAAAGGGAATTTCTGCATGTGTGCAGGAGTGACAGGCAAACTCCACTTATCTTGAGTCATTTCCTGTCATTGTTTATGAACTGTTACATATTAACAGAACTGCCCAAACCATAGACAGTAGAGGGGAGGAAGACCGTCAGTAGAGGGGAGTTGTTTATGAACTGTTACATATTAACAGAACTGCCCAAACCATAGACAGTAGAGGGGAGGAAGACCGTCAGTAGAGGGGAGTTGTTTATGAACTGTTACATATTAACAGAACTCTCCAAACCATAGACAGTAGAGGGGAGGAAGACCGTCAGTAGAGGGGAGGAAGAGCGTCTATGGTCAAACTAAGAGGGGCTAGCTACCTTTCAGCTATGCATGTTGCTAAAGTTGATCTCCAGTACCTAAAATTTCAGACCTTAATTACTTTTGTCATTCTTGTTTTTCTGGTTTAAATATTTCTTGTTGTTTTTCTGGTTGTACTGTGCAGAAATCATTGTCGTAACATCAACGTAGAATTTTCCTGCGCTGAACAGATAGAAACAACATTTATTGTTGATCTTTGTTAACCCACACTTGTATGTACCAATTCTGATCAAATTTGAGCGACACCGTATAATTGCGGTATTTTTTTTCTGGTTGTACTGTGCAGAAATCATTGTCATAACATCAACGTAGAATTTTTCTGCACTGAACAGATAGAAACAACATTTATTGTTGATCTTTGGTACCTATACTGGTATGTACCAATTTTGATCAAATGTGAGCGACACCGTATAATGGCGGTATTTTTTAAATATTTCCAATTTTCGTTTGATGCAATTTTAAACTTTGGCAAGACTTTAATAGGAACATAAACCAAACAAGAATACAAAAATAATTACGTTAACTTGAAAAATTACATCATCGCCGAACTTGCCATTTCGAATCGACAACTGGTTTATCGCGTGGATGAACTCAACCAGGCTGAGAAGTGCTGCTTGCCTATCCACTGCTCTCCGTACTTCAACGCAATGGGCAGCAGTTACGAACGAACGATGCCATTTCTGGTTTCAACATGTCAAAGAAGGCGATATTTTAGTGTTGAACCGAAGTACACGACCCATTTTTCATTATTTGTACAAAAAATAACGCATTCTGTTAATATCCCGTGGTAACGGACTCGCAATAAACTTCACTTTTCAGAACAAGTTGCCTTTGTAACACTCCGAGACCCGCGATCAAATTGTTGTTTGACCAAATGTGAAATGCCGGCGAATACATTTTACGAGTAAAAACAACCCCAAAAAACAGACAGATAAATAAATTTACGCTAGCCACACAACAAAATGGTTTTAATCACGCCGCTTCAGACAAGGCCGTTCAGTGATCGGTGTCTGGCACAGTGTTTTGTGGAGGGACCGTGCTCAGAACCATGGCGGTAGCAAGAAAGACGTCCGTGCTCAGAACTTACTTTAATACAAAGCCAGAAAATCGGAGTGTAATTACTAACTCTTTTTAAACGGCAGTGATAAATTCAGACTGTTTGCTACAAAGTGGTTCGGAGATGTGACCCTTCAAAAACAATGGGTCACAAGCTAGCTTTCCTTTTGATGCGAACGGCCGTAGTGTTTTATATGTATGAATAAATGACACCTCTCGTGAGACAAATTACATGCCTAAAAAGTCAGGTCGTGTGGCTGGGACAGTTATCGCTACATAATTTAAATATACATGTTAATGGAGATTTATAATGAGCTGTTTGTTGAAGCATGGAGGTAGCTATCTACATGGTTGAAGGCACGATAAAGTTGCCGCTACTCGTCAACCCACCAAACTTCGTATGGAAACCCTAATTATACATGTAAGCTATGGTTGTGGTAGGAGGTTGAACTCGTCGGTTTGCGATGCTTGGCGTCTTTTTCGTCATTTATTTGATTACTTCTCACAACTTGTGAACAATAAACAATTAGTCCGATAGTATCATGTCTAATTAGCGTTGCAGTGTTTATCTGGGGAACGCAGCAAGCTTATTTACATATGAATTTCGGACACGCCCGATATCAGTAATGACTGCTGACGTCATTGTTTTCCCCCACTGAAGCCATTTGCTGTAGCGATGTGCCGAAAAGAAAGGCTCCAAAATTGGCGGTTTTCCGCGATTTATTTTATTTTCTTCTGACTTTTTCTTTGAACAACTGTCATTCCCGGTCGACATTATCACTAGGTAACAAAATATGCCCGCGTTTAGGTTAATGCACGTTTAATTATCAAACGCCGTGGCGTCGAAGTAGCAAAACAGGTTTTTTGCGTTTTTCTCGAATTCAATGTGTGAATGAGGTAGCCTTCTTTGGCACCTCGTCAATTCGCACTCACAAACACTAGCTGCTTGAAATTCACACTATCCATTGGAAACATAATGAACTCAAAATCCGTGTCTGGGATTTCCTTTATATGCTTTTGTTTTTTTGTTATGCGCTCTTGAAGGTGTTAGACTAAGGTGCTTTTCAAGGAATTGTAATTTTCACGCCATATAATTTGAATGGAGCTGCCGAGAATAAATCGTAGGCACGGATTTGAAGGATATTGTCAAGGCTTGTCAATGAACAAATTTCAACCGGAAAGCTTGCAGCGTGCTCGTGAAAGGGGGGAAAAACCGTTTTTTGGAAGGTTCAGCAAAACGCTTGTCACGTGACTCTTATGCAAATAATGACCGTGTACTGTGGTCGGTCAGATAGCTCTATATTAGGGCTTTCAGAAAATATATACTTTATTGGGGTTTGGGACTTCTTAAATTGAGAAAAAAATAAAAAATCTGAAAGTGTCTAAAAGGTATTTATCATCCTTAATTTTAACCATCTTGACCTGATGGTGAAATATGGACTTAGCAGGAAAAGGGTTGAAATTTACAGACTAAAGATGTCATTATGTATGTTTCAGTTAAATCCCCAAAAAATTTTAAAATCCCCCTCGAAAATTCGTGTAGAGGGGGACTGATTCCCCCCTCCCCCGGTCTAGCATCTCAGGTGAAACACTGGGGCCCTAAATCACTAATCTGCAATTTAGGGTTGCATTGCAATTAAACAAACAATATATTCATGGAAATGTTATGTTCCAGATTATGTGTACTGACAACAGTGAGCATTGAACAATTTTCTTATTGTTTAATACCATACTCATGTATATTGTAGCATAACTGTGTTATAATCATGTACATTGTAGCATAACTCAAAGAAAGAATAATCTACATAATTAATGCTCTGCTTCATTTCAGACTAGTATGTGTTCTAGTATCATATAGACATCTCAATGAGCGGAACACTGGAGTCAGTTTTGCAGAGGTGCTTTCATGACATCAGGTTTTGTGTTCAAGATAAACTAGCTGACTGCTTTGATCCTCCCATTTGCAATCACTGGAAGCATCTAGCATGTGAATGTGGACTCAGTAATGACTCAATACTGGTAAGATCTTTGCAAATTTAAAGTAAATGCTAAACTCATGACACAAACGTTAACAAAGGCTGAAATGTTTGTACATGTATGTATGATGTGTATCCCCAATATAACCAGAATATAATGATACTCTTAAAGTATGAAAGATGTTGTTTGCAAGGTTTTATGTGGTATTTTAATTTCTGTGAAACCTCAAACAAAGGACTTACATGTATGTGGCATAGCTAGTACATGATATTAGGCAAATGAATTGTCTCAATTCATATATCTCATTTTAGGGTGCATACTCAAAAAATACTCATTAATACAGCCTTAATACAAATAATGTGTGCATTCAGTTTGAAAATAGAGCATTTGATGATAGTAACTGTAACTTTTGATGATTTTTCACTGTTTCAATGTCAACTGCATTTTCTTGTTCAACTCCCCAAAGGATGCTGGGAAAGACAGTATTCAGCTTGTCAACTTGTCACATTGGCATTGTTGATGAGTGAATTTTAATCCAGACTACAATTCAAATGTGAAAAATAGCAGTGTGCTTACTCCCAACGTTGACAAGCTAAATAGTGGATCTGTCAGTTTGCTTTTGGGTAGAGCAAGAACTTCAAGCTTACATACTGTTAATAAAGCAAAAATAGTGAAAACAATTATCAAAAGTTACAGCTACTGTAACTCTCTTCCACAAGTTTAAAACCCTTTTCCTGCCAGACAGTAATAGCTGTATCACTTCCCCATCAGCTAAGTCAGTAAAAAGCGGTATTGAGCCAAAACATGACGTATTTTCACCCACTTGGCTTGGTATGTTATAGCATCTTTTGTCCAAAAAAAATCAACTTTACAGTATTATGTTTTCAACAGCCTTCAAATGTACAGTATTATGTTAAAATACATCATATGGAATACGTTGTGTTTCATTAATTTTAACCATTTTCAGTGTTTCAGCCAGCGTGCGGCATTGCGACATTTGACGCATTTTTTTTTGTTTTGTCCCCATAAAATAACCGTTGTGGGTCACCATGACGCAATCTGAGTAGGCCATATTTTAGTGGCTATTGAGTATTGAATTTTTAGACAGTGCCTCCTGGACAGAAAACTACGGCTAACAATAAAATGTTGTAAGATGTTGAAACAGTTTACCCTCCTTCCTACAAAGTTGCAATGTATTGAAACAGTTTACTCTCCTTTCTACAAAGTTACAAATTCCCTGGTACGTAAAACAAACATTGTTGCTGTTCGATACTACAATACATGAATACACTGAGGCTTGGTTCTGCATAGGTGAGTGCCGCGTACCGGTCGTCCTTGAGTTCAAGTTTTACCTACATTGCTTGCATCAAAATTTGGCCTGCAGCTACTCAGTTTGATAGTAAAAACCATAATTTCTAAGGAAACTTTCACAAACAGAGTTATTGTACAAGTGAAAAGGAGAAAAACTGAGGTTTTCTGAAAGGTCAAATCTGGGTCATTTCACGTGATGTCATGAATGAAGACCCTTTAAGTACACAATTATGGTTCAAAAGAAACCACCTAGGGAGGGCCAATAGGTACAATCTTATGTTAAAAAGAAATTTCTTGGTGCCTTCCAATTTAAATGGCATGTAGCTTGACTGTAAGTTTTAAATTCTACTTTATTACGAGTCATGGCAAAGGGAAATTGTCAACAGTACTTGCAGTAAGCATATTCATTTTCAAATCTTCACATTTGAGAGCTGCAATTTTGCATGGTAACTTAACATCGAAGCAACAATTCAAAAGTAGAGCTATTAAAATTGTCCATTTGGCATATTTCAAACTGCTATAATTTATACAAGAAATGGTGTGATTCTGAATGATTTTAATATTTCTGCAGGTTCCACCAGTTTAATGATATAATAGTGAACATCACTAGACATTTCTTGATGATATCAAAATATAAATGAAAATATTTCTGGGCTAAAATGTTATCATAATCTTTGAAACAATGATTACCCTAAAACATTGGGAAATTAAATGAACAATATCAATATTGTGTATTGTTTTACAGGATTTGGGTTTGGCCAAACCCTTTTTGTCTCAAGAAAAATACTTATGCTTAAGATGCTATTGAGCCTGCTTGATCACAACTATGACACAACACCAGGGCCTTAAACACCACAATAATTGTATCTACATTGCCACTATGCTACCCAATGCTTTCTTCTGCATGGAAAATTTTTATCTGTGTGGCTCACAAAATTTTCATCATGACTTAAAAACTGCATAAATTTGCCACATTAGGAGCTTGTAGCTTAAATGTATTAAGTTGTCATTCTGTGAACACTGACAGAATGCTACATAAATATTCTGTATCTTTGGTAATATACACTTCAAATTGCTACCTGATTTTTAGAATTGCCACCTAATTTTATTTCTGGTGGTAAAAGTTTACCACCAGAAATGAAAAAATATTTCTATCACTTTAATGTCATAAAAACACAGATAATTAATGCAATAAAAACTGAACAAATATTTCTTTAATGTAAAATACAAAACATTTTGATTTGAAAAATGAAGGACTCCTGAATACCAAGAAAGTTGTTGCCACACTTGAGATCATAAACTGCTTTAAATATGTTCAAAGTGGCTACAAGATTTTTGATTTGGCTAATGAGTTGGCTAATCATCTTGGTGACTTAGGGGGAGCCCTACAGCTAATGTGCATACCACGTGGTAGCAGTAAACTTAATGATACTGCAAGTTTCATGTTGGCACAATTTTGCACAACACCATTGGCCTACTGACCGTTAATGCACTCACCTGACTTGCCTATTGAACACCAAATATAGTACCATGTTATAATGACACATAATGACACTGTACTGTGTTGTTTTATTGAAATACATTACATGTCCCCCAAAAATTTAATTTGTCCCCCATTCAGACCTACTATGGGTCACTGTGTCCCCATGCAAGAAAAAGCTGGCTGAAACACTGATCTTGACCTGATGGTGAAATATGGACTTGGCAGGAAAAGGGATACTAAATATAATATGCAACAGTGTTCTCCCCAGGAATTTTTTACAAGCAGGTGTAGATGTGGTGCGAAGAATGCCTCTCCTGCCATCAGAGCTTTTGAAAAATAAATTGAAATGGTGTTATTTTGATGGCACTTTGAGAACATTTTTCAGATGTTCTTTGTATAAAAAACTCAATGGGAAGGAAAGCTGAGACAGTATTCAAATACTTTTATTCCAGTTCAAATGGTTCAGTTCACATGAAAACGAAAAGATAGCAATATCCAAATACATATCAAAATACACTCCCACATCCTCAGCCTGATACATGTCCAGGCTGAGCCGGAAAATATTAAGCTGTAGCTTTGGGATAGAATATAAAAGCAAAACATGAACCGTCTTGATAACTTCAGTACATTCTGCTGCCCTTGGTTACCTACCCTCACGCTTCCTTGGCTTGTTTACACAGCTAAGTAGATAAGCTAATGTTAGGCAAAAAAATGTTTATGGTCAGGTCTTTCTTTAAAAAATGGTGTGACGATGTGAATTTTTTTTCCCTCAAGGGAGAGAGGAGGGTCAGTTTTATAGTTTTATCAATATAGTCATATATATATACTGTTCATGCAGTCACTGATCATGCACCCCAAAGAATTTTCTCTTTCTCTTCAGCCGTTTTGGTTTGGTGTCATAGCAATCAGTACATAGTTCGCCGCGGCCAATGGCCACAAAACCGGAAAAAACGGGTGACGCGCTGTTGTTCAGGTGACGCGCACGCTGACCAGAAACATTTCTTTTTTTTTGGGGGGGGGGGGCCTTATGGCCTGTGTCATGCAAATATAGCAGCCAGTCATGACATCACAAACTGGCAAGATTTGCAAGATTGATGAGAACTATGATGGTAACCCACATGATCAATGCTTGCATACTGCCTGTAAATCACCGTCATCTTTTTTCATAAATTTTATTGGCCTTAATTGAAAAAACTTAAATTTTCTTTCATTTTTGCAAGGGTTGCTCAGAATGTACAAGAGGACGCAATGCCCCTGTTACCTTGTTCAGGGAGAACACTGTGCCACTTAAAAATGTACAGTAAAACACTTATAATTTTGTTCAAACACAGATACATGTAACATAGCATGTAGTGGCCTGAGAAAGGCGCGTGCTGCATAATGCTTTATTTTGAATGCTAAAATGACACAGTTATTTTTTTTTTATTTCCTAAAAAAAACTCATGTGGAAGAATAAACAAATAGGAATTTTTTATTGGAAATTTTGTTGAATTAGACCTAATACTTTTTGAGATACAGCAGTTTGAAAATCGGAAACTGTTCAGTTTTGCAACAACTGTCAGTGTAATGTTACAACTTTTTAGTCTGGCATCCCTACCAAGAGCACAGTAATGAGAAGTTAGTTATGTTAACCTTGATTGCAATCATCATTGTACTCAACTGTTTCTCCTTTCAGAATATTGAGGCAAGACACCATGGCATTAGACCAACACATAATGTCTTTTGGCACTGGAAACAAAGATGTCCCTCTGCCTCTGTTCAAGACTTTGTAACAGTTGCTGAAAAGCTTGAACGATATGATGCCATTCAAGTATTGATAAAGGCCCACCAAGGTAAAGTAGAGGAAAACTTAACTTTATCTGCACCGTTATAGATATGAATAACACATGATGGTCATTGTGATAAAGTCTCCTGCACAACTAATAATATCAAGTATAGTTGTTGCAGGGTTGCACTCCATCCAATAAGGGTTGCACTCCATCCAATAAAGTCTCCTGCACAACTAATAATATCAAGTATAGTTGTCACAGGGTTGCACTCCATCCAATTCAATTCAAAAGGCCTTGACCACAGAGTAAACGCCACTTTTTCTTCTCATCAGTACCTTGCATTGACGTAGATTTTCAGTAGTTTGTCCCCAGCTACTGATGATTAATGGAGAAAGCTTGTAGAGGTAAAAGTATAGGCCTTGACAGAAGTTAGACTGAGTGTAAAAGTTGTATGTGAAACATCTGGACATAAAATTTTATCTGGATTCTCTTTTTGCCTTAATAGCATCATTGTTTGATGATAAATGGTCCTTGCTTTGAACAACGAAAAACTAAAATACCAGTACTTACAGTGTAAATCTTCATTAACCCTTTGACTGCTGTAATTTTCCCACCAAAATTTTATGATGAAATATTTTACAAAATTTTGTGAACTTTTCTGTAAGTTTTCTCTTAATTTTGGACCAAATGGATATCACATTTCATTGACTACTGTTTTTTATCAAAATTTTGGCATGAATCAGAAAAAATTTGACTGTGATATATTTTATAAAGGTGACAAAATTAGACTTTGGTGCTCACAGGGTTAAAATATTTGTTGTACATACATCTAAACACATACCCACATGTATCTCATATGATCCTAAGAGCTATTTTGTGTATATTTTATACAGCTTCCATTTACCATGCATAGATGTATTTTCACGAACTGTAGTAGTTATGTCTTAACCCTTTTCCTGCCAAGTCGGTGAAAATCCGCTTGAAATTCGGTGTAGCTAGAATCTGAGCAGCCACGGCCGTTATCCTGCCAAGGCGGTGGAAATCGGGCTACTTTTTGGTACCCCCTTTCCTGCCTAGTCGACGGAACTACGTGTAGCAAACCCTTGCTCAAGCTAGGGGTCGTTCGAGGACAGGTTTTGGGCAAGGAACGGTGTTTGCTCTTGAAATGGGTTCACAGGGAGTCCAACGACAGGGAAAGGTGCAGAAGCTACCCAGCCAGTCCCCTACCCCGTTGGGGGGCTGGTTTTTTTGGGGGGGACGAGTAGCGTACTTGGCAGGTTAGCACGGTGACGTATCCTAGCGGAGTTTGGGCTAACTTGGCTCTGAGGCACTACATAGATTGCGGCCGAAATTGACCGTCTCGGCAACGCTAATCTGTAAGGCAACCGCCTAAGACCGCCTCAGCTGGCGGTGCAATTTTTGCCAATGGTGCGAGACGAAAATCACGGACTTAGTCCTGATTGACGGGAAGTGCGGACGGATTTGACGGACTCGGCTTGATTAGTCCCTGACATGGAACTGATCCGAACGGACTTGAGCGACATTTGTGAAGGGTAACCACCGCTTTTAACCGACTTGTTACCTTCTCGAAAAGACTACCCACTCAGATGTCGGACGTTGTCGGCTGCACTTGGCTCTAGACGTTCAAGCCGTGCAACGAAGCACACCGCCTCAGCCTTGCCATTCACGAACATGGCCTCAAAATTTGATACCATTGTTCACCAACTTGACGGCTGTGGTTAGGTGCGTGAACCGTTGTTCACCGACTTGTTACGCCTATGTTGTCCCTGTGAAGTTCGGCTAACGGCCGAGTCTAACGGGAGTTGGCAGACCTGTGTTTGGTTTATACCGTAGTATGACCGACTCAGGTAGAGGTACCTGTCGGTATATTCCGAGTTTTACGCACTCGGGCGTCAATGACGGGTCGTCATCACCGCTGATGACGTAGACGTGCTGGCCACGTTATTTGAAGGAGCCATGTTTGCCCAACGGACGAGGCCGAGACAGCTGTTGACAATTTTGGCATCCTTCATCTTTGACCACCTAGTTGGGTAAGCCGCTCGGCAGGCGATGGTTATGACCTAAACAAGCCGCTGAAGCACTGTTCGTTGCCGTACAAGAACGAGACGGCCAGTCCATTACTGCTTAATGGGCGATCTGTCGGGTTGGCTTGTCACCGACTTGGATGACAATACGCCCTGCGCAGGCGTACTTAGAAGGGACATGAGGTTAAAGATACGGGTTTCCCACCCGTACTAAACATGGGCTTGGGCCAACGTCCTTGGGTGGCAGGTGCGCATGCCACGTACCCAGCTGGACGGAATGTCAAGTTGAGATGCTAATGACATTGACTATGTTATGCTAAGTGCTCGAGGGATTTGCATTGCAAATGAGTATCAAATGGTACGGACAGGCAATTTACATGACGGGTAGGAATGTCAGCGCCGGTTGGTGGACTGATTGCCGTAGGTCCATTATAATAACAGGTGGCTGCATATATAAACACCCCTGCGTCCAATCATGTCCAGGGCTTTGTTTCCCTGTGGCTTTAAAAGGGTGGGACCTGCTAGTCTGTCGACACTGTTCCAGACATGAGCTTGACGGACCGCAATGTGATGTCCCTAGTAAACGTTCTAAGAAGTCAGGCAAGAAACGCTCCCGTAAGGCGAAGCTATCTCCGGCTGAAAAACCCAGTGGTAAGTGTAAACGTAAGACTGATCGTTCTGCCGATGAGGATGATGATGGGTCACCGGTTGCCAGTGGTTCTCACCTGGCTGCTCCGGGAGAGACTACTTCACCTGCAGAGACTACATCTGCTCTGGTGGGAGATACTTCACCTGCAGAGACTACATCTGCTGCTGCGAGTGAGACAGTTAGTAACGAGACGGCTGATGCCATTGGTTCTCCCCCGGCTGCTCCGGGAGAGACACCACCTGTTGCGTGCACCATGAGCCCTCATCCTGCGTCAGGAGAGGTTCCTGTGCCCAGTGCGAAAGAGCTTGAGTCCTCGTCATCAGCAGAGGCTGCCCAGCCCGCTGCTGCCATAGTTTCGTGTGCTGCGATGTCCCCGCCGAAAAAGATAGTGCGGAGGGTTCGTTATCAGGATAGCCCACCTGATTTTGAGCCAGATATGATCCTTGATGCCGCTACGGGCGAGTTCAGGCCCAGACGCCCAGACGACGGTGATATCACCGCTGAGTCCGACTCGGAGGTTGACGAGGATGCGGCAGAGGACGATGACTTTTATGACAGGCAGTATGTAGGTGAGGCAAGCTCTGACGACGATGATGACGTTGCTGCTGTGTTGGCGGAGGACGACACCCCTCCTGTCTGGCGTATGTCAGAAACTACCGATGCTAATATATTTGAGGAGACCGATTTTGACCATGAAAGAGGACCGACCTTCACCTTGCCCAGCCACTCCCGTGAGATCGATTACTTTTTTAAGTTTATTCCAGCTACACTGATCAGATTGGCAAAGGACGAGACTAATAAATACGCCAAATTCCACCAGCGATATATCGCTAGAAAGATCGATAAATACTGGCGTAACGCTGACTACCGAGAGGTGCAGGCGTTCATTGGCGTCTTAGTCTGTATGGGTATCGACCATAAATCATCAGTGGAGGATTATTGGTCTAGCGATCCATTTCTGAGAAACCAGGGTATTTCTACTGTAATTACCCGCAGTCGCTTTCAGCAGCTTATGTGATATTTTCATCTGGCAGACCCAGAGAACGATCCACGTCGTGATCCCGATGAGGCACGCCGCCGACGTCGGTATCAGGAGGATCCCCTTTATAAAATCAATCCATGGATGGAGCCCATAGTTGACAGGTGCGTAAATAATTATAAGATGGGTAGAGAGATCTCCATCGACAAGGGCATGGTGCGATTTAAGGGCCGTTCTAAATTTAAGCAGAGATTACCGCATAAGCCTGACCGAGACGGTTTTAAGATATGGCAGCTGTGCGACTCCAGCACTGCATACATCGCTAACTTTGCACCGTACCTAGGTGTTAAATTTTGGGATCGGACTGATGGGAGACGGCAGGAGCGAGGTGTGGTGAAAAGAATTACGATGGAGCTGGTCCAGCCATTTTGTGGATATAATCACAGCCTATTTTGTGATAGCCTGTTTAGCACGGTCGTTACTGCTAGAGAGCTGATGGAGACCGGGATCTACATGGTCTGGAGCTTTAACCGCCGTAATCGTCGCACCATGCCCCCTCAATTAATTCCGCCGGGTAAGAGGAAGCGCCTTCCTCTGTCTGTTGGGGATATGAAAGCCACGACCAGAACGGACTCTCGTCTTAACATCACTGCTTATCAGGATAGTAACGCTCAGGTGCTGATCTTGAATACGGTCTATCCACCCTTGGAGTGCGTGCCAGTGGGGGAGGGAGACGAGCAGCGACAAGTGCCTCTGTCGCTGTATAATTATCGCCGGTACATGGGAGGTGTCGACCGAGCCAACCAGAAGCGCAAGTACTTTCACACTGGGCGCAAGAATCACAGATGGTGGACATATCTGGCATGTTACCTGATTGATGTTGCCCTGGTAAATGCATATATATGCTTCAAGCATGTACACCCTGATAGTAAGCTGACCCATAAGATGTTTCATCTGCGTGTCGGGAAACAGCTCATTGGCGGTTATTGTGGGCGATCGCAGCCCAGTGTGAGAGAGGTCGAGGCCACCGTTTCTCTTGCCTCCTACATAAATCCACAAAATCAGCAGATGCACGTTGTCAGCCGTTTGGAGGGGCGGCAGAAATGCTGTAAAGTATGCAGCAGAGAGGGTAAGACCACTGCCAGCGGACGACTGTCTGAGACGTCCAAAGGATGTAGTCTGTGCGGGGTTCATCTTCACGAGGGCGAGTGTTTTGCGGCTTTTCATCATCGCATGATGCTACGAGGTAAGAGGAGCGTTGGCGTGCAGACCTCTACTCACACTATTGAAGATTTTAGGCCAGGGGGTAAAGTGAAAACTTTTTACGTACAATGCATGATCTGTTACTGTGAAATTGTTTCTCTAACTTGGTGCGTTGTGAGTTCGAGTCCAATCGAATATTATCGAATTTCTAAAATAAAGATGACATCACTGGTCGGTGAGACCTAGTGTCAAAGAAACTGACGCTGTAATGGTGACGATAGGTACATGTAAGTTGTTGCCATAACGCATCGTAGAAGACGAGTCAACACAACAATGAAAATTCTCGATCTGTTTTCTATTTTTCAAAATATGTGTACTTTATAAGAGGAAGATGATTTATCATGCCAGAAGCGAATGTCTGTGAACTTGAATCACTCTGGTCCATATGAGCTCTAATTCTTTTTTACTCACATTTGGTATACCAATGTGAGGTTATCATATAAGCTGAATTGATTTGCATGTCTGTATATTTGCGGGTATGTGCGGATGTATTTCCGTCACACACAAAGGCTCCCATACTGCCAAAGCTACCATCTCAGTATTTGGTGTACAGGTAGGTGTAGGGGTTGAGATGTGAATTTGTTCAAATGAACACATCAGTGTCAAAAATGTGCAAATGAGGTAAGAAAAAGGGAAATCCTGCAAATGTGCAGGAGTCGTGGCATGTCAATTAAAGACAGGCTAACTCCACTGAGGTATTGCGGTATTTTTTTTTCAATTGTCAAGAAAGACGATTTACGACTAAAAATGCTGAACTTCTGTGACAGTTTCACTGCTTTTTAGCTACTATAGACTATAGTCTATAGAAGCTATTGGGATCGGTATCCGTCCGGCGTCCGTCGTCAGTCTGTATGTATGTATGTATGTCACTCAAATATCTTGAGAACCACAGTACTTACTGATTTGATATTTGTTGTGTAGATGAAAAATATGATTTTGAGAAATTTTTTTTAATTTTTTGATATTGTTGAAAATAGGCAAATTAATGCCAAAAAAGGCGTTTTTGGTAAAAAATCTTCTTCTTCATAACCGCTGGTCAGACAGCTTTGTTATTTGGTGGACATGTCCCTAGGGATAACCCAACTTAGATTTGTTAAAATTGTGATGAAATATGCAAATGTGTATTTTTAAGGAATTTTTTTGTCATTTTTGGTCAAAATTTGACTTACATTGTATGTAATTCTTGTACTGTATAAACCCTATCAATTCACCCAGAAAAAAATAATATGATTTTAAATAATTGAATTAATTAGGAAATCATCAAAGCCAAAATAATTTTAGTGTAGAATTATCAGAAAGTTCAACTTTTTTTGACAGTTCATAGTGAAATGCTTATCGTCTTGGAGGATTAAAACACGTAAAGGCAACTTTCCTGAATCCCAACTTTGACATATTCTGAACAATCATTTATTGTGCCCTGTATGTTATCTAATAGTTTGTCATGATAGGGTGGTCAAATAAATAGAGATAGAGAAAGTTCTAATTTCCATTTATGGTTGACTTGGTAAGGATAAAATAAAATTACTTTTTGAGGAAAAAAATAGAGTGGTCAAAGTGATAGGGTTTTTATGGTAAAGCTGGGCTGTAAGATTCCTCATGTGCTATTTATAGCAGTTATGCAATCTGTGTAAACAGTGCAATGAAAGTGTTACATGATTCCTTATAATTTTATTTTATTTTATTTATAATATTCATCCACAGCGGACACGATACGTGTACCGACATAGGATAGGATGACTGAAACAGGTGCGAACCACCTATACAAAGCCAGTCACCCTAATGAAATGAAATATGTACAAATGAAAAAAGCAAACAACAATAACATACAGGAGATAAAAAATGAAGAAAGTCTAAAACAAATCAAATAAAATCTACATAGGTCTACACCTGCTACACAGACAACGAGAAATCCACGTACAAGTGTTGTCTGGATCAAAACAGTTATAAAATTTATCCCAATACCATTTCGTCAATGTTACTCTAAATGTACAAAGTGAAGCAGTGGTTCTAATTGTCGCCGGTAAATTGTTCCAGAGAATGACAATTCTATTAAAGAGAAGGTGTTGGAAAGTGACAGTTTTACAATGGTTTCTATCCAGTGCATTTGTATCAGCACTAGAACGTGTATTAATTTTAGATGAGTGAGTTTTGACATACTTATGAACATTTAAAGAGTATTTCCCAGTAGTGCATTTATAAAAGAAAATCAGATCAAGAATCTCCCTGCGAAATGACAACGGTAAAAGGTTTACAGCAACTAATCTTTGTTTATAATCAATGTCAGTGGGATAATTAAGAATATACCTTGTTGCTGCTCTTTGGATTTTTTCAATTTTTACTAAGTTGCGCTTAGACTGGGCTGCCCAAACGACATTTCCGTACTCCAGATGACTACGCATTAGTGAACAGTAAAGAGCTTTAAGTGTTTTAGAGTCACATTTGTAGCCACAAGTGCGCTTGATCATGCCAAGCAATCTATGAGATTTCATGCAAATACGATCAATGTGAGTATTCCAATTCAAGTCGAAAGCGAGATCAACACCTAAATCACAGTATTTTTTAACTGATGCTAAGTCATTACCATTCATGATAATAATGCTTTTGATGACCTTGAACTTCTTAAGTTTCAAACATTTGTCTCTTCAGTGTGCTTTCTCTGAGTACGTACAGTCTCAACTTATTCAACAGAACTTACTTACAATGTTAATTTGAAAGTTAAAATGTGCTTGGTTAATAGGATGAAAATACTTATAACCTGACAGATATGCTGTTTTTTCATGACCTAAATCTTGATTTAAGCAAGTCTTGTTTACTTTAATTAGAATGTAATTAACTCTCGTTTATTAGCTACATTTTGTACTATAGACTAATATAGTCTATAGAAGCTATTTGGATGGGTATCCGTCCACCGTCCACCATCAGTCTGTATGTATGTCTGTATGTATGTATGTATGTACGTCCGTTTGTGAAGCGTCCGTCCACTCAAATATCTTGAAAACTGCAGTACTTACTGATTTGATATTTGTTGTGTGGATAAAATATATGATTTTGAGAAACTGATAATTTTATTAATTTTTTGATATTGTTGAAAATATGCAAATTAGCGCCAAAAAAGGCGTTTTTGATAACAAATCTTCTTCTTCATAACCACTGGTCAGACAGCTTTGTTATTTGGTATACAGGTCCCTAGGGATAACCCAACTTAGATTTGTTAAAATTGTGATGAAATATGCAAATCTGTATTTTTACGGAATTTTTTTTTCCATTTTTGGTCAGGCCATCCTGAAATGAGCTATCAAAGATATCCACCTTCTTTATCAATACATGTGTCACATAACACAGCAGAGCTCTGTCAACTGTTGAGTCGCTTGTTTTTTCAAAACCGCTGGTCAGACAGCTTTAATATTTGGTTTACAAGTCCCTAGGATGACCTTAGTGAGATAATTTCATACAGTCAGGAAATGCTTAATTTTGTATCCATGTCTATAGTAGCTTCAGGGACTTTGGCCCTATGTTTATTTGAACTTAAGTCATTTAAATACATCAGTTATATCAGTGATAGCATGATGATGATGCTGTCAAATTATGTTTATATTTGCACATTATATATTGCTACTTTGCATAATTTTGTGCTTTTGGTTTTGCACCCCTTTTACATTTTTTTCAATGGAACTATAGTATGAGATTCAGCACCCCTTGAAACCCCTAAATCCAAAATTAGAATTCTATAGAATGAACAAAAAATTGATTTACTAAAAATATGCTTATATTTAATTAGTGGGACTTAGTTTTTTTTGGCGAACTCCGTTTATAATATCGTAAGACTATATAACAGATATTCAAAGAAAATTTTTCTTAAAAGAAGTCAAGAAATCAGTTGTCAATCAATAATTGCACAAGGAAATGAGAAAACACATAATGCAAGTGCTCTCGTCCTCTTCAAATTGACCCTTAAAATTTCAAAAAAATCAAATTTTCAGGATTAAAAAAATGTGGCAGACATAAATCTGAAAAATTTTATACTTTAAAAGTAATTTGAATACATCAGTGATATCAGTGATGGGAAAAAATTGATTACCACGTCTTCCACCCAGTTGAAGCGATGTATTCATTGCTTCGCTTCGATAAAGTTTGTGTGTTATGCATGATAGTGTGTACATGAGCGTGAGTGCTTCACGAACTCTACAGCGCGTGGAGGGGGCGCAGTCAGAATTGTAACATCTTAATTCGGTTATTGAACCAATCTTTTTTGAGATTGGGGATTTGGCCGAGCGGTTTGTCTTTGGCTTCTCCGCTAGGTGATTGGGACCGTACGTTGTGAGTTCGAACCCGATTGAAACCATCGTATTCAAACTTTCTCAACCAATTTTGCTCATTCAAGTTTTATTTTTCTTCTTTCACCATTATCTATCCAACTAAGTTACTTTTAAAGACGCCCATTGGTTATAAATACCGGATTACATGAAAGTATGCTTATTATGCAAAGAGACGCCGTGCGAGTAGCTTGAATTGAGAGCTCCACAGATTGCGGTTTTTCGCGTGTTTTCTATGAAAATTTATGAAATGGGAATGCTCTACAGCAGGGTAAATACCTGTAAATACATAACGATGCGATATTTTTCAAACCAATAAGTTTTCGGGACAATTTTTGTGAGTAATTGTGCGTGGCCAGTGAGGACGTCGACCCAGGGGACACCGATTGGAATTTGAATACCACTGTCAATCAAACCTTGTGCAAAGTAAGACACGAGTCAGCTGGATGTCGATTAGCATTTCGCCTTATCTGCTAGGGTGACTACAATAAATAAAATATGTGTCAAGATTTCCAGTGTCGAAAGACTTGCGCAATAGTTTCGATACAGTTCTCCAACTTTTGTACCTACCCGCCACATTTCTGGGGATAAAAAACGTGATCAGACTACTGTTACGTGCAGAGAAAACGAACAAAAGGGTGAACTCAGCAAATAACGTTTAAACAGAATTTATTACAAAAATAAAACTAATTGCTAAGTCAGGGATAGAGTACAAGCTTTAAAAGTGTACAGACTACTTATCTCAGCTGGGACGGCAAAGCTCCAGTCTCAGAGTTGTAACAGTCAGTCGGATGAATGAACAGTCCTTCGGCTTGCAGGCTTGTAGTTGCACAAAGTCCAAAGTATAAATCCAGCGTTGACAGTGAAGGTCTTGAAAAGTCTTGAGAATGACTACTGCTGGAGTTTAGTAACACACAAGAGACACGATCCCAAAAGTCTGACTGGAAGCTGAGCACGTCCCTTTTATAAAGGCATATAAGAACAATCTAGAACTTTTATTGACATGCTAATTACTGTTCTAAAATTATCTCCCTTACACAACTAATCAACTTTCCAGAACATTCCAAACATGAGTAATTGAATTCAAGGTTGTGAGGTCATCAAGGGCAGTGACCTTGAGAATGTTCTAGACTAATTGAACTCAGGTCATGATGAGTGTGGGGTAAATGACCTACATAACACACCCCCTCTTCAAAAAAAAGAAAATTTTTCAAAGAAAAATCTTTCTTTTACAAATGTAATCTTGAAAAGGATTTAAGTACTCAAAATTTTTTTTTTTTTCTAAAGTAAAATTTCTTGAAAGTGAACAACAATAAACTCTAAATACGAGAGAGACAGTCTGCAATTAAATTGTCTCTGCCTTTGATATGTCTAATGTCAAGATTAAACTCCTGTAACATTAAACTCCATCTTAGCAATCTCTGATTTTTGCCTTTAAATTTCTGCAGAAAAACAAGAGGGTTGTGATCAATATAAACCACTATTGGCTGATTTGAAGAAGTAACTTCAAAAGTAACTTCAAAATGCTGTAAAGCTAATATCAAAGATAAACACTCTTTTTCAATTGTAGAGTAGTTTCTCTGGGATTTGTTAAATTTGTGTGAAAAGTAGCAAACAGGATGTCCCATGACTATCTTCTTGCAATTTGTTGTTGGAAAACTTGAAATGGCACTGAATTTGGCATAAAGTATGCACGGCAAAGTCCGGTTATTTTTACTGAGTTCGATAAAGTCATTGTTCGGCAAATACTTGGCTTCCTCCTGGAGATATTCCGCTTCGCAGGATTCAGTCCGTCTGGATGTTGTTCCACTGGATTACTGTCGCAGACATCTTCGGTGTTATAGATGATGTTTGTCCTCGTTGAAATATCTTGGAACAAATGTTCATGGATTGGTTCTTTCAGCTGTTGTTGTTGTTGTTCTGGCTGGAGGTGTGCCAACTTTGTAGACTCCAGCTTCTCCAGGATTTCTGAGTTCTGAAGCTTGACCGAGCCCAGCTTTGAGTTTAGAGTATTTTCACTCAAGTCAGTTTCAGTATCACTATCTTCATAATGGCTAGAACTGACTGCACTGACAGGCTGAGTTATAGTAGGATTATCCCTATCCAAATATGGCTTAAGCATATTTATGTGACATAGCTGTTTTTGTTTTCGCCTGTCAGGTGTTATTATGATGTAATTTAAACACTCAATTTCTTATCAATTAGATATGGCCCAAAGTAACGAGCATGGAGTGGTTTGCCAGGAACCGGAAGTAGAACAAGAACTTTTGACCTGGTTCAAACTTCCGTTTTGAGGTGTTTTTATCATATTTGGTTTTCATTGACTGCTGAGATGACTCAATATTTCTCTGGCTAATTCACATGCTTTAGAGAGTTTTGTACGAAAATCTGACACATATTGCAAAATATTCAGACAATCATCATCGTCTGATAGGAATTTCTCTTTAACGAGCTTAAGTGGGCCACGGACTGTATGTCCAAATACAAGCTCAAATGGGCTACAACCAAGAGACTCCTGAATTGACTCTCTAACAGCAAAGAGCAGAAAATGAATTCCTTCATCCCACTGCTTCTCTGTGTCAAAACAGTAGGTCGTAATCATGTTTTTTCAAAGTTTGATGAAATCGCTCAAGAGCACCCTGACTTTCTGGATGATAGGCGGAGGACCTATACTGTTTAATGCCTAGCTGATCCATTACTTGTTGAAAAATTCCAGACATAAAGTTGGAGCCTTGATCAGACTGGACACATTTAGGGAGGCCGAATAAAGTGAAAAATTTGACTAAAGCTCTCACTATAGTCTTTGTCTTTATATTTCTCAGTGGTATGGCTTCGGGGAACCGAGTTGATGTACACATAATTGTCAACATGTACTCATTTCCTGATCTTGTTTTTGGTAGGGGCCCAACACAGTCTATTAGTATCCTACTAAATGGTTCTTGAAATGCAGGAATTGGCTGTAAAGGGGCCTTTGGAATAGTCTGATTTGGCTTTCCTACCATTTGACATGTGTGACAAGTTTTACAGAAATGTGCTACATCCTGCCTGAGATTAGGCCAATAAAAGTGACTGAGAATTTTATGATAAGTTTTCCTGACTCCTAAGTGACCAGCCCAGGGGGTTTCATGGGCCAGGCGCAATATTTCAGCACGATAGGGCTTTGGAACCACAATTTGATGTTTTATAGCCCAATCGTCATCAACCAAAACATCTGGAGGTCTCCATTTACGCATGAGAATACCAGATTTTGTATAGTAGGAAACAGAGCTATCTGAAGTTTTACCTTCATCATCTACCCTGTCAAACAAAGACAAAATATCTGGGTCTTTGTGTTGTTCTGCAATGAGATTTGATCTAGAAAATGTCTGACTTTGGTCAGCAGAAGTTTTACTGGAAGTTTCAAATCCACGAGGGATAACGGAATGATCCGTGTCAAACACCTGACTGAGAAAGGTGTCATTTAAGTCAACATCTGTGACATTATTTTGAGAGTATTTTGATTCTCGGAAGTTTTCTTTGACATGGCTCGAGTAATAGCACATGAAGGAAATAAATCGGGTATCTCTTGTTCAATTGGCTCTGGATCCTGATCTAAAGTAGGATTATCAGTCACAAGTGGATTAGTAATGACCTTGTCCCCAGCAAGGTCGTTTCCAAGAAGAAGGTGAATCCCTTCAAAAGGCAAAAAAGGCCTAATACCTAAAGCCACAGGTCCAGAAACAAAGTCCGAAGACAAATAGACATTATGGAGAGGAACAGGAATGTAGTCATTACAATCTACCCCCTTAATAAGAACTTTAGAACCTGAAAATGACTTTTCAGAAAACGGCAGGGTATCTGCCAACAAAAGAGACTGGGAAGCCCCGGTATCTCTTAAAATTTTGACAGGGGTAGCAGAAGAGAAATCACTAGAAAGTGATATAAAACCATTATGAATAAATGGCTCGAAAATACCCATAATGCTATCCGGAGAAGAATTGACCTTGACCTCATTAATTGGGGATAAGAGGGATTTAACCTCAGAAAATGTGTTGCACACATTATTAGACTCTAATTGAGTTGATGAAGAAATAAAGCCGGTTGGCTTAGATCCACTTTGACCACTTTGACCTTCACGTTTTCTTTTCAATTTGAAACAATCTGACATTAAATGGCCGTCTTTCTTACAATAATTACAAGAAAGTGTACCAAACTGTTTGTCAGAAGGAGATGAGACTTGGGATCTGATGATGTGGGAGTGTTACTTGAACTGTGTGAACTGCTGTCATTTGATTTCCTACTCTCCTTTGAGAAATTCTTGGATGAAAAGGAGGAGTTAAATTTACCTGCATTGTTTCTGTATGAAAAGGACTGGGATGGTTTGCTGAGAAATGAAGATTTGTGGGTCAATGAATAATCATCGGCCAAACGTGCAGCAACCTCCAATGTATCTGCCTTTTGTTCATTGATAAATGTCTTGATGTCACTCCGGATGCACCTTTTAAATTCCTCAATCAAAACAAGTTGTCGTAATTTGTCATAATTCTGACTGACCTTTTCAGAAGAACACCAACGATCAAACAGTTGTTCTTTTGTTCGAGCAAATTCAACGTAAGTTTGATCCTTCACCTTCTCACAATCCCTAAATTTCTGACGGTAAGCTTCAGGCACCAACTCATAGCCCTTGAGAATTAATTCCTTCACAGAATCATAATCTGAAGCCTGCTCTACTGACAACTGAATGTAAATTTCTCTGGCTTTACCCACCAAAGCACTCTGCAAAAGCATAGACCAGGACTCCTTAGGCCAATTCAGACTCTGAGCAATTTTCTCAAAATGAAGGAAATATTTATCAACATCCTTTTCTTGGAAAGGGGGAACTAACCTGAAATGCTTAGTGATGTCAAACTTGTCTGAAGGGAAGAATTTTCCTGACTGTCCAAGCTCTAAACGTCTCATTTCTAACTGTAGTCGATGTTCTTCCAATTCTCTCTCCTTTTCTCTCTGTCTTTCTTCCATTTGTAATTCTTTCTCTCTCATTTGTAATTCTAGTTTCTTGATCTCCAAATTTGTCTGCATTTCTAATTCTAATTTTCTGAGTTCAGAGGTAGACTCGGGCTCATAATCTTTCAGGGTGGATTCCTCAAATTGGCCAGAATTAACTAAATGTTTTGCAATCTTGAACTGTATTTCTCGCTTGCGCATAGATCTTTTGACATCTACTTTAAGGAAATTGGCCAGTGTTATGAGGTTGTCTTTTCTGAGGGAATTAAATGTGTCCTGATCAAGGTCATCCATAAATTCGTCTGGTTTAAATTCCGCCATGATTAAATTTCGCTGAGTTCACAGTATACAGTAGTTTTGAAAAGGCTGTCAAAATGTTGTCAAACGGCTCAAAATATTCGTATCCCGGACGAGCCCCCAATTTGTTACGTGCAGAGAAAACGAACAAAAGGGTGAACTCAGCAAATAACGTTTAAACAGAATTTATTACAAAAATAAAACTAATTGCTAAGTCAGGGATAGAGTACAAGCTTTAAAAGTGTACAGACTACTTATCTCAGCTGGGACGGCAAAGCTCCAGTCTCAGAGTTGTAACAGTCAGTCGGATGAATGAACAGTCCTTCGGCTTGCAGGCTTGTAGTTGCACAAAGTCCAAAGTATAAATCCAGCGTTGACAGTGAAGGTCTTGAAAAGTCTTGAGAATGACTACTGCTGGAGTTTAGTAACACACAAGAGACACGATCCCAAAAGTCTGACTGGAAGCTGAGCACGTCCTTTTATAAAGGCATATAAGAACAATCTAGAACTTTTATTGACATGCTAATTACTGTTCTAAAATTATCTCCCTTACACAACTAATCAACTTTCCAGAACATTCCAAACATGAGTAATTGAATTCAAGGTTGTGAGGTCATCAAGGGCAGTGACCTTGAGAATGTTCTAGACTAATTGAACTCAGGTCATGATGAGTGTGGGGTAAATGACCTGATCAGACTACATTCAAGTCAATTACATCTTGGTAACCGTGAACACGGTCCCTCCACAAAACGTGCCGTGAAGAAGAAAATATACTATCAAGTTCTCTCTTACTGGAAAGTTTGATGGCCCTGAAAAGGGCCGTTTGGTTTGGTTTTGTGGCTGCTACTGTAAAGCCAACGATGTGTATGTGTATGGTACGCTGGGCAAATTTTGATATAACGATCGGACAACAATAGTTACGCAAAATGGCATATCAATTTTCTTCTTTTGACGAGTACGTCATCGGCCTGCATCAGATGCTGTTTTTGGGCGAAAAATCGCTCATCACGCCAAGCGTGTGTCCGGTCAAGGATATCCCAATACTTCCGACAGAGTCGGAGTCAGATAGACACGTTGTCATTGCCAAACTAATGATGCTAAACTTAGAATGAAAAATCAAGAAATGTTCAATACCCCGGCACAGAGGTGTGAAGCGGTACGGTATCCGTGTATAGTTTCCGATGGAGTGTCGTTTGTACCTCCTTGAGTCTACCAATAAACTAAATGTTTATTTGACCATGGAGCTAAAAAGGATGATTTGACTTCCTCTGTTTCGTTCTGCCGTCACTTTGAGTGTATGTATCCACGTGAGCAAGTGCCATCGTATTGATAACCGACGCGATGCAGTTCCGCTGAATATTGATCAAAGTTTATTACGTCTGAGAAATTTACGAGATTTCCTGTCCAAGTTTTAGAAATACATCTGATTTTTGTACTTTTTGGTTCCAATGCGAACAAAGTCTCGCAACACAATTTTGTAAATAATGTAATACACGATGATCTGGACTTGTTTTCTGACTTCCGACCGCCATCTTGGTCTCATAGAAGTTTACGTTGGCTGGTTGAGTACGTCAAGATCACGGTTCAATCTTCAGAAAATACTCATTTTATATTATTTCAACACCGATGTTTCCAAATTTAATAAAACATTAGTTCTAAGAATTAGGGAGATTCGAACGATGCAGATCGTGTTTTTTGCATACCAGTATATTGACTTGTAATTTTGTGGGTCGAGGCATAGACAGTAGAGAGGGGAGATGGTCGAGGACACTGTCCGCATCCGGCGCCAAGCGATACAGTGCTGGAATTGGTGAAATCTGTAACTCGAACGCACCAAGTATGGTGAAAACACCTAATGCCAAAATGTACCTACTCCGACGTGCTCATCGACATTCGACATGAATTTATGTTTGTAAATATAGCGGCGTTTGACGCAAAACAGTGAAAAAGTTACTATGTTTACAGGGTGGAGACTGAGTACCCACTAATGCGCGAACCTGGGATTGAGAACGGCGGCTTTAAGAAGCAAACACTGCTATTAAAAATGGCCTGACATTGCTTTTAATTCCATGTAATATAATCTTACAAGAGGACATCTGTATACCTTGGTATGGTAGATTGTATCACTAAATTTGATATACCAGGCTGCTCCTTGGTATTGTATATATGTGGGTGTGCCCATTGCAACAGTTGCCAACCATTACATGCATTTGCCTAAGTATTTGATGGGCTATGCATCAAAATGTTTTCAGTTGCTCTTAACATTATGATTAATATAAGTCAAAGCCCATTAAAGTTATTAAATATCGTATCTTCACTCACTCTAGCCTGCCACATCAAACCAAATATAAGCCAAGTGTCATTGACACTATGTTTCTTAATTTGTTTTGTTTGGATTTCTTTTACAGAAGGTACATTATTTCAAGTAGTTGATGTCAGTCACAGTGAGTTCACCTCAAATACTGGTATTGCATCTCAGAATCTGATTGCAAGAGGAGTTGCTCCCAACACACTGAAGAATCACAGTGATTATGCCAATAGCTGTCCAGTTCATCAAAGTCCTGAGTTGATTACACAGAGTCCCACTTGCAGTCAGATTGTCATTCGTCACCAATTACCTGATGCACCAGCAGATGTTTCTCACTTAGTAAGGCTGCGAGATGATGATAGCCCAAGGACTTTGTTAGGTGAAGATACTAATGGTTACCAGACAGGTTCACACATGCCAGCAAGCAGAAGGGAGGGAGCGCCACCTGTACATCATCAGTCCATGTCAATACCTGCTGAGGGTCAGTCAGTCTATTCACAACCACGTCATTCAGAGCAAAGAAACCTACAGAGAACTTTATCAGAGCAGACGGCATCATCATTGGATCAATGCGAACATTTACAAAAGTCTGGATCTGCCCATGGTACATGGCCAAAGAGAGGTCATACCCCAGCAAAACAGACACGTGAAACATGGCCAACTGGTCGTGGAGCTCAGTACTGTCCTCTGTCTACTGGACCGTGGGTAGAAGGACAGAATGTAAATGGCTCACTACCAGGTGTAGGTATGGCTACTCGACAAGGATCAATTCCCAACCAGCAACCATTGAGAAGTACTATTGGTAGTACTCAACCATCTATTGTGTCCTCATATCCTACAGATTGTAATTTGAAAGAAGTTCGATCAATTCCCAGATCTGTTCCTCAAGGTCAGTGTAATGCTACAACTTGTATTACTTGAATTTGAAAATTGCATAAAACCTACTGTCATGTAAAGGAACTCAAGCAAGAATGAATGGATAAACTTTTGTGCAAATGTTCATTGTGTGCTGTTACACTATAAACACTTTATTAATCTGTATTTGAATTCCATTGAATTCAACCCCAAGCTGAAATTGGAATCTCTCATTTCAGTCAATTCAACCCAATGACTAAGCCACAAATGTTCTGGTAAGTTAGTATTAAAATGAAGAATATTTCAGACATCATACTGACGTACGTACGTACAGTATGTCCGTCAACATCAAAAACACGCGTACTGCTGCGCGTTTCAGCTTGGTATTTGGTGTGTGGATGCATCCTGGGCTATAGATGGGATTTTGTTCAAATGAAGTCTGCATTGCCAAAATTATGCAAATGAGCTTACAAAATGTGAAATTGGTTAAACCGGTGTGCGGGGTATAAAAGACCCCTAACTCATCGAAAATTCATAATGGCGCTTGAGTGACAACTGGCAACAGCAAGGTAGACCGCTCCGTGAAAATCAGCCGAAGCGATTCTCAAACAAACATTATTGGCATACCATAAACATAGACTGTTTCATAAACACGTAGGCCATACGGGTATCCGCAAAGTTTCACAAAGCCTTTTAAAATTACGACGATTAGGGGAAAAATCGCTTTCGTAACGAAGGAAATGGCCCCCAGGGAACAGTCGTTCCGCGATTCAAACAATTGTCAATCATTCAGTGACGCGCAGAGGTGTAAACTGGTCAAACATTTGCTGTGCATACGAGAATAATTACGATGTAAACAAACCATGTGTACGCTTAGAGTTACATGGATATTGGCGTACACACAGGATGAAAACTTCGTGGTTGTCATAAACTATTTTACTAGCAAACGTTTATGATGCACAGACATCGCAAAAGTGAGCCATTTTCGGTCGTGACTTAGCAAGAGATGAGTCAGTACCGGTACGATGTATCCTTGCGAAAAGTACGTACACTGTATTTTACAGAACTGCAGGGAGAGTCCATAGTTTACAATGACATCGAAAACAACTAAATATTAAAGCATTGCGGTAGCCTCCATGGTCAATTTGCTAGCCCTGAAAACGGCCGTATCGCGTATGGTTTGTGTACTATGATATGTACACGTGTTCTCACACATGGCAATGACATGTCGTGTTCGGAGGGTTGGTAAGGTTTTGACATACCGGTTGCCCCAGTAACGTTTGGACTTCTGTTATGAGAATGAAGCAAAGCTTGTAAAGACATCAAAACAGTATTTGTCAATGTCAGTTCAAGGTGAGCAAGTGAGCGTCGACGCGTCGTCACCCGATCTTCTTCGAAAGGCTTAGGCCTATTGATAAACTGACGTGTGTCCGAGATCGGCTCATTGAGTTGGCACTACATCGTATGATTTCGACAAAGGTTGGACTTTAATTTCTTCAATAACGAAGATATCTATGAACCCAGTCCGTGGTTCATCCCATTACTCCGAAAATGAACATAACTCGTGATTAGTTGTCCGGTGTCACCCTCAAAGCAACCGAGCAGCCGACCTCGATCGCTTACAGATATCGTGGTACGCGAGATTCATGGAAATCTCGATCCTTCCGTGATGTAGCGAACTTATTTTCTTATTTTTTGCGATCGGCCATGACGTCGCGTCGTTGACCTATTTCCTACCATTTTCCTGACCCTGTTTCTCAGTCAATGTTTAGACCGGTAATTCGTGATTTCAACATACGAAATTGCCAGCTTCGGATTATTTTTAATGTTTATGTTTATTACTTTCTTGATGATTATTTCCACAGCGTACGGCGCCATTTCCGTACGTATGTAGATATGGCGGTCAGCAGCCGAATCATTCTCTAACGATGACATGACCCCGAAAACTTTGTTATGTAGGTCATTTCCCCCACACTCATCATGACCTGAGTTCAATTAGTCTAGAACATTCCCAAGGTCACTGCCCTTGATGACCTCACAACCTTGAATTCAATTAGTCATGTTTGGAATGTTCTGGAAAGTTGATTAGTTATGTAAGGGAGATAATTTTAGAACAGTAATTAGCATGTCAATAAAAGTTCTAGATTGTTCTTATATGCCTTTATAAAAGGGACGTGCACAGCTTCCAGTCAGACTTTTGGGATCGTGTCTCTTGTGTGTTACTAAACTCCAGCAGTAGTCATTCTCAAGACTTTTCAAGACCTTCACTGTCAACGCTGGATTTATACTGTGGACTTTGTGTAGCTTCAAGCCTGCAAGGACTGTTCATTCATCCAACTGACTGTTACAACTCTGAGACTGGAGCTTTGCCGTCCCAGCTGAGATAAGTAGTCTGTACACTTTAAAGCTTGTACTCTATCCCTGACTTAGCAATTAGTTTTATTTTCGTAATAAATTTTGTTTAAACGTTAACTGCTGAGTTCACCCTTTTGTTCGTTTTCTCTGCACGTAACAAAATTGGGGGCTTGTCCGGGGATACGAATATTTTGAGCCGTTTGACAACATTTTGCCTGCCTTTTCAAAACTACTGTATACTGTGAACTCAGCGAAATTCAATCATGGCGGAATTCAAGCCAGACGAATTTATGGATGACCTTGATCAGGACACATTTAATTCCCTCAGAAAAGACAACCTCATAGCACTGGCAATTTCCTTAAAGTAGATGTCAAAAGATCTATGCGCAAGCGAGAAATTCAATTCAAGATTGCAAAACATTTAGTTAATTCTGGCCATTTTGAAGAGTCTGCCTTAAAAGATTATGAGCCTGAGTCTTCCTTCGAACTCAAAAAATTAGAATTAGAAATTCAGGCAGATTTGGAGCTTAAAAAATTGGCATTAGAAAAAGAAAAAATACAAATGCAATTACAAATGAAAGAAAAAGAATTGCAAATGGAAGAAAGACAGAAAGAAAAAGAAAGGCAGGAAAGATTAGAAATGGAAGAAAGACAGAAAGAGAGGGAATTGGAAATGAAAGAAAAAGAATTGCAAATGGAAGAAAGACAAAGGGAGAAAGAAAGAGAGGAAAAAGAAAAGGAAAGAGAATTAGCTGAACACCGACTGCAGTTAGAAATGAGACGTTTAGAGCTTGGAAAGTCAGGAAAATTCTTCCCTTCAGACAATTTGACATCACTAAGCATTTCAGGTTAGTTCCCCCTTTCCAAGAAAAGGATGTTGATAAATATTTTCTCCATTTTGAGAAAATTGCTCAGAGTCTGAATTGGCCTAAGGAGTCCTGGTCTATGCTTTTGCAGAGTGCTTTGGTGGGTAAAGCCAGAGAAATTTACATTCAGTTGTCAGTAGAGCAGGCTTCAGATTATGATTCTGTGAAGGAATTAATTCTCAAGGGTTATGAGTTGGTGCCTGAAGCTTACCGTCAGAAATTTAGGGATTGTGAGAAGGTGAAAGATCAAACTTACGTTGAATTTGCTCGAACAAAAGAACAACTGTTTGATCGTTGGTGTTCTTCGGAAAAGGTCAGTCAGAATTATGACAAATTACGACAACTTGTTTTGATTGAGGAATTTAAAAGGTGCATCCGGAGTGACATCAAGACGTTTATCAATGAACAAAAGGCAGATACATTAGAGGTTGCTGCACGTTTGGCCGATGATTATTCATTGACCCACAAATCTTCATTTCTCAGCAAACCATCCCAGTCCTTTTCATACAGAAACAATGCAGGTAAATTTAACTCCTCCTTTTCATCCAAGAATTTCTCAAAGGAGAGTAGGAAAATCAAATGACAGCAGTTCACACAGTTCAAGTAACACTCCCACATCATCAGATCCCAAGTCTCAATCTCCTTCTGACAAACAGTTTGGTACACTTTCTTGTAATTATTGCAAGAAAGACGGCCATTTAATGTCAGAGTGTTTCAAATTGAAAAGAAAACGTGAAGGTCAAAGTGGTCAAAGTGGATCTAAGCCCACCGGCTTTATTTCTTCATCAACTCAATTAGAGTCTAATAATGTGTGCAACACATTTTCTGAGGTTAAACCCCTCTTATCCCCAATTAATGAGGTCAAGGTCAATTCTTCTCAAGATAGCATTATGGGTATTTTCGAACCATTTATTCATAATGGTTTTATATCACTTTCTAGTGATTTCTCTTCCGCTACCCCTGTCAAAATTTTAAGAGATACCGGGGCTTCCCAGTCTCTTTTGTTGGCAGATACCCTGCCGTTTTCTGAAAAGTCATTTTCAGGTTCTAAAGTTCTTATTAAGGGGGTAGATTGTAATGACTACATTCCTGTTCCTCTCCATAATGTCTATTTGTCTTCGGACTTTGTTTCTGGACCTGTGGCTTTAGGTATTAGGCCTTTTTTGCCTTTTGAAGGGATTCACCTTCTTCTTGGAAACGACCTTGCTGGGGACAAGGTCATTACTAATCCACTTGTGACTGATAATCCTAGTTTAGATCAGGATCCAGAGCCAATTGAACAAGAGATACCCGATTTATTTCCTTCATGTGCCATTACTCGAGCCATGTCAAAGAAAACTTCCGAGAATCAAAATACTCTCAAAAATAATGTCACAGATGTTGACTTAAATGACACCTTTCTCAGTCAGGTGTTTGACACGGATCATTCCGTTATCCCTCGTGGATTTGAAACTTCCAGTAAAACTTCTGCTGACCAAAGTCAGACATTTTCTAGATCAAATCTCATTGCAGAACAACACAAAGACCCAGATATTTTGTGTTTGTTTGACAGGGTAGATGATGAAGATAAAACTTCAGATAGCTCTGTTTCCTATTATACAAAATCTGGTATTCTCATGCGTAAATGGAGACCTCCAGATGTCTTTGGTTGATGACGATTGGGCTATAAAACATCAAATTGTGGTTCCAAAGCCCTACCGTGCTGAAATATTGCGTCTGGCCCATGAAACGCCCTGGGCTGGTCATTTGGAGTAAGGAAAACTTATCATAAAATTCTCAGTCACTTTTATTGGCCTAATCTCAGGCAGGATGTAGCACATTTCTGTAAAACTTGTCACACATGTCAAATGGTAGGAAAGCCAAATCAGACCATTCCAAAGGCCCCTTTACAGCCAATTCCTGCATTTCAAGAACCATTTAGTAGGATACTAATAGACTGTGTTGGGCCCCTACCAAAAACAAGATCAGGAAATGAGTATATGTTGACAATTATGTGTACATCAACCCGGTTCCCAGAAGCCATACCACTGAGAAACATAAAGACAAAGACTATAGTGAGAGCTTTAGTCAAATTTTTCACTTTATTTGGCCTCCCTAAATGTGTCCAGTCCGATCAAGGCTCCAACTTTATGTCTGGTATTTTTCAACAAGTAATGGATCAGCTAGGCATTAAACAGTATAGGTCATCCGCCTATCATCCAGAAAGTCAGGGTGCTCTTGAGCGATTTCATCAAACTTTGAAAAACATGATTAGGACCTACTGTTTTGACACAGAGAAGCAGTGGGATGAAGGAATTCATTTTTTGCTCTTTGCTGTTAGAGAGTCAATTCAAGAGTCTCTTGGTTTTAGCCCATTTGAGCTTGTATTTGGACATACAGTCCGTGGCCCACTTAAGCTCGTTAAAGAGAAATTCCTATCAGACGATGATGATTGTCTGAATATTTTGCAATATGTGTCAGATTTTCGTACGAAACTCTCTAAAGCATGTGAATTAGCCAGAGAAAATCTTGAGTCATCTCAGCAGTCAATGAAAACCAAATATGATAAAAACACCTCAAAACGGAAGTTTGAACCAGGTCAAAAAGTTCTTGTTCTACTTCCAATTCCTGGCAAACCACTCCATGCTCGTTACTTTGGGCCATACCTAATTGATAAGAAATTGAGTGATTTAAATTACATCATAATAACACCTGACAGGCGAAAACAAAAACAGCTATGTCACATAAATATGCTTAAGCCATATTTGGATAGGGATAATCCTACTATAACTCAGCCTGTCAGTACCGTCAGTTCTGGCCATTATGAAGATAGTGATACTGAAACTGACTTGAGTGAAAATACTCTAAACTCAAAGCTGGGCTCGGTCAAGCTTCAGAACTCAGAAATCCTGGAGAAGCTGGAGTCTACAAAGTTGGCACACCTCCAGCCAGAACAACAACAACAGGTGAAAGAACTGCTCCACGAATATAAACACCTGTTTCAAGATGTTCCAACGAGGACAAACGTCATCTATCACGACGTTGATGTTGGGGACAGTAAGCCTGTAAAACAACATCCATACAGACTGAATCCAACAAAAGCGAAATATCTCCAGGAAGAAGTCAAATACCTGCTGGACAATGACTTTATTGAACCCAGTAAAAGTAACTGGAGTTCGCCGTGCATACTTGTTCCCAAATCAGACCACAGTTATCGTATGTGCACGGACTTTAGGAAGGTCAACGCTTTAACAAAGACAGACACTTTCCCAATCCCGAGGATTGATGACTGCATCGACCGAGTGGGAAAAGCCAAGTATGTGACAAAATTTGACCTACTGAAGGGATTTTGGCAAGTCCCTCTGACGGATCGTGCTCGTGAAATATCCGCCTTTGTTACACCAGACGGATTGTTCCAGTACAAGGTGATGCCATTCGGAATGAAGAACTCTCCGGCAACGTTCCAACGGATGATCAACGACGTCATATCCGGGCTAGACGGGTGTGCAGCTTCGTTGACGACGTCATCCTGTATAGTGACACCTGGGAGGAACACATCAAGCTCATGCGGAAGTTCTTTGAGAGACTGAGCAAAGCAATGTTGACTGTCAACCTTGCCAAATCTGAGTTTGGTGGGCGAGGGTGACTTACCTCGGACATACTGTAGGACAGGGTGAGGTAAAACCTGTTGATGCCAAAATCAGTGCCATTTCAAGTTTTCCCATACCAAACTGCAAACGACAACTGATGCGCTTTCTCGGTATGGCTGGTTACTACAGAAAATTCTGTCCAAATTTCTCCACAATTACTGAGCCTTTGACTAACTTACTTAAAAAGAAAGTAAAGTTTGTTTGGTCAGAGCAATGCCAACAGGCATTTGATACACTTAAAGCCATACTGCAAAGTGCTCCAGTGTTGTCTGCACCAGATTTCACTTTGCCATTCAAATTAGCTGTAGATGCTAGTGATACGGCTGCTGGTGCTGTTTTATTGCAAGAGGATAGTCATGGTATAGATCATCCTGTTTGCTATTTTTCACGCAAATTTAACAAATCTCAGAGAAACTACTCTACAATTGAAAAGAGTGTTTATCTTTGATATTAGCTTTACAGCATTTTGAAGTTTATGTTACTTCTTCAAATCAGCCAATAGTGGTTTATATTGATCACAACCCTCTTGTTTTTCTGCAGAAATTTAAAGGCAAAAATCAGAGATTGCTAAGATGGAGTTTAATGTTACAGGAGTTTAATCTTGACATTAGACATATCAAAGGCAGAGACAATTTAATTGCAGACTGTCTCTCTCGTATTTAGAGTTTATTGTTGTTCACTTTCAAGAAATTTTATTGTTGTTCACTTTCAAGAAACTTTACTTTAGAGTAAAACAAAATTTGAGTACTTAAATCCTTTTCAAGATTACATTTGTAAAAGAAAGATTTTTCTTTGAAAAATTTTCTTTTTTTTGAAGAGGGGGTGTGTTATGTAGGTCATTCCCCCCACACTCATCATGACCTGAGTTCAATTAGTCTAGAACATTCTCAAGGTCACTGCCCTTGATGACCTCACAACCTTGAATTCAATTAGTCATGTTTGGAATGTTCTGGAAAGTTGATTAGTTGTGTAAGGGAGATAATTTTAGAACAGTAATTAGCATGTCAATAAAAGTTCTAGATTTTCTTATATGCCTTTAAAAAGGGACGTGCACAGCTTCCAGTCAGACTTTTGGGATCGTGTCTCTTGTGTGTTACTAAACTCCAGCAGTAGTCATTCTCAAGACTTTTCAAGACCTTCACTGCCAACGCTGGATTTATACTGTGGACTTTGTGCAGCTTCAAGCCTGCAAGGACTGTTCATTCATCCAACTGACTGTTACAACTCTGAGACTGGAGCTTTGCCGTCCCAGCTGAGATAAGTAGTCTGTACACTTTTAAAGCTTGTACTCTATCCCTGACTTAGCAATTAGTTTTATTTTCGTAATAAATTTTGTTTAAAACGTTAACTGCTGAGTTCACCCCTTTTGTTCGTTTTCTCTGCACGTAACAACTTCAGTCAATCAACTCAGCGAAAACTTCAGTAGATCAACTCAGCACGCTCCTGTTTTTATGAAATTGAGATTTTTTCCTTCTTTCTTTTTTCTTTCGCGTATTGCGAAGGCTGTACCTAAGCTTATAGTCAGAGCATGAGTTGAGAGCAAACAGATTACCCAGATAATGCGAACGATAGCAACCGTTACCAACAGACTCATTATGCAGAGCCATGCCCCAAAACGCCCATCCAAACTTGGCATTAATGCGGTTCCCGGTCCATTTCGCCCCGGGCTTTAAGAATTAATAACTCAAGAACCGCCTTTTTGATTGCTTTTAAAATTTGTGTGCCGCTTTTTTGATTGCTTTGAAAATTTGTGTGCAAGTACCTTAGGTGAACCTGATACAGTTTTATGAATATTGTGAAATTATCCTTAATTTTGTATTTTTGCTGAATTTTTTTGTGATTTTTCTCATTTTCAGTAAAAATTCTTCTCTGAAACCGCCAGCCCAATTGCTCTCAAATTTGGGTTGTCTCTTTGCAAGGGTGTTACTCTTGTAATTTGTTAGTCCCCGGGGGGACTTATAGGTTTGGTCATGTCCGTGCGTGCGTGCGTGCGTGCGTGCGTGCGTGTGTGCGTCCGTCCGTGCGTCCGTCCGTCCGTCCGTTCACGCAGATATCTCAGAGACGCCTGTAGCGATTTGATTCAAACTTGGTACAAGGATTATCATCTATGCCATACATATGCACATCGATTTGTTTTACGATCCGATTCAAAATGGCCGTCTGGCAGCCATTTTGTTTCCTGTATTTGATGACGGTGCGTATGTTCACGCAAATTTCTCAGTGATTCTAAGAGCGATTCCATTCAAACTTGATACATAGATTACTCTATATGTTATACATATGTACATTGATTTTTAGTTTGATCTGGTCTAAAATGGCTGCGTGGCGGCCATTTTGTTTCCTATATTTTACGACTGTACGTTTGTTCACGTAAATTTCTCAGAGATGCCGGGCGCGATTGCATTGAAAGTTAGTACCTATATTAATCCTTATCACATATATATGCATGCGGATTTTTGTAATGATTCGATCATAAATGGCTGTGTGACGGCCGTTTTCTTTCCTGTATTTGATATCCATCCACAGGGGTCCCAGGTATGATCCACAGGGGTTCCAGGATGAAATTAATACTAATGCTGTGTCTATGCATAGGGGCTCATGAATGCAGATATCTGAGATATTCCTGTGCCAATTCTTTTTAAACTTGGTACAAGGATACTACACTATGGCATTCACATGCAGGTCTATTTATATTGGTATGGCTTGCATAATTAGGTCTAATTTGCATAATTCAAGATTAGAGCGCTGTTTCTGGTACAACAGTACCAAATTTGATGAAACTTTGTGCAGATGGACTTATAGGTCATGTCTGTGCGTGCGTGCGTGCGTGCGTCTGTTCACGCAGACATCTCAGAGATGCCTGTAGCGATTTCATTCAAACTTGTCACAAGGATTACTTCATATGTCATACAGATGCATGTCAATTTGTTTTGTGGTACGATCCAATATGGCTGTCGTGTGGCCATTTTATTACGATTTTTTCATGTATAGAGCCATTACTCAGGCATGTTTCAACCGATTTTATTCAAAGTTGGTACAAGGACATATACCGATCACATAAATATGCACACCAATTTGTTTGTGATGCAATCCAATATGGCTACCTTCCGGCCATTTTTTTTCAATTTTTTTCATGTACAGAGCCATAACTCAGGCATATCTCAACCGATTTTATTCAAAGCTGGTACAAGGACATTGACCTATGTCATACATATGCATGTCAATTTGTTTTGTGATACAATCCAATATGGCTGCTAGGCGGCCATTTTATTACAATTTTTTCATGTACGGAGCCATTACTCAGGCATGTTTCAACAGATTTTATTCAAAGTTGGTACAAGGACATTGACCTATGTCATACATATGCACATTGATTTGTTTTGTGATACGATCCAATAAGGCCGCCATGTGGCCATTTTATTACGATTTTTTCATGTCCTGAACTACAGCTCAGACATGTATCAAGCAAATTTATTCAAAAGTATTTTTATCACAGACCTAATGAAGAGGACTCTATCCTCTCTGAGGACCTGTAATCAAAGTACCCATTAACAAGTGGGGACTGTGTCATCAACGATGACTTGTTGAAATTATGAGAAAAAATTGGGAAAATTACTATTTTTGAGCAATTTTGTCATTTTTGGTCAAAAAATCTTAAACAGTATTTCCTTTTTAAAACCCCTGGACAGACAGTTTTCATATTTGGTACACAGACGTACAGAGATGACAATAGTTAGATATGTGGAAATTGTCCTGAAATATAAAAATTTGTATTTTTAAGACAATATTGTCATTTTTGGTCAAGAAAAGTCGTTCTCAAAGTTACTTGTTTGATAGCTTTGTAATTTGGTATAAAGTCCTTTGTTTGATAGCTTTGTAATTTGGTATAAAGTCCTGAGGGATGTTATTAGATAAATTTTCTGCTCAAAGTGTTGGGAAACCCCAAAATATGTCTATTTTAGGTAATTTTCTCAGTTTGTGACCTTAAATGACCTACACTAACCCAGGATATGTTGTGAGACAATTTTGAAGGCTGTGAACATAATTTTGTCATATTTGGTATCAATTTTTAGGAAAATTTGATCCAGAAAACAAAGCTGAGGTGATATTTTTCATTTCGGACCAATTTTTGCATCTTTTTTATGTAAGACATACAAGAACTGATGAGAAATTTGGATCCAGGATAATTCCAGATGTTGTACTCACCGCCCACAGTGGAGGCATTTCCTCTGTAACTACCTAAAGTGCTGTTTACATTAGAATGATAACACTCATCGCATGAATTAAAAAATCTCCAAGGTAGTAAATATACTTCCTGTCATTTGGTCTTATGTAATACCAAGGGGTGGAACAATTGATATTCAGGAGGGGGTAGAGTCTAGAAGATTGATGATGTAGCATTACTTTTTTACCAGATCCCTTGTACATTTTTTTATCCACTCCCACCTTTTTAGCTCCTCAGTTTTATATACTGAGGAGCTATTAGAATTGAAAACTAGAAATGGCGGCGTCAACTTTTACTTCCTTCTGTCAAGACTTCCTTCTGTCAAGATTTGGCCAACTAACTTCCGTCTGTGCGTCCATGTGTCATGTGATAAACTGCGGCGTCAACTTTTACTTCCTTCTGTCAAGACTTCCTTCTGTCAAGATTTGGCCAACTAGCTTCCGTAGATGTGTATCTGCGATTTTTACAACATCAACACAGCAGGGCTTGATGTGGTCTTGTTTACATCTTTAATCAGCTACATGCTCTCAGTTACACAACACACCAGGGCCACTCCATGAATGTCAGACAGAGAAACATAAACAAATCACCACACTTTGCAATGTCATGTATCTTTCATTTTTATTTGTGATGGACAAATGAGCTTGAAAGTTCAGGAAGGTTTTGAAATTTTCGCTTGTCCAGTCTCAGTGAATCTACATATTAAACAATTTTGGGAATTCCTGACAGTTGGACACAATGATAAGTTATCTGTTGCTTACAACGGTCTAATCATTGCAATCCTAGTTCTTACAGATGAATCGGCCCTGGTGTGATGTGTAACTGAGAGGTGTAGCTGATTAAAGATATAAACAAGACCACATCAAGCCCAGCTGTTAATGTCGTAAAAATCGCTGATACACAATACCTTGGCTAATTAAGTTTTGCAGCTTGATCGGATTTCACTCTAACTGGCTGTCAACTTCAATGTGTTTTTGTTACATAGAGAAAACTATGGGAGCAAAGTTTTTCGACAATGTCACATGACCAGCCACTTCCTGTGTTAATTATGCACATACCTAATTCTGGGCTTAATAATAGAGCTATAGTTCTGATTGTTCGTATGTAGGGATAACTATGGGATACAATTTTTTTTGACAAAATATCACGTGACCTTGATGACCTTTGACCCCAAATATACATATATGTCCATAACTCAGTAACCACAAGGGCTACACCCTTCATATTTTGTATGATGGGAAACCTTATGACGCCACAACCTTTACCTCATTAATCATATACATATCTAATTTGGGGCAAGCCAATAGAGCTGGAGGTCTGATTTTTGGTATATAGGGATAACTATGGGATACAATTTTTTTGACAAAATGTCACGTGACCTCAATTACCTTTGACCTCAAATATAGATATTTCTTCATAACTCAGTAATCACAAGGGCTACACCCTTCATATTTGGTATGATGGGACATCTAACGATGACGCATCCTGTACCTCATTAATTATGCATGTATCTAATTTTGGGCCAGTCAATAGAGCTAGAAGTCTGATTTTCGGTATATAGGGATAACTATGAGATACAATTTTTTTTGACAAAATATTATGTGACCTGGCTGACCTTTGAACCCAAATATACATATATGGCCATAACTCAATAACCACAAGTGCTACACCCTTCACATTTGGTATGATGGGAGACCTTATGGTGCCATATCCTGTACCTTATTAATTATGCACATATCTAATTCTGGGCAAGCCAATAGAGCTAGAGGTCTGATTTTTGGTATATAGGGATAACTATGGGATACAATTTTTTTTGACAAAATGTCACATGACTTCGATGACCTTTGAGCTCGATTTCACAAATACTACTGTAGCCTTTCATCTTTTTTGCATATTTATTTCTCTATTGCGCCTGTGCAGACAGAAAGATGGTAAACATTTTGCAGAATTACTTAATCATCTCAGAGTTGGCCAATATACACAAGAAGATATAAACCTACTTCAGCAAAAGGCTGATGAATTTTCTGGTCAAGCAGATCAATGTGAAAATGCAATTCACTTGTATACTACAAATTTAAATGTTGAAAAACACAATGAAGCAATTTTCACTAGAGTGCTGACAGAGAAATTACGGTGGCTCTCCTGCATTCCAATGCAGTAAATGGCGCTTACTCACTTTACTGGTCGCCTTATAATAAACCGCCACATACTCCATCAGGATATATTGATGTTAATGTATGCAACTTATTATTATATTAATGCGCCAAATCATGCCGTATATACAATTGAATGTATCTAACACAAATGTTGTGTATCCCGTATCTCAACCCCATGCCTCCAAGTCAATTACTGCTTACCAACAACCAACTACTTCAACTGGCCTCACACTTGAGGAGCTTCAGTGTCCTTGACGCTATTTTCTTTTTATCAAGCCTTCTCTGTCTGTTTTTTGTTGTTGACATTTGCTTATATATTTAGGATCTGCTTGTCCCATTGCTATATAAGTTGATATGCATGTTCCTAAAGATGACCTCCAGTACCTAAGTTGGAGACCTTATTTGCTTTTGTCATTGTTGTTTTTCCTGGTTTAAATATTTCTCGAATGGACCAATATTCAAACCGAATGTGAGCACATAGTGTCCTTGACGGTATTTTCTCTTCTACCGCTTGTTTCTAATGCAGTGGTTTTGGCACAGTGTTCACTTAAGTCATATTTTGATGTGAACCATTGAAACTCATGCAGGTGATCAAGTCATGCACAATAGTACATCTATTGATCTCAACCATGACCAACGGTATTCAATCATTAAATACAAGGAATGTAGACATGTAGGATTACAATGTGAATGTTGACGTAATCATATTGATTGGCCTGAAATGGTGGCTTTGGTCAGGTTTAGTAAAAATTCTTTGAGTTCAGATAATCAGCTATGGACCTACATGTAGTCTGGCAGAGACCCTGCAATTCGCGTTCTTCCCTGTTAGAACATACAAGCGCCCTTCAGAGACGAGATGCGAATCCCAGGGTCTGGACATTCTTGCAAGCGACCGGACGGATTTGTGCCTGTTCAAGGTACTTTATAGAACTACACACATCCGTTAATAAAAAAAACGACAAGTACCATAGCCAAATAAAATTAAAAATGAAAAATAAAAACATACCGCGTATATAGGTCTACCAGCTACTAGTATTTATTCTCTCCGCCCAGTTAGATAGGTGTTTCTTTTGACGTCACTACCCTTATGAAAATTCATATACTTGCAAAAACCGACAGTCGCTGTGTCTGGCAGCGCGTGCTCACAGCTGCACAGTGTAGCCTTCGAATGCAGGCCCATCGTTGGCGCGCACAAAACAAGGCACATTGACTGTGGAGATTCCACTGTGGACCCTGCACATTTGCTATTAACTTCATGAAAGTATGTGTTGTTGACAGCAACAGACATGAGCATTCCTTACTTCCGTAATTCATTCATTACTTAATAGCTACTTCCTTTCAATACATGTGTGTATTGAAGTGAGTGAAATGGATATTGCATGAAGAAAAAGCAGAACCAAAACCAGATTCATGAAAATCAAAGAATTGTGTTTTGGTGGAAAAGAAAGAGAGTGTACAAATGCTCTTTTGACTACAAAATTTTACTGACTTCTTAAGAGGCATATTAGCCTTCAGAAAAAGCATAATGCTAATAGTAAAAAACATTAATCACTGAAACTGCATGTTTTTACTTTTTTGCTTACGATAGACAATAATAGACTACAGAAGCTACCGGTATTGGTTCTATTGGCTCAGATACCCAGGGATTGGTATCTCTTCAGCATCCATTTGTATGTCTGCCTATATGTATGTACGTACATACATATTTGTACATTATATGTTTGTACGTACGTACGTACGTATGTATGCATGTTTGCCTACGCAAATATTTGTAGAACCACAGACCTCACAGACTATGATATTTGGTGTGTAAATGTATCATGTGATTATGACAAATTTTTTTTCTTTTTGATCATATTATTGAAAATATGCAAAATACGCAAATTCGCTCATGGCAGCATTTATTTTGTCAAAAATCTTCTAATTCATAACCACTTGTCAAAACAGCTTTGATAATTGGTATCCAGATTCCTGGGGATGACCTAACTCAGTGGATTATGATAGAATGTTTTGTGTTGGGTATGACACTCATGTTTTACATTCCTCCTGCTTATACGAGTTAGAAATTGCCCAACTATGTTTTACATTCCATCATAACCAATTTAGGTGTTTGGTTCAACTAATTTCAATAGCAGCTACTATGTTTTTCTACACACAGCAAGGCCAACAGTTTTCTTGACATATGCTAGTGATCAGAAGAAATCATCCACTGGATTGAAAAATTTGCTGGAAAATCTGACGGGAAATGGTTTTCGGGTGTATTTGGACATGAAGAGATCTTCATTTAGGAAAATGGGGGAAGATAGAGTGGGTTGGTTGACAGAGCAATTTGAGTCAAGTGATTTCATCTTGGTGTGTTGCAGTCCAAAATATATTGAAGAAGCTAAGTTAATAGATGTACCAGATGATGTCAATGACTCTAGTCTGAACACAAGGTAAGAGAGGTCATGATGTATTGAAAGAAGTCTTTCAGAAGACCCATCATACTATGAATAGCAAATATGTATTGTCAGATGGTAGTTGTTTAGTAAATTCTATTTATCACATGAACTAGCCCGTATCTTTACCTGTGTTATGTACACCAGCACAGATAAGAAATCTATATTATCCCTGTTGTGTGTCATCAAGCGGAACTTTTTTCCTGCAATGGTACCATTCGTACATGCACGTTGTGACACAGACCGATTTGTCGTGATTGATTCCGTGCTCTCATGGCATTTTGACAAAAAGGTGACCTGATAAATCACGATATGGAAACATAGAAGGCATGTCCAATGAAATTTCAAGTTGCTAAAGCTTTAGCTATTCCCAAGAATCAAATTAGGATACTGGCTATCATTTTAATGGCTCAGTAACGTCACGGCTCCAGTCGTAAGGCTACGTTGTCGTACCTTGCGATCGCCAAGTGACGTCATACCTGGCAATCCCGGTTGGCAATAAACCCAAAGATACACCTCAACAAAAGTTCAACTCATTAAATGAGTACCATATAATCTTCAGGAAAGCACATAGAAGGCACAAGCATAAAGTCATTCAACGAACAACGATAAACTTCCTTCATTACACAAATTATTCTGTTGTTTCTCGATCGGGATCAAACCTGCAGCGTAAGGCTATAGTGAAGACATAAGCTGTCGACTTAAACTCTGCAGCACAGTGCAGGGCTGCAAAGTTGACTTGGACAACACTCACAACAGAACAGTTCCCATCAAGTAACAAAATTGGGATGTACCAATGGGCAATATATGTGTCACAGCAAACATCAAAGTCCGTAAGACAAAAACATTGGCGACCGAGATGGTCACCGGCGGATACCAGTGACAGCAGTGCCCACTTCAAGTGTATAAGCTTACACTCTGTGTGTCATTGATCTGAATCTTTCAGGCTTGCCAAGGTCGTAAACTTGTGATATTTTAAAAGCCACAGCATCTCTAAGAATGATAACTACTGTTTTGATTGTGTCATTGCATTAACTTCATAAATATAATTGTAAATATTCTGAAAAACTCAAAATACTATGGTTATCCGTCGCTAGTGCAGTGAAAGCTATGTCCACCGTGGCAGACTTGCCTTGGCATCGGTCCAGCGCGAGACAATGATTGACACGCGCACGTGACCGAATCCGTATGTCTGATTGGTGGAGATACCATTCGGTGTATCAAAATTGAGGCATAATCGGATTTATGAATGAAAGTATACCTGTAAACATTTGCACATCTCCTGGGTGACGTGCCGCTTTACTCATTAAATAAAAGTAATCTGCGTAAAATAAAACACTAAATCGCAATAAAAATCATGCACTTTGTTACATTAATTTTGATCCATCCACATCAAAGAAAAATAAGAAGACTGTTCATGTGATAAATATATAATCCCATGGAATATTTCTCTGTTTGACGTCATCGTATACGAGTGTTTTTCGTGGAGCCGTACAACTTCGAGCCGAAGTATCACATATCTTTGTTTGAATGTATATTATATTAAATGCAGAATTTAACAGTGTACAGACTAATACTTGCTATGTTGGTTACTCTGTAATATAATATCACTGTACGGCAGAGTAAGAGTGGAAATAGAATTTAATTGAAAGTGACAATCCACTCTGACTCTTCATTGAAAGTGACAATCCACTGTTCACAGTACTTTTTTAGTCAAAACATTTTTGGATACTCTTCTTCATGGCAGGTGTTGATGGCCTTGCTTGCTGTGTGGAAAGAAGCTCACTTTTCTCGAGCTACCCAGCATGCTTTGTGGCATAGGCAGAATGGTGGACCATGACACAATCATCTTGATTATTGGAGATTTGTAAATGTTGACATGCATATCATGAGAATTCAATGCAAAAGTGACATGACTTGGTGGACTAAAAGGGTTTATCTCAGGTGTCAGGTATTCTGCATGCAACTTCAACTGGATGATGTTAAAAGGTATATTCAACTTAAAGTGGCCTCAAAAGAACGTGGCTTCACTGACAAAAACCAATACTAACATATGTTTAACTGCATTATCTTTACAGATACATTGCAACCTTGATGCAAACAAAGCATAGAGAAAATGGATCCAGATATGATCGCTTTATTCCAGTTCTAATGGATGATTCCAGTTTCACTGATGTCCCCATATGGCTTCGTAATACAGTCATTTATCACTGGCCAAAAGATTATCAACAGTTACTGGGTCGTCTATCATACGTAAGCCGCAGGATTCAAAGACAGAACACTGGCAGTGTGCCTACCATCGTGCAAGTTTCACACTTATCTGCTCCAAATTCTCAAGGCTCATCTCTGCCGAAATGATCGACAAACATTGTAGAATAGGCAAAGTGTAAACTGTTGTTGAAGGACTTTGTCATCATGCAGAGAGTGGGTTGATTTTCTTGTCAGTAATTTCTCTGAAAGAAGCACATATATTACAGAGTCTTCAGTGAATGGTGAGGGAATGTAATCCATTGAACTAGGATGTTCAGTTTAAGGATAAAAAGTCTCAACTGTCCAGCTTGTTCACAAGACAAGTAGATAAGTAAATATACACATATATTTATGTCAAACGGAGTTCAAAAACTATGTAGGACTAATGAATTACATTATGTAACTTCCGTAAAAGGTTTTGCTGAAAGATGGAGAACAAACCTTGAATTGAATCAGTGGTTTCTTTCTCCCCAGTGCCTGTACTTCTCTACCCTCTGGTCGATGCCTTTACTTCTCTGCCCTCTTTTCAATGCCTGTACTTCTCTGCCCTCTGTTCAATGCCTGTACTTCTCTGCCCTCTTTTCAGTGCCTGCACTTCTCTACCCTCTGGTCGATGCCTGTGCTTCTCTGCCCTCTTTTCAATGCCTGTACTTCTCTACCCTCTTTTCAATGCCTGTACTTCTCTACCCTTACATATGTAACTTTTTCAGGTAATTTGATCATTTTTAGTCAAACCTCTGATTCACTTTTGTTTATTATGTTTATTACACTATTTTAAAACTCAGTATTGTTTAACTATCACTAGATCACTTCAATTGTCTTTAATTGTTTATTAGCTCATATTTGGTTTTATATATAAATACCAAAAAGAGCTTATATGATGAGTCTGAGTGGCGTCTGTGTCTGTATATTTGTGGGTATGTGCGGATGTATGTCCGTCACACGCAAAGGCTCCCATAGCGCCAAAGCTTCCGTCTCAGTATTTGGTGTACAGGTAGATGTAGGGGTTGAGATGTGAATTTGTTCAAATGAACACGTCAGTGTCAAAAATGTGCAAATGAGGTAAGAAAACGCGAAATTCTGAAACAGGCTTGAAACAGGCTTACTCCACTGACTTGAGTCATTTCCTGTCATTGTTTATGAACTGTTACATATTAACAGACCTGCTCAAACCATAGACAGAAGAGGGGAGGAAGACCGTCTATGGTCAAACTAAGGGGGGCTAGCTGCCTTTCTGCTATGCATGTTGCTAAAGTTGACCTCCAGTACCTAAAGTTTCGGACCTTAATTACTTTTGTCATTCTTGTTTTTCTGGTTTAAATATTTCTTGTTGTTTGTCTGGTTGTACTGTGCAGAAATCATTGTCATAACATCAACGTAGAATTTTCCTGCACTGAACAGATAGAAACAACATTTATTGTTGATCTTTGTTAACCCACACTGGTATGTACCGATTCTGATCAAATTTGAGCGACACCGTATAATTGCGGTATTTTTCAATTGTGTTTTCCAAGTCATATTGTTTTTAAATTTCTGACTTTGTAGTTGAAGTGGTCAATAGTTGGAGTGTCCTATGAATCAGTGATATTGGACACAAGATTAATTTCAGGAAAAATCTTAGCAGACCTCCTACAGCCACCCGGTTGCTTGTAATAACACATGGTGATCCAGGTTGGTTGTAATAACATATGGTGATTACATTAGTTAAACTTTGTTGTTCAAAGCCAGCAGTATTCAAATATTTTTAAAATGTAATGTTTACAAGTAAATGTTGGTAACAGTATATCTCCTAGGGTGTCATTTTTTGTAGCCGTTATGTAACTATCATTAACCCTTTGAGTGCCAAAGTCTATTTTTCTCCCCTTTTACAGAATAGACCCCAGTCAATTTTTCTCAGAGGTTTGCCAAAATTTTGAGAAAAAACTGTAGCAAATGAAATGTGATGTCCGTTTGGTCCAAAATTATCAAAAGATTATTGAAAAATTCATAAAAATTGGTAAAATTTTGCACTAAAATTTTGGCGGGAGAAAATTGCAGCTCTCAAAGGGTTAAATGAATGTAGTTAAAATAGTTCAAACTTTGTGTACAGAAATGAATTCATTGTCATTGGAACACCAAGGATTATTATCTTGCTCAACATAACAGTGTGTGTTTGGAAATCAAGATTATTTTTTTTTATCAAAACATGGTATGAGTGAATGATTACATCAAACAATATGCATCCAAATGTACAGTTTGAATATTGTTTTATGAAACACATGGTACATAATGTTGAGTATACAAAAAGGTCGAGACTGAACAGGCGTCATAGAAGTGACAGACTGGGTAACTAGAAATGACAGACTGGGAGTTTAGAAGTGACAGACTGGGTAACTAGATGTAACAGACTGGGTGTCCAGAAGTGACAGACTGGGTATCTAGAAGTGACAGACTGGGTATCTAGAAGTGACAGACCCCTGGGTATCTAGAAGTGACAGACCCCTGGGTATTAAAACAACAGAGAGTAAATTAAGTGACTTGCAGAGTACAGAGGATGTCCATGTGCCTTGTCATACACAGGGGATAGATTATGTGCCTTGAAAAGTGAAATTAATGGATGTATGGAAAGGCTATAGCAAATACAGTAATGTGTGTTATGTTCATGATCAACTGAAGAATATCTTTTCATACATGTATGTGTACTTTATGTAGGCCTATATTGCTTTAACAGACAAACAACATATATTTACTCATACATTTATATCTAAAACTTTTAATGTAATGCTAAGTTTTTCCGTATGCTGATTCTGTCATTAAGTCATTTTCAAATAACTGTGTAGAATGTGTGGAAATGATGAACAGACGGTAGAAGATAAGAAAAAATAGGGAAACCAACTAAAATGCCATTATTTTTTACTCCTTTCAAAATGGAATATGTTAGAGTGGAGTTTCAGCTGCCATGTGTACGTAGCATGGAGTTTCAGCTACCATGTGTACATAGCATGGGAAGTCATTGGGATAAGTCAGTGTCTGTTTGTGATTTTGTATGTATGAGTTTTTGTGATCCCTTGCTAGTTAGTTTTTATTCATTGAAGAAAAACACATGATCCTACAATATAATATTTAATGCATCATCTTTTCAATCGTAACTCATGTTCACAAACCATGAAAATTTTAATGAACATTAATTATTGGAACACCAGATAATGTTGGATTTTAAAATGATCTGCTACACTTGGATTTAGTTGAACCAGCTGTACAGCAGTTTTACTTCCATTATCATAGAATACTTTCTCAATGATTGTATCCAAAGACACCATTCAAAACGGTTATATGTCTTAAGGTAGTATGCACCTCGAAAGTGAAAGACTTAAACTTTTGCTCAAACTTTCCTCAAGGGATCTTTCAATCATTCTCTTTCAAAATCAAGAATAAAAACAGGGGGTCACTGTGCAAATTTTGGTGCTAGAGAAACAAATTACCCAAGATTTACTGACATTAGAAATTCAAAAAGGCTGCATCCCTGTGTTAAAATTTTCGAATTTCGAAAAACTAAGGTGGTAAAAAGTTTTCTTTCACCAAGAGCTTTAAAATGAACCCCCACATGTGGTATATCAGAAAAGAATTGTAAAAATTTGAGAGTCTGAGGTGCATTCTACCTTAACTGTCACCTTGAAATGTTTTATCACAGCCTATTACATCAAATGATTCTTCATATCAGTACAGTAAATCAATTTTGAAACTTTACATTGACTCATTAGATTCTGTGAGCAAGCTCTTCATTCCTAGTCTAAAGAGGAGAGTAAAAAGGTTGTAATTACAGAATTCTGTATCATCCACTTCCAAGTTGTAACATTAACCTTTTTCTTGCTATGTTCATATGTCACCATCAAGTCAGAAATACTAGTAAAGGCATAACATGTCCCATATGTTGCATTTTAATAAAGACTTTAACATTTAAAGGCCCTGAAAACATACTGAAAGTATGATTTTTGCCATCTAAAACTGCTATACATATCTGCTAAGTGTGCAAACATATTTGTAGATTTTTGGTCAGTACAGTACTTTACCATAGACCTTTTTTAGGGTCTATGATCAGTAAGACTTGACTAATAGCAAGTGACAGGCAGTGCAGGATAAGGGTTAATACATGTTAACATTTTGAATTGCATTAAATACACAATCAATACATGAAACACAATTTTCACTTATGTATAAGGGGTTGCATGCTATGACAAATTCCACCGGCAAAACCCTGCAAGTTTAGGTGAATGTATGAAAACTTCCTAAGTATCGGTTTTACTGTGTTATCTGTTATCAGTTTCATTGAGATTCTTAATTTTTAATGTCTGATAAAAATTGTTTTTTGCATGGATTTAAAATAAAAAGAACATTGTAATCACACAAACCTTGAGATGTACTTATTTCAGTTTGATAAGTCTTCAAACTTTTACCATCTTGATCAGCTTACTGGTTAGACAGCTTTAAAAAACGGTATCTGCCTTTATACCAGTAAATCATAGCTTTAATAGCTTACTGGTCAGTAAGTTATGTCAACTTTGGATTTATTATGTTTTAAACCTTTGTATTCATCATCAGAATCCCAAATAATATTTTTAAGCAATTTGACTAAAATTTATTATTTTTGAGCAAATGGCAATTTCGTCTTGTGTTAGGTCAATAAGACTGCATTTTTTAGCTACTATAGACTATATAGTGTATAGAAGCCATTGGGATGGGTATCCGTCCAGTGTCAGTCTGTATGTATGTATGTATGTCCGTTTGTGAAGTGCCATCCACTCAAATATCTTGAGAACTGCAGTACTTACTGATTTTATATTTGTTGTGTAGATGAAAAATATGATTTTTTGGTTTTTTTTTATTTTTTGTTACTTTTGAAATATGCAAATTAGTGCCAAAAAAGGCATTTTTGGTAGAAAATCTCCTTCATAACCGCTGGTCAGACAGCTTTGTTATGTGGTATACAGGTCCCTAAGGATAACCCAACTTTGATTTTTTTGTCATTTTTGGTCAAAACTGTATTTCATCAAAACCGCTCATCTGACAGCTCTGATATTTGGTATACAGGTTCCTACAGATGAACTTAATATGATATATTGAATATTGACAAAATCTGCAATTTTGTATTTTTGGTGCAATTTTTGCCATTTTTGGTCAAAATGTTTGTTTCTCAAAAGTTACTCATCTGATAGCTTTGATATTTGGTATACAGGTTCCTGGGCTTTATCTTAATGTAATATATTGCAATTATGATGAAATCATACATTTTGTATTTTTGCAGCTAATTTTGCAATTTTTGGTCAGGCCATCCTGAAATGAGCTATCAAAGATATCTATCTTCTTCATCAATACATGTGTCACAATAAGTTATTCTCTACATAACACAGCAGAGCTCTGTCGACTGTTGGGTCGCTTGTTTTTTCAAAACCGCTGGTCAGACAGCTTTAAAATTTGGTTTACATGTCCCTAGGATGACCTTAGTGAGATAATTTCATACAGTCAGGAAATACTTAATTTTGTATCCATGTCTATAGTAGCTTCAGGGACTTTTGCCCTATGTTTTGAAGTGGTACCACTTTATACATGGTGTAGGCTTCTCAAACCTACCTTCCTTCTTGTTTTGCTCTAAGGAAGAAGCATACATCAAAAACGTATTGAATTCTCCGTTTCCTTACATCAGTGGACACTTTTGGTCACAATAATTTTCAATTGTGATTGAAAATTGAACAGTATATAGGTTGCCCACACAACCAATATGGCAACCAGCCCAATACCACCTGGCATGATGTCAACAGAAAGCATGCGATAAATTATGAATCTTGAAGCTGTCTAGTTTTAAACATTTGCACAACCAATCACAAAAGTCACTCGACCGTTGAACGTAATGTAGTGTCAAGAGTACATGGATTCACCATCGTTTTCCTCAACTCGGTCACATCGGTTGAAACCTTATGCACAAAGGGAATGGAAGTAAATGGTCTTAAAACACGAATTGAACCACAATAAAGTCGTATTTGGTATTCCTCCTATACCCGACCACCGTTGGCGAGATAGTAAAGCGGTAAGCCATCGACGCCCTTTTAAAATGGGCTGTACAACTGAAACTCCGGATTGTTAAATCATTTCGACGTCTAATTTGCATACTTCCGGATAATGATTATGTATTCAGCTTATGATTATGAAAACAGAGATTCTAGGGATTTCGCCTGCTAACTACCATTGCTCGGCCTTTGCATATCCACGCTCCTTTGGTTCGGGAGGAAAACAATCGACTGTGTTCAGGTACACGGCTAATGCCCTTGTAACCTAGGTTACAGAAGCTTTCGCCGTGTACAATTGTTGGATATATATATATATATATATATATATATATATATATATATATATATATATATATATATATAATATATATATATATATATTTGTCAATATTTTGTTCGTTTGATTATTTATTTATTTATTTATTTGTTTGTTTGTTTGTTTTCTGAGTACCCAGTGCTTTTAGTTCGAGAGACCCCAAATCCCCAAAACAGCATAGCTGAAACATGAAGATGTACGTTTATTTGAAATGGCTGGCGCACAATCCCCGCTAGCTAAGGACTTTGCCCACACAAAGCATTGAAAAATGTATTTGTATTTATTTATTTGATTATTTACTTCAAACAAACCTATATCTTCATCATATTTCGGCGATGTTGCTATAAAGCGGTATGTGTCCGTAAACAAGCAAACCAAATCGAGAAAACCTCGGAGACTGAACTCCCAATGGTTGCGCTGACACTAGAGATGTTCTGTATTTATTTTGAAGCGATAATCTGCTGCGAAAATGACCCTGAATTGTCAACTGTACCACCCTAATCCCTCCACAGGGACGGTGACTGTGTGTACGTACCTTTGACATGGACTATAATTTTGAGGGACTGTGATTAGAGTGGTAATGACAAGGAGAATCCAATGAGTTCACACCAATACTCACATCAATAATCACATCAATACCAACATATACTGTAGGACTATAAATGTTGTAGGAATGGCGGGAAAAAATATGTTCAAACTGTTATTTCTATGTACCTGCACTGACTCTAGGAACGGTAGCTCGGTAAAACCATCGACAGTAGAGGGAAAAACCGTGTATGGTAATACCGGACTGTAGTTTGTCGCTACTCTCTTTTGAAAAAGCAACATTTTTTTTTTGTATTTAAAAGTTTTTTTTACTTTGTATGTGACGTTTTTTTCGGCAGCTACTTTCAAAAGATATGACATCACTTCTGATATGTAATTGTGTACGGTAAAATGGATATGATCTAAGCTGCATGCAAATTAGCCACCATTCAAAATGTTTCACCAAGACGAAGTTCTGCCCCGGCTCCTTCCGCAAGTTGGTAAGGCTACTGCCCTGTCTGCCCCCTGATACAAACTCTAGGTTACTTTAAAGGAAACAAAAGATTCATTTATTTTTCAATAGTACAGTGATTGTTCTTGGTGTGTCAAAAGGCGACGAATAATTTGTCTGGGGGATTGCATTCCTCAGCTTAAAATATCTACGATATGTTTCCCCGTACTGACACAACTATTGAAACAATCATTTCGCAATGCGACGGGGACAGCTGACTTTAGCATGTTTAGAAGCCTAGCGCGACTGTATGCGATATGTCGAAAAGATATAAGAAAGTCAGCCATTGTCCAAGTAGATTTCAGAATTGTTACCTTAACGAAACTATATGGAAAGCTCTGACGACTGCCTCTGGTGGGAACTGGTGTATGGCGAAAGGACATTTATGAAAATCTGCATGTTGAAAGGAAAATTATTGTGTCATTCGATATTTTCTTTCTTCTTATTGAAAAATGTTCTCTTTCTTGTTCGCCCCCTAAAATATTAGCCTTCAAAAACGCCTCGGTGTGTACAATGCAACGTCATTGTTGATGAATAAATTTGTCTTGACGAATTCATTCAACCGTCACGTAAGACATTAATTCAATGAGATTCAAATAATAATTTATCCTTGAAGAAATCTACCTTTAGGCTCATCAAATTGATACCAACACGTAAAACAACCGTCTACAACACTAGATTTACAGAGAGTTTGACACAGATGTAGAAAAGATATAAAATGGCAGGCTACCGCCTGAACCGCATAGCGCATCCTGATGGGAATAATAATATTCTCTGGTTTCCTTTTATTCCAGAGTGATAATGGCTTGTTAAAGAGTTTTGCCAAGGACCGATTACTTTTTCTGTTATATTCACAACTCGGGAAAGATTGTTTCTGTTTTTAACAGTTACATTACCGTACCATAGGTCATGATTGTTAAAAGGTAGAAAACTCTCAATAAGAGATTTGCACACAAAGTTGAAAAAGTCTAGATGACATCAAATGATTTAAGCTTTCTCAGGATGTGTAATATATTTTGGTTTCCTTTTTACAGTATAATCAGCGTTCACGTCAAAACAAAGATTTTCATCAAAATGAGATCGAAAATACTAAATACTTACAATAACTTAAACACGTATGCTGCTAATTGTCATGAGAATAAAACTGCCACTTATTTCGTGGCCGACCACCAGTGTCTTTTCAACAATTATTTCTGAAAGCCTATATCTACTCCACTTCTATAAAACATTGAGGTGGCCATTTCCTTCATGTTTAAAGTTTTGATATTACTGAACATTCACGTCTTCTACACATACAAACTTTTTCGGACATAGAATAAAAAATAGTTTTACAAACAAACTTAAAATGATGGACAATACACCAAAATTTACAACTTATGGGAAGCATGGTGAAGGGTATATGCCCCTATCATTTTCCTGTGAGAAAACGGTGACGCCCTGCAAAGCCGATCGATAGGATCTCTGTGTGACCACAGAGGTGTATCTAATCCTTTAACCAACGTTGATTAATATTCAGTCTCATTTCGGTAGACCCTTTTGGCTTATCCAATGAATGGAATGTGTAATTGCTCTTGGAGTCTACATTTTACCTCCATGGTTTGAAGCAGCTCGTTTCTATAGACTGTAATTGAAGTAACTAATAAACGAAACAGATAATACCCTATTATGATAGAATACACATATATTTTAATAATTTAAACGTATTTAGCACAATTAATGAAAACAGTAACTGCTATTGTAGAGAATACCTATCTTTTGACCGTCCTTTAAGAAAAATGTTTCCTAATTTGAGTGCAGGGTTTTAACATAGACAGTAGACAGACTACTGTTTATGGTTTCAACGAAAATGTGTTCTTGTAATGCAAATTACAGTTAAGCCGTGCTGCAGACAATAACAATGTTAAATACATGCTAATTTCAGAAGAAATTCACACCTTTTAATTAAGTGTCAACGTGATGCAACTCGTTCGATAGGTTACATATTTGGGTCAACCGGGGGTTCCACCATAGACAATTGTACTGTCTATGGTTCCACGTTTTAAAAGAATTCGTTGCTCCACTACGAAACACACTTACCAAGTTGATTGTGGAATACCTATACGTTAGAAATTGTCTTCTAGTTGAGGAGTCACGTGACATTGAAGATGATTCTGTGGTTGATGTTCAGTGTTCTAATTAACGTAACAAGATTGTCTTGCGCCATTCCGATACAATCCGTAACTGTGGTAAGACTTTATAATTCCCGTCACTTTCCATATTATGGATTTTAAGAGAAAACAACTTTAAAAGTAGAACGTAAGTGTGTGACAAATTGCGGCTTTTCATTTTTCAACATTTCATGAAGAACGTTTGCCTTGACAAATCAGTCCTGCTGATTACTTTCCGTCGCTTTTCGTCTGGAAATTAACCTTCCAATTATTGTGATCAGTCGATATCTCAATACTAAACACTTCTACTTGTAGAAAACTTTACATAGTTGGACCCGTTCCTTATCTACCCCATGGAGGGACAGTGTGTGCACGTCGCAACGTGCAAACAATTTGAATTGTATTACATATTTGCTTACACCATTCACAGGCAAAGTCTGTGGTGCATGGTAAAATAAAAAACTTTAGTTTAATTTTACCGCGTACACTGTATTGGAACAGGTACAAACACTGTATTGGAGACAGGTAGAAGATCATGTGCACGGTCCCTGTGCCCTGTGGTTGCATTTCGCTAATACAACGCCTACTAGACTGAGCTTCTATGTAGACTAACAGATAGTCCAGGTCCCTGCGAACAGATAACTTAATATCAATTGTTGTGCCAGGGAGCTTCCTATACAGGACTGTATGATTATATCGTCGGAGGGCCAAGGGGTGTGAAGAATTTAGAGGTGGCTAATTTTCATAAGAGGGCATGTTAACACGTTTGGATATACTTCTAAAATTATTCTAACGTGGGTTATGAATTACCCGTAGAGGAAAATGTCTGGGAAAATTACTACAGAGGCAAGTTTAGCAGCGAGCGATCTTTAGTCAATGTCTGCACTGTTGGCGCGTGGAGTATTCAGTATAACCTTCAATGTATATGCCTTCGAGAACAAGCGTCGATGATTCGAATATGTTGACTGAGTCACCATAATTCTATTAATTCAGTTCGTATATAGACCCCTGTACTTCAAGCATTTGATAACATCAAGTCAATCTGATCGGAACAATGACATTTCGTTGAAAGAAATGGTAAACGAAAACGTAACATTTTTCCTCATTCTGTAGGTCACCATGCATCTTAAAATATTTTCATCCGTTGTCGGTTTATTTTTATTTATTTAATTTTATTTTATTAAACCTTGTTTGACGAGGGTAGCCTGGTAAGCTTCGGTAAAGATGCTTATCTTCCCCAAGGCCCTCAGATGAACATACAAACTGATACAAGGCAGAACAACATGAAACACGACAAACAAAGGTAGCACAATACAAAGTGCAGGAAAAAATGGCCAGGAGTGAACCTGCACACAAGAGAAAATAAATACACAATTTCACTAGACGACAAAAACAATTTCACAAGAAAAGAAAAACTCACAAACATAAAAGTGGCCAGGAGTGAAAATCTATTAACTCTTGAAATCTATTAACTCTTTGCCCCGTCTTTTTCAATCGATTTTTCCTCTTCAATGTCCTCTCTTGATTCGACCGACAAAATAAGTTGACCTTCCATGTTGGAGGGCCCTCCTCTAATTTACACGCTTTTCGAAAGAAGCTTGAACAAGCTATGCCCGAACTTGCTGTAAATATAAACGTTCGACAACAGTGCCATGGGCCAGTGTCATTGAAAATATTTCACACACAAAATGGTCTTGGCACAAGATGTAAAACAGCCCCGGGAAAACAGCCCTTTTTAATGCCACTACGTAGGCCAATTAAGAGTAGTAATTGTATGTGAAGGATTTTTATTTCATTTTGACACGAAAAATTTATGTCGAAAAAAGTTTCATTTGGTCTACGATCTCGGTCTACAATGTGGTCAAGTATTTAGAAATGGCGATGAACGTCTGTAATCGCTGAGGTGCCTATCTTCGTGCTGAAACTGAACTTAAACAGAATGTTGATCCATCCAACGATGCTACTGCTGCCTCGATCCATTTAAAAGGGTAAACAAAAACAAAATAAAACAAAACAACTTGTGTTGAATTTTTTTAGGGTACTGAGGGGGATCCGAAAAAAAAAATTCAATCGTGATTCCTCTGGCTCCCCATCATTATTTGTGAACGCAGCCTTAGGCCTAAAAAGCTTGCAGCCTAACTGCACTCTCACTGTTACTAATGACATAACCTTCCAAGACGCTGCACCGTACCAATCCCAGATGTCCAGAGAACTTTCAATGCGCATGCGCACAAACTTTAAAACGCACCTGTCGCCGTGTTGTCGCCGTGCAATCGCCGCGCCGCTCTCTCACTCCTATGATCCCATTCGATCCCCCATCGTCACGTTGTTCGCGGAGTCAAACGTAGAGAGTCTCAGTTCAGTGCAGTCTTAGGTTCGACGAAGGTTCGACTAGATGGAGTGTACGGTTGAGCAACACTACACATACTCATAGTATGTGTATGACTTCAGTAACTCTCTTCAACTATGTCCTTCTGCTTAGAGCTCTGCCATTCAAAGTTGCACTGTTTGAGTGTTTTCCCCGTGCAGTGTTTGCTGCCTGTTGCACCTCGTACCACTACACTACGAGCAGCTGCTGAGTCAGTAATCGACTTCTGGAACTATCGACTGACACTTTAATTTATGTAAGTTGGTTGGGAATGACAGCTAGGACAACAGCACGTTATTACAGACATGTTACGACTGTCCTAAACCCAAGCCCTACGAGTATGGCGCGATCGAGTGTCCTGCTTAGTGGGAGGCTGCGTAGCCAAAGCCGGACACTTTCGCCCACAGTCCCTTGGTGGGCTATTCAGCTCTGGGACTATTCGCCCTATAGACGAGTGTACAGAAGCGAGAAACAACCCAAACAAAGGGTTGTTTCTCGCTTCTGTCACAGTCGTTTGGTGGGCTATTCAGCTCTGGGATTATTCGCCCCATAGACGAGTGTACAGAAGCGAGGGGCTATTCAGCTCTGGGACTATTCGCCCCATAGACGAGTGTACAGAAGCGAGAAACACCTAAAGTCTGGAAACAGAATGGCTATAAAAACCACGCCATGTCACATTCCGTGTCCGATTTCTCTGTGAAAATTAGCAACTTCATCTATCATGTAACCGTCGATCGTTCCCTATCATTCTCAAAATTCATACCTAGTACCGTTGCTTCAAAAACGCTCGTTTTGTGTGATTTTCGGCCGAATTCGACGGACACATCACTAAAACATAAGCGTGAGCAACATTCTGGATGTTGGGCACCTCCACTTTACTGACGTTAGCGCCGCGTACCCATGAGGGGTGACTGGAAGGTTGTTCATGCCTTATGTTTTGGCGAGGTGTCTCCTGAACTCGGCCGAAAATCACACGAAAATTCATACCTGATACTTCATCTGCTTACAAAATGCTCATTTGGTGTGATTTTCGGCCGAGTTAGAGAGACACCTCGCCAAAACATAAGCGTGAGCAACATTCCAGTCATCCCTCATGGATAGGCGGCGCCAACATCAGTAAAGTGGAGGTACCCAAGAGGTGACCGGAATGTTGCTCACGCTTATGTTTTGACGATGTGTCCGTCGAATTCGGCCGAAAATCACGCGAAACGAGCGTTTTTGAAGCAAATTAAGTACCAGGTATGAATTTTGAGAATGATAGGGAATGATCGACGGTTACATGATAGATGAAGTTGCTAATTTTCACAGTGAAATCGGACACGGAATGTGACATGGCGTGGTTTTTATAGCCATTCTGTTTCCAGACTTCAGGTGTTTCTCGCTTCTGTACACTCGTCTATGGGGTGAATAGTCCCAGAGCTGAATAGCCCACCAAGGGACTGTGCTTTCGCCGTACTCGTAGGGCTATCCTTGACCCTGCGTATAGACTTGGAACGCGATGATTTGTCTTCTGTTTTCATGTGAAATGCATGAGTGGGGTGCAGGGATCCGACAAAAACTAACTCACTACTACGCAGACTCAAAGGTAACTTGAATCGCTGGGAAACCTCTGGCCTGGGTTGCCAAATTCCAAATAGGTTTGTATTAAATAGGAGAGATACAAGAGAAACTATCAAAATGATTTTATTTTTTTGAAAATTCACGGACGTGAACCAAGCTTAGTCTACCCTGCGTACGTTGTTGTGAGTTCCCGGCGTTCCATTTTTCACGAATTTTGTTTGATAATACATTGTTTGACATGTTGAAAGATAGTGAATGAAAGGGTGATATGCATACATTCGACCCTGGTTTTAGAGACGAAAATGAATTAATGGTCATGACCATAAAGTCAATTTGGTGATAGTTTCCAGGGAAGTACCTAGCGGACTATACCATTATTTTTTAAGGGGTGCCCAAAAAGTGCGACGGGCTGAACCACATGTTGGACGACATGTTGTCTAGTTCAATAAGTATGTTTTCTGAACGCTCTTAATTAAGTTCAACAATGTACTAGTTCCGTAAATCCTACATGGGAACGGGTTATTTAAAGTCGTTAGAACTTTCTTGTGTTCATGCACATTGAACTACGTATTGTAGATTTACTCAACTTAGTTAAAACTACACTAACAAGTGCTACTGTAATCATGGTAATAAAATGTGTAAAGAAAGTTGCCAAAATGAATAGGTATTGTTCCTGGCAAAAAGGCGTTCTGCTCTACTAAATAGGTATAGAATATGTGAAGTGGGGTGTCAAAATGGCAACAGACATTAGAAGACAATAAAATTTGCATGGAGTGAATATGTCCTTCACATATTCAGAATGAATATGGGAAAGATTTCAAGAGATGGTCATTGGTCTCTTTGCCTTCAGCGATAATGGTATTCTTGCAGTAACTGATTAGAAAGAAACAAAACTTTCCTATGACCTTTTTTCAATCCTCCAAAAGAGATATACAATTAAAACAACAACTACTGCCACAAGGGAACTACTGCTAATTCCCACCCTTTCATTAACACGTGTATTCAGCCCTTCACAAGTGTCAGCCACCCCTAAAAATAATGGTACAGCCCACTGGGTACTTCAGTAGCAGCGTGCTTTACAAGGTCCGGCCCTATAACTGGGCATCGTATCCAGGGCTAGACTGTCTGGGTCCTCAGCGATTTAGTGTAATCAGTATATCTGAATGAATTATTAATAATAATTGTAATTTCAATATTGACACAAATTTAGTGACTTGCAGCTACAGTAGGATTTTGAATCGACAGAAAGTAACACCGACTCTGATAGTTGACATATATGGTACTTAAATTGGCCTTTGCAATGATGAAATTATTGAATGTTAATACTTGATATTGAGGTCAATGTAAAGGGAGAATTGACACTGTCACTGACTGATAGCCTACAGTTTTCACTTTCTTTTCGAAAGGTGCAATGAATGGAATTTGTTTCTGTCTTTGAGACATTGTTGGACATAGTACGTCTAAAGGACAAATGGATAAACTCTAAACGTGATGTATTTTTGCCATTTATGGTCAGTGAAGTAAATTGATCAACAACAACAACAACAACAACAATCACCATGGTGTTTTTTATCTTCCTTACAGCTGATCATCGTTGCGAGTGTACATGTTAATTATTTATGTGTGATTTTGATGTTCACGAAGTACATCATTTGAACTTAAGATGTTTCTGTAAATGAAAATAGTTTGATGAAACCATGAAGAAAACAGCTAAGGTGTAAACATGGTTGCTTTTTACTCAGGGGGACAGTTGGCATGTAGACCCTGCTGATGAAAATGATGTAAACTTTGAAGGTGATATGGTACTGACGCCAGAGCAGCTGAAGGAAATTGAGTTGGCTAAGTCATGGACTTTGATAGATGAACATGGCAGACATCGTCAGAAGCGTAAAGCTGTCAACAGTATAGCACTATTATGGCCAAATGCTGAAGTTCCGTATACAATTGATTTGTCAATTGGTGAGTGAACATCCATGTATGTGCATCTTCTTGTGTCCTTTTGTATTTCAATGGCTTTCAATGATTTTGGTGCACAGTCCTTACTGCACACAAATACTGGAATAGATTTGTAGTGAATACACTACAAGAAAGAGAGTACTCTATGTCTTGTGCCACATAATTTGTACCAGTATTCTATGTTACTTGGTACCACATCCAGTATTCTATGTTACTTGGTACCACATCCAGTATTCTATGTTACTTGGTACCACATCCAGTATTCTATGTTACTTGGTACCACATCCAGTATTCTATGTTACTTGGTACCACATCCAGTATTCTATGTTACTTGGTACCACATCCAGTATTCTATGTTACTTGGTACCACATCCAGTATTCTATGTTACTTGGTACCACATCCAGTATTCTATGTTACTTGGTACCACATCCAGTATTCTATGTTACTTGGTACCACATCCAGTATTCTATGTTACTTGGTACCACATCCAGTATTCTATGTTACTTGGTACCACATCCAGTATTCTATGTTACTTGGTACCACATCCAGTATTCTATGTTACTTGGTACCACATCCAGTATTCTATGTTACTTGACAATGGTACCACATCCAGTATTCTATGTTACTTGGTACCACATCCAGTATTCTATGTTACTTGGTACCACATCCAGTATTCTATGTTACTTGGTACCACACCCAGTATTCTATGTTCAGGATTTGTTTTAAAGTAATGTACTTGATGTTACAATGACAACTTAAAATTAAGTTAAAATTAGTATGCCTCTAATACTGATATATTTGCAGAACAAGTTGTTCCATTACAGAGAAAAGTTGATGCTGTAGGGACAGTGTTATGTCAATTTGTTAGACGTCAACTATATCATTTAATAACGAGGTGATTTAGTTCAGCATTTTGAAATGTAGTGTCAGCAAAACTTACAGCCCTGCTTAAATGAAAAGTTTTTCTTAGGCTGCCAGTACATCAAGCTATTATTGGTAAATTTACAAAAATGATATACGATTATAATTGAAACACACGCACAAAGTGATGAAACTTTTGATAAATGAATTGTATAAGGGGATAGCTTGAGGAAATACATATGAAAGTTTAAAACGTTTTACGCCAGTACAACAATAAATTTTACCCACGTTATTCTTTTTTGCTTTATCGGTCATTGGTTTTGTGAAAGATTGATTTTCTATACATTTTTGTGTTATTAACTCAAAAATTTTAATAATTTATTGCTTCTGTGCCTTCAGATTAGTCCTTGTGAATACAGTAGTGTACTACATAGTAGTGTACATTTCTGCCAAAGTGATGTATCAAACTTTGGTGATGGAAGCGAATTTTACTATTGAAATTTGTATTTTCCGGCACTATAACATTCGTTATGCCAGTTGATTTGATTTCAGTATTTGTATCATATTTGTGTTTACATTTCAGATTCTAGCACAGCAGGATCTCACATTAGTGTCGTTAAGATTGACTACTTTGTGTCAGTGCAGCACCGGTGCTGGCCCCGGGCTGACATAAAATAACCAATATGGACATGCTGCATCGGCCTAGGGCCGATGTAGTTTGGTCCCGGCAAGAAGGGGGTTCAGAGCCGATGCAAAATTTGGGCCGACGCAAATTCACCTGTGTGGACACGTTGTGTTGGCCTTGGTCCCAGTTGACCAGGCCTCTGCCATGGATCGAAGTTGAACTGGTCACCATTCACACAAAACAAACATTGTCTGAAACTAAAGTTTACACTTATCAAAAAATTTCAACCCAGTCTTTATCATCCCATGTATGCAGAACTATATCTTCCCGCCAACTTTTGCTCCGCAAGAGAGACCATGTCATTCGATTCACCGTGCACGTAAGAGATGCATTGGTACACTAGGGGTTGTATATATACCCCACGCTCATCCAATAAATAGTGAAGACCTCTCCGATGATTAAAAGGGCGAGTGTTGGTCATATTTGCCCTTCTTGTACGTAAAAATGCAGGAAAGTCATGAACAGTAGGTAGAAACAGAGTGCCATTATTCAAATGCGGCATTTTGAACTTTGACAGGTGAGGTCACAAAGGACTGTAAATTTACGTCAGCCCTAATTCTGGTAACAGTAAGTGTGGATAAGTGCAGATGCGGCCCAAAGATATTCCCAAAAGGACAATTTATTTTGTGTCGGCCCAAATTTCAGTTGGATTGCAAATGTGAACGAAGTAATTATATTTGTGTTTACATTTCAGATTCCAGCACAAGGATACTTATCAGACAAGCCATATCTCACTGGCAGAATCTCACATGTTTGCAATTTCAAGAATATGCCCAGAATTCTAACATTCCTTCAGGTCATGTTCGATTCTTTAAAGGAAGTGGGTAAGTAAGGGAATAATTGTAAAGACTGACTTATCAATGATACTACCACTCATGTGTCATGCAATGGTCAATGCTGATTCCAGTATTGCCACTAGCTGTACCTGCACAGCTATTACTGTCATCTCATTTTGCACTGTCAATGAAAGTTCCTCTGTAGTATGAAACTAAAGTAAGAAACCTTGGAATTTCTTTTCCAAGTGCTGTTGATTAGTTGATTACATCAATATTTGGATTAAAGAAACAAAACTGAAAGACTTTTATATCAAGAACAGTCGATTTCTTTTCAACAGCTCATGTTTATGTCAACAGTGGGTCTGTGTATGACTCTGTAATTGTGAGGATGGATCAAGCACAATTGAGAGAAAAACAGCATGGTTTCATAACATGGCAATTAGAATCTAACATATCAAAATAGCTTTGGATTTAAAGGATATATGCTGCCCATGGCAAAAGCAATTATGTTGGTTTATACAATTTAAGGAAGAACATAGGAAAAGAAGCTTGTCTGTGTACATTATGCCATAGCATTATTACACTAAATGTGTCTAGTACATCTCTACATTGTGCCATAGCATATACTCAATGTGTCTACATGTCTATATTATGCCATGGCATGTATTTACAGTATATCTTTACACTGTACCATGTGGCATACACCATCAAACAATTGGTGATGATTGACAGTAGATGGGGAAAATGGTCGCATCTCTGTTGCAAATATCAAAGGGAAATACAAATTTTTACTTTGCATATTAAACAAACTTCCCTGATTAGAGTGATATGTCCAGATACACTGCATCAAATTTGATGAAATGTGGTACAGATGTTGATCTCTAAGTACTGTAATACTATGTATAGACATCAAGAAATTCTATGTCAATTCATTGCGAATTTGCATATTTGATGAACTTTCATAATTAGTATGATATGTCTAGAAATGTTGCATCAAATTTGATGAAACGTGGTAAGGATGTTTATCCTCCAAAAGTATAGTGGCATGCCGAAATGGTAGCATTATCATGTCAATTAACTGCTGATTATTGCATATACCGGTATTATGAATTTTGGTAATTAAGGCTGATATTCCCAGAAAATTTCTTAGTTACCTTGAATGATAACGATTATTTGACCTGCTTTGATGTCTAATGCCAAGAAATGGTTCATCAAATTTCATGAAACTTGGTACAGCTGTTATGCTCTTTTATGAATGAATGCTTTATTTCACCAGATGCTTCACAGTATGTACAATAATGAAAATTATCAGAAAACTGTGTATTACTGAAATTGTACAAAGTCAAAGAAAAGAAAAGAACATTGCAATATTGTAAAATCTGGTGGGGGCCATGAAAATAGTCTAAAAGGACTAGTCGTGTTCATGGCCCGTGAGTATACTAATAACTATTCGGTACAAGCTTAAGTGTGATGGAGGATAGAAACAAACACAGATTTAATGTAAATTCAGTAAGTGATGTTTCAATGCAGACTTGAAAACTTGTCTACTTGACAATTGTTTGAGATAGTCAGGCAGCGAATTCCAGTGTTTCACAGCTGCATACCTAATGTTATGTTGTGAAATTGTCAAATTTGAGCCTGGAATACGAAAATTTTCAACTTGTGTTGGATACGAGTGCTTTGGAATCTCAATCTCTCATTGCTTCAACAGTGAATAATGACCTTGGAAATTTTTAATTTGCATAATTAATGAAATTTCCTGATTTGTGATATGTCCAGAAACGCTACATCAAATTTGATGAAACATGTTATAGATGTTGATCGCACAGTGCTGTAATACAATTCAGTGACACTTAGCTAATTTGCATAGATAATGAATTTTTGTTTTTAGGGTGAATGTCCAGAAGCACTGCATCAAATATTATATAATATTGTACAAGTGATGATGAATCTGTCAGTGTTATAACAGAATGAAAAATGTTTGGCAACATCCTGTCGACTAATTACCACTTGAATCATGTAATGACCTTTTGTAATTAGGGTGGCAGCCCAGATTGGTTATATGTTTTCATCACCATGGAGCTCATTCTCAGCCATTAAGCCTCATTTATATCACAGTATTTCTAATCACTGGCCCAGTTAATGAACATGACTCTATCCCTGCTCTCCAAGGACCTGTAATCAAATTACTAATTAACTAGTGGGGACAGTATCATCAATGATGACTTGTTTGTCACTTTTTCTATGAGCTTCAACTCAAAAATAAGCTTTTGTGAGTACTAAGTTGGAGTTGATTACCCTACTGAATTAATGCTCTGGGCATTTATTAAGCTCCAGGTGTGCATCTGACAATTTACCCATTTTTTGAATAAATGCCCTGGGTCCATTATCAGAAAGCTCTGGTAATATTGATCATAACAATTTCATTAAGTTCCAAAGTTGTGGCAAAAAATTCACAAACAACTGATATATATATAGTGAAACACGAGAGTCTTTTCAGTTCATATCTGGTTCTGTATATGTTAAGGAATTGACATTGAACCACAAAATATGGAAACTAAATTCAAATGGTTTTCTCTTTGCGTTGTCTTTTAGATGTTGGTCAAATTTAGGAAGACTGATATCAAACAGTGCACAACTAATATCTATTGGGTTTGGATGTGAGTATGTAAGTATTGTTTACAACTGTTGCATTTACATGTAAAATCACCATTCTCAATTACACACACTGTGTTTGTATTTTGAGGAAGTTACATTACAAAGCATTGTTTACTGAAAGAGGTTCTCAAGCCATCGCCAGCAGACCAGACCAGAAGTTGACATGTAAATTAGTCTGTAACGTCCCTAGTTCTGTCACTTGTGGTTAGATATGCCAATAGCCATGCAAATGATGGGCATGCATGTTTATAATTGTGCAGATTTGCTGTAGCTTACCATGTGCATTTGTTTTGATTTTAGTAACGCTCAATTTTTGTAACACCCATGAACACCTCTGAATTCCTGATTGTCTTTCTATGGAATTATAGTGTTACTTGAAAAATGCACATTCCTCGGCGATATTATAGCTAATTTGCTTGCTTCATTTATTCAAATAAAAGAGTGACAAAAATTTATATCCATCCTGTGATCAGTGACACTTTATAATTTAGTCTTGCATAAAGTGCATGTAACTTCAGAGATCGTTCACCCTTCCTTGTTTTTCGTCCTCAAAGTTTTATATCATAGGCACCCAAGTCAATTTCTTTTGACACATTTTATTATTCAACCCTTATGTTGTATTTAATCTTGCATTTTAATTATTGATGCATGGGCAACTTCAGTTTTACTTAAAGCCGCACTTTTCAATCCCAGGTTCTCGCATTAGTGGAGTTCTCCTCTCAGTCTAACACTGGCCAGTACAATGTTTGATTTCTATAACATTAATTACACAAACTGATCTCAACCTTTTGTCACCTTTTGCTAATCCTGCAAACAGAGTTTATACAAGCGTTTGATTGACAGTCGGTTCAAATCACCAACAGTCATTGACTCTCCACCACCAACGCTTGCATTTCCCCCCAAATCGTCTTCCAGTCGCTTTACAATTTTAATATAACCATAGCGTTTGGTCGGCAGCAGCTTCACGCTGACCACTTGGCAGTCTGTCTACGTTTTTGCGGCCGGAGAAAACTAAAAATTGGCATTTTCTGGAGCGTGTGCCCGGCTGTTGCCTGTTTGGTGTCCACTTACATGATGAATGCCGCCATAGCTTCGCGTCCTTTTAAAGGGAGGCTCCGCCTCTCTACATTGATTAAATGATGGTACATTGTTTTGAGTAATGGTCGCAAATACAGTCAATTCTGCTTATCCTAGTTTTAGTTTGAGGATCTGACTTGACATTCTTTTTCAGTTTGGAATTATTGTACATGAAATTGGACATGCGATTGGTTTTACACATGAGCACCGGCGCCCAGACCGAGATCGGTATATAACAGTCCACTATGAAAATATTACTCCACGTAGACGTGTTCATTTTGAAAAGTATTCTGTCGGTGCTGTTGATGATATGGATATACCCTATGATTTGGAATCTGTTATGCACTATGGTGCCTATGTGAGTATACCATATCTATCATGTATCATCAATACTATACAATGCCCATTGCCACACTATTAACAGGTGCCGAGAACGGGTCAAATGCATCGAAGTGTGACACCCATGATAGCAGCCATTCCAGCCAGCTCAGTGCAGTGCGCGATGGGTTGCCCCTTCTCTACCTGTCATTGGCAGCGCGCAGCACACAAGAGGGAGAATCGCGCAATGAATGAAACACTGGTTATGATCGTGTTCCATGCAGGTTTTTGATACCATTTTAAGACATTCCTAAGAAGCTTTCGTTTAGGTTGTTAAAGCAAGTTCAGTTCTATTTACTCGGTGACAAAAATGTCCGAGCAGATGATGTAAATACGTTTGAAGTATTTTATTCCTATACCATATACGTAAGTACAAAATATACATGAACGAGTTACAACAATGTACAGTGTACTCACTCCACATTTTACCTAATCTGAGCTGCTAAAGTTGGCATATTTGACGTCTAAGGATGTGTAATTCTTGCAGATAAACTGACTTGTATGGCTACTATATCCCCTTTGCATGCATAGATGTCATACAGCCTCAGCTGCTTGCTCTATGCTTTGAGCTGTTATAACTTGATTGAGCTCTGATTCGAACACTGGTGTGCGCGAGTATTGGTGGGCCTCATAACTTTTGCAAAGGGATGAGGTAATATTACAAAACATGAAAAAAACACTAATTTTACACACTCCAGCCTATGTTTTATATCTACAGCCATACTAAACTTTAAGATAAACATTCTTCAAATTGTAGAAACCTGTGTTGGCACTGAAATACGTAAAATGTACGTCGTTTTATCTAAAAGTGTACCTTAACTGCTGCTTTGAAGTGGCATGGCCCAACAACAGAATATCATCAACCAGTGATACGATTGCTATCACACCTTAGCAACCAACTTTTTTATGAGTCACAGCAAGGAGCAAGCAAGGTTGATTTCTGTCAATTTCGTCGCAAATTTCAGAACATCTTCATGAAAGCAGTCATGAACAGAGTAATGCATGTATGATGAAGGGTTTATTTCAAGAAGTTTGGTCAATACCGTGTCGTATTCTAGTGATGTATCTGCATTTTGACTAGTTACTGCGCAATTAATCAAAATACGGACACATCACTCAATTATGACGTGGTGTGGCTCACAGTTCATGTAATAACCCCTAATTGCAATCATTAGTGGTGCATAGAAATGTGAGCATATCATATTGGCTATTAAATCATATCAGTGTATTGGTATATGTATTCAGATGTTAGAGAGATCTGTAACCCATCTGGCAAAGAGACCAATTACAATGCATGTGTTGAGACACTTTGACTGACAACATGTACTGGTATTTCAACCTTTACATCTTGTAACTTTGTACAACTTACTGTGTCACCTACATTTCCAGATAGTGCAAAATACTTTGTAATCAAGACATATCTTACATGAATTTTCGTAGAAAACTATTTTGTCATTTGCAGGCATTTTCTAGAGGTGGAGGAGTCACCATAACAACCAAAGATCCTCTTCAACAGTCAAAGATTGGTCAGCGCAATGGTCTAAGCTTCCTGGATGCAATGTTGGCAAATCAGCTTTATAATTGTAATGGTAAATTATATTAGTACTAGATCTTTGTCTTTTCTCCCATTTTTGTGGCATTAATCTTATATCCTATGTTTCAACGACTTGTCAATGTACTGTGTAATTCTAGAATATCATAAAAGAAATTGTGCCTTTCAGTTGATATATGGCAAGCTGTGCAGAAGCTTTGATATGAATATTTATGAAATAGTAACATTACAGCATCATAATTTTACTGCAGTGTTCAAATTGTGTAATATCAAATCTGTAATATATTCTTGTCAAAAAAGTTGGTAAGAAACTAGTACTGATAGACCTTGGTCATGAATTACTAGTGTTACGTCAGAAAAAACAGTGAAGTCAGAAATTGTCTTTAAAAATAAAATTTATGAAAAAAATGTAAAACTAATCACTAAGTCAAGGGATAAAGTACAAACTTTAAAAGTTTACAGGTTACTTATTTCAGCTGGGACGGCACAAAGCTCCAGAGATGAGTCAGACAGACCGATGAATGAGAAGTCCTTTGGGGAGCCGTCATTATTTACAGCGTGGGGGGTGGTCGAGAAGTTTCATCGGACACTCTAAAACTTCAAGTGACACCCCCATCCCGCCAACCACAATGAATTTGAGTTTGTGTGTGCCTATATCCACTGCTCAGTTGCAATGTGGGGCTCTTTCTTCACAGTTTCAGTAGATAAAGACAGTTTCCTCGCACAGAGATAGAAAAGTTTATTTTGCGTGAGTTTAAACAAGGCTCAGGTGTGCCACCAAAACGATGTAGGGGCATGCTCGAAAACGAAGATTGACAAAAATTTTAGGTTCAAATCGGCTGTTTTCAGTTGGAAAATCTCACTCAATGAAACTGATGTAGAGCTATGGTAGTCAGCAGGGCTGTCATGGGAGGCATCATAGCCAGTAATATACAGCCCTGTCATTCAGATCTGTCACTGTAAAAGAGAATTCTAATTCCTAAAAAGATGAAAACTTGGAAAATATAAAATCGGTTGCAACTCAAAAACTCAAACAAATTTGAAAACTGCTGAATGAACTGTATAGAGTAAATATTGTATTTGAAGTATTATTGAAGATACGACTTTGTTCAACTGAATATGTTATAGTTTCAAACAAATAGGCAACAGACAGCTGAGTTGTCAATGGCTTTGAAGCTAGATATATTATGTGGTTGGCTGGAGAAGCAATAGTATTATAGAAATAACGGATGACACGCTGACCATTAACGTTTATTTATGGGCAAGGGTGAGAGGAAAGCCAAAAATTAAAGGGAGAGGCTTGCCGAGCCCGTTAACTTGGCTTTCCTCTCGCTCGAACCCATAAATACATGTTAATGGTGAGCGCAGAGTCTGTTCATATTTCAGTGAATCCCGAAAAACCGTCAAAATTTACAAAAATTTCTGTGCAAACGACAACAGGGCCCCAGAACCTGTCAGTGAGTAGTGCGCGCGCTGCAAAAATCTAGCAAATCCAGAGATTTTTTCGAAGAAAGCGTCTGAACTTGGCCCACAAATGTTCCATTTTATTTTTTGGTTGATTATGATCTTTGCACAAATCACAGTTTTTGTTTAAGCCGTAAAGTTATAACGTTACTATGTTTACTACATTATTCATATTCACGGGCATAAAAACAAACCATTACTGTGTGTTAGTGGGCAATCACGTGGTTCAGCTCGACCAATTAAAATGCAATGGACAGGGCATGGTAATATAATAATAGAAAATATCAGGGTCCTGCTATGATTTATTCAATTGTTAGTGGCGGCAGCCTTTTAGCTCAGCTGTGTCTTTGGCAAAGCTAGAAAGTACTGTAATAATATACTTGCTGAGAAAAATACTTGTATGGGAAAAGATCTAGAAGTTGGTCAGGCTTTCTAATTAAATATTTTATTATGTTTATGCATAGATATAATGACACTTAATTTTCATAGCAGGTTATATGAACATTTATATTGATTTGATTTTATTTCAGAGGGTTGCCCTGCCAAGTTGTGTCTGAATGGAAGTTATGTTGGTCCTGACTGCCAGTGTGTGTGTCCACATTTGAATTCAAGTTGTGAAAGTCAAGAAAATCTACCAAAACCAAGTAAGCCATTCTTACAAAAAACTTTAGCAACAACATCATCAACAACATGAATAATGATAATAATAATAAATAGTGTTGATCGCGATTTTGGGTTTGTTACTAAATAGCTGCACGCGCGCGACTTCCGGACAAATATGCTGAAATTCGGACAAAGTTTGTCATTGTATGCACGGCAGTTGTTGCAGCTTGTAGTTTCAGTCATCCATTCACAGGAATAAGTGTGGCGCTAAATAGCTGTTCTAACACTCGCAGGTTTTATTTTCGTCGTTCATGCGGAAAATAAGGATAAATATTTTATTTATGCATATTAATGAGAGAGAACAGTGACATCATTTGCGATCAGCTCTATTGTCACAATATTTTAGTCCCCACCTGACAAAGTCCAGAAGGTGACTTATAGTTTTAGTTCCGTCCATCTGTGCACGTGCATCTACCGGTATGTGTCCATGGGCCAATATTTTCTATATAGAAAAGAAAGGAGGGCAGTGTCAATGTCAAAGCTTCACCCATGTGTACTCAATTGAATTCCAATTTGTTGTGTGCCTGTCATGAAAGATGTTGCTGAATTTATAGGTAGATTTAGAAATGTTTCTGAGTCTAGTGTTCTGCCCCATGCCATAATATGCTTTTGACATAACAGTGTGCATTGAGACAAGGTCTAATATGCTTGTGACATCACAGTGTGCATTGAGACAAGGTCTAATATGCTTGTGACATCACAGTGTGCATTGAGACAAGGTCTAATATGCTTGTGACATCACAGTGTGCATTGAGACAAGGTCTAATATGCTTTTGACATAACAGTGTGCATTGAGACAAGGTCTAATATGCTACCACCTGTAAATCCCATATCTAAGAACCTAACCTAAGAACAGGCTGGGACATGTCACATTTCCGTGAATTTTTATTAGCTCCGCTGTCAGCGACGCGGAGCTTATCAAATAGGTTGATTTTCCGTCGTCGTCCGTCGTCGTCGTCCGTCGTCGTCCGTCAACAATTGCCTTCTCCTCTGAAACCGCAAGTCCAATTGCTTTGAAATTTTATATGCAGCTCACTTGGGGTGACCTTACTTGAGTTTGTTCAAATCGTGGTGAAATTTGCATATTTGTATTTTTGGGGCATTTTTTGGTGTTTTTGGTAAAAAAATCTTCTTCTCTGAAACCGCTTGTCCGATTGCTTTGAAATTTGATATGCAGTTTACTTAGGGTGACTTCGGTCAGATTTGTTCAAATCGTGGTGAAATTTGCATATTTGTATTTTTAAGGCAATTAAAAATCTTTAAAAATCTTCTTCTTCAAAAGTACCAGTCAGACAGCTTTGATATTTGGTACATATGTCTCTAGGGATGATCTATTTCAGATTTATTCAAAGTGTGCAGAAATATGCAAATTTACATTTTTAAGAGCAATTTTTGCCATTTTTGGTCAAAAAATGTATTTCTCTAAAAGTACTGATCTGATAGTTTTGAAATTTGGTATGCAGGTTTCTATAGATGAACTAAGTAATATATATATAATTTCTGATGAAATCTGTAATTTTGTATTTTTGGGGCAATTTTTGCCATTTTTGGTCAAAAAATGTGTATTTCCAAAAGTTCTCATCTGATAGCTTTGCAATTTTGGTATACAGGTTCCTACAGATGAACAAAATTATATTTATTGAAATTATGCTGAAATCTGCAATTTTGTATTTTTGGGGCAATTTTTGCCACTTTTGGTCAAAAAATGTGTATTTCCAAAACTACTCATCTGATAGCTTTGCAATTTGGTATACAGGTTCCTACAGATCACCTTAATGATATTTATTGAAATTATGATGAAATCTGCAAGTTTGAATTTTTGGGTCAATTTTTTAGCTCCGCTGTCAGCGACGCGGAGCTTATCAAATAGGTTGATTTTCCGTCGTCGTCCGTCGTCGTCGTCGTCCGTCAACAATTGCCTTCTCTTCTGAAACTGCAAGTCTAATTGCTTTGGAATTTTATATGCACTTCACTTGGGGTGACCTCACTTCAGTTTGTACAAATCGTGGTGAAATTTGCATATTTGTATTTTTGGGGCATTTTTTGGTGTTTTTGGTAAAAAAATCTTCTACTCTGAAACCGCTTGTCCGATTGCTTTGAAATTCGGTATGCAGTTTACTTCGGGTGACTTCAGTCAGATTTCTTCAAATCGTGGTGAAATTTGTATATTTGTATTTTTAAGGCAATTTTTGTCATTTTTGGTAAAAAAATCTTTAAAAATCTTCTTCTTCAAAACTACCAGTCAAATAGCTTTGATATTTGGTACATATGTCCCTAGGGATGATCTATTTCAGATTTGTTCAAATTGTGCAGAAATATGCAAATTTGCATTTTTAAGTCAATGTTTGCCAATTTTGGTCAAAAAATGTATTTCTCAAAAAGTACTGGTCTGATAGTTTTGAAATTCAGTAGACAGGTTTCTATAGATGAACTAAGTAATATGTATGTAATTTCTGATGAAATCTGTAATTTTGTATTTTTGGGGCAATTTTTGCCATTTTTGGTCAAAAAATGTGTATTTCCAAAACTACTCATCTGATAGCTTTGCAATTTTGTATGTATACACATTCCTACAGATCATCTTTGATATTTATTGAAATTATGATGAAATCTGCAATTTTGTAATTTTGGGGCAACTTTAGCCATTTTTAGTCAAAAAATGTGTTTCTCAAAAAGTACTCATCTGATAGCTTTGAAATTTGGTATACAGGTTTCTATAGATGAACTAAATGACACTAATTGAAATTATGATGAAATCTGCGATTTTGAATTTTTTGGGCAATTTTAGCCATTTTTTGGTCAAACATATGTTTCTCAAAAAGTACTCTAACAGCTTTGAAATTTGGTATACAGGTTTCTATAGATGAACTAAATTTGATCTTTTGAAATTATGATGAAATCTGCATTTTTTGTGGGGGGGGGGGGCAATTGTTGCCATTTTTGGTCAGAAAATTTTATTCTCAAAAAACTACTCATCAGATAGCTTTGGTTGACATGTTCTTAGGGATGATCCGATGTGATATATTCAAAGTATGATGAAATCTTCAATTGTGTATTTTTGCACCTATTTTAGCCACTTTTTTCTGGCCACTGCATTGAGCTATCAAAGATTTCCACCTTCTTCATCAACATGTGTCAAAAATAGTTATTCTCTACATAAACACAGCGGAGCTATATCGGCCGCTAGGTCGCTTGTTCCATTTTTGGTTAAAAAATGTGTTTCTCAAAAAGTACTGGTCCAACAGCTTTGAAATTTGGTATACAGGTTTCTATAGATGAACTAAATTTGATCTTTTGAAATTATGATGAAATCTGCAATTTTTATTTTGGGGGAAATTGTTGCCATTTTTGGTCAGAAAATTTTATTCTCAAAAAACGACTCATCAGATATTAGCTTTGGTTGACATGTTCTTAGGGATGATCCGATGTGATATATGCAAAGTATGATGAAATCTTCAATTGTGTATTTTTGCAGCTATTTTAGCCACTTTTTTCTGGCCACTGCATTGAGCTATCAAAGATTTCCACCTTCTTCATCAACATGTGTCAAAAATAGTTATTCTCTACATAAACACAGCGGAGCTATATCGACCGCTAGGTAGCTTGTTCATATATCTCAATAATTTATTTGGAAATGAACAAAATTTGGTAAACAATGTTTAGCTGTTCTAGCTTGTTTTATTAAAACAGTGCAGCCAAACGTGATGATTAGTTTTGGTCGCATATTTGTAGCTTTTCTGTCAATGACACGGAGCCGATAAAGATGGGTGACTTAACCATGGCATCTGTCATCAATTGTCAGTCAATGTGGAACTTCTAACAATGGTCCAGTTGCTTCAGTGTGAGTGGTCCAAATGCTACCTTGAGTCAGATGTGTTCAGATTAGCATTAAATTTGAGTTTTTTTAGTTTTTTTCTTTTCTTTTCTTTAAATTATCTGTCTCTAAAGTGATTGAGAGATTTCAAAGTTGGGTTTTCAAGGTATTATCTCATTTTTTATCAAATAGACATGAACTTTACATATTAATATTTTTTTGCAACTTTCCCCGATTTTGATCCAACAACTGGTCATCTTGTATGAAACAACTTGTCTGATGAATGTAAAAGTTTGATTTCAGTTTCCAAAGAAAACTTTTTTCTGATTTGATCAAATTATGGTGACATAAGATTGTGTGAATTCCTACTGGCAAATTCATTGTTTCATGTCTCATATCATCAGCATAACAGACAAGCTTGCAATGCAGCTGTGACGAGTGAACTAGGACAATTTCCACTTCTATTTGAGATCAGACTTAATATTGTTAAATACTGTCATCTTATTGTACAACTTCCACATAATAATTCTGCTAAAGAAGCTTTCCTGGAGCAAATGGTAAACAACACTATCAATAAATCCTAGTTTAACTGTTTAAGTGCTGTAATTAAAGAAAATGGAATGGACTTTCTCCTTGGTAAAGCTCCATCACTGAAACAAAAAAAAAGTTACAGGTGGATTAATGAAAACAAATTTAACAAACAATTATGAGGTCTTTTGGAAAAATTTGATCACCGATAAAAATAGTAAATTAAGAGTGTAAGCCAAAATAAAACATCATTTTAGATTAGAGAGTTACAAAATGAAAAAAGATAATTACTCGTACATGATCTAGCAATTGAAAAAGGGAGACACACTGTTCCAAAAACCCCAATTACTGAAAGATACTGCAATCAATGTAACACCAACAGTATTGAAGATGAAACACATTTTTAGCTCCCATAGCCATATGTATATATGGCAATGGAAGCTATTCTTATAGGCTAGGGAAATGTCTGTATGTATGTATGTCTGTATGTCTGTATGTCTGTATGTCTGTGTGTCTGTATGTCTGTATGTCTGTATGTCTGTATGTCTGTATGTCTGTCCGTCAACATCAAAAACTCCAAAACCGCTGTACATTTCATCTTGATATTTAGTGTGTACATGGATGATGGGCTGTAGATGAGATTTTGTTCAAATGAAGTTGTCATTGCCAAAAATATGCAAATTAAGTGAAAAAATGTAAAAACAGTCAAAATTGAAAAAACTCAATAACCACTGAGCAGATTACATGAAAAATTAGCATGTAAGTACTTTGGGCTGACATGAAATGATTGTGCACATCTTGGGTCAGTATCTTGGACTTGCTATTTTTCATGAATTTTTTTGTAATTTTCTCCCATTTTTGGTCAAAAAATCTCCTGCTCTGAAACCACAAGTCCGATTGATTTGAAACTTGGTATGGAAGTGCATAGGAGTGACCTTTGCCAAATTTGGGCAAATCGTGGTGAAATTTGCATATTTTTAGTTTACACGTCCATAGACTCCCATGTATAAGGCAGATCTCCATAGACTCCCATGTATAAGGCCACGAAAAATAAAAATTTAGTTTCTCATCGTATTCATATTGCAAAAAGGATGCAGTGACACAATTTTAGTCCCCACGGATGAAGTCCAGTGAGCTTATAGATTGGGTCATGTCCGTCTGTTCGTCCATCCGTGAGTCCATCCGTTCACACAGATATCTCAGATATTTTGACAAAATGTCATGTGACCTTGATGACCTTTGATCTCAAATATACATATTTGTCCATAACTCAGTAACCACAAGTGCTACCACCCTTCATATATGGTATGATGGGACAGCTTATGACGCCACATATTGTACCTCATTAATTATGCACATATCTAATTTTGAGCGAGCCAATAGAGCTAGAGGTCTGATTTTTGGTATATAGGGATAACTTAGCAATACAATTTTTTTGACAAAATGTCACGTGACCTGGGTGACCTTTGACCTCAAATATACATATTTGTCCATAACTCAGTAACCACAAGTGCTACAGCCTTCATGTATGGTATAATGGGACACCTTATGACGCCACATATTATACCTCATTAATTATGTGCATATCTAATTTTGAGCGAGCCAATAGAGCTAGAGGTCTGATTTTTGGTATATAGGGATAACTTAGCAAAACAATTTTTTTGACAAAATGTCACATGACCTCGGTGACCTTTGACCTCAAATATACATATTTGTCCATAACTCAGTAACCACAAGTGCTACAGCCTTCATGTATGGTATGATGGGACACCTTATGACGCCACATATTGTACCTCATTAATTATGTGCATATCTAATTTTGAGCGAGCCAATAGAGCTAGAGGTCTGATTTTTGGTATATAGGGATAACTTAGCAATACAATTTTTTTGACAAAATGTCACGTGACCTCGGTGACCTTTGACCTCAAATATACATATTTGTCCATAACTCAGTAACCACAAGTGCTACAGCCTTCATGTTTGGTATGATGGGACACCTGATGACGCCACATACTGTACCTCAATAATTATGCGCATATCTCATTCTGAGCGAGCCAATAGAGCTGGATGTCTGATTTTTGGTATATAGGGATAACTTAGCAATACAATTTTTTGACCAAATGTCATGTGACCTCGATGACCTTTTACCTAAAATATATGTTTATGTCAAAAAAAAGTAACCACAAGTGCTATGTCGTTTGTATTTAGTAGGATGGGAGACCTTATGACAACACACGCTTTACCTCATTAATTATGTACACATCTAATTCTGGGCAAGCGAATAGAGCTAGAGATCTGATTTTTTGGCATATAGGGATTAATTAGCAATATAATTTTTTTTTCTCAAAATGTCATGTGACCTCGATGACCTTTGACCTTGATTATACATATATATGCATATTTCAGTAACCACAAGTTCTATACCCTCCAATTTTGATAGGATATTAGACCTTAAGATGTCACATCTTGTACCTCATTTATAATGCGCATATGTATTTCTTGGCTGGCCAATACTGCTAGAGGTCTGATCTTTTTCCCGATTTAGAACCATAACTTAGACATGCCTCATGTGTTTCAAATTGGGAACAACGACATAGACCTATGTGCCCATAGATCTCAACATATACACTCCAGTGATACTTCTTAATGACCACATTTTCCTGCCCCATCAAGACTAATACTCCTATTACAAGTGGGGACTATGTCATTGTAAATGACTTGTTGAGTTAATGGTTGTATCACAGTATTCGATATATCTAATTCTGTATTTTTTCCATTTTATATTCTGAATAATTACATTAAACATATTTCACTGTCTCCAGTACATTTCATTTAAGTATTTTCACTTCATGCACTTTATCCCTTTCACACATGTTCAAATATCTGACCAGAGAACAAACACTAAATAGTCCAGGATGGGAGCTACAGTGTCATTGACGCTATTTTTTATTAGTCCATCAGAAATATAAAGTCCAAAGGAAGAACTTTTTCAATAAAATCAATTTCCAAAATGATACAACTGAAAACCAGCTTATTTTTAGCTCTGCTGTCAGCGACGCGGAGCTTATCAAATAGGTTGATTTTCTGTCGTCGTCCGTCGTCGTCGTCGTCCGTCGTCGTCAGTCAACAATTGCCTTCTCCTCTGAAACCGCAAGTCCAATTGCTTTGAAATTTTATATGCAGTTCACTTAAGGTGACCTCACTTCAGTTTGTTCAAATCGTGTTGAAATTTGCATATTTGTATTTTTGGGGCATTTTTTGATGTTTTTGGTAAAAAAATCTTCTTCTCTGAAACCGCTTGTCCGATTGCTTTGAAATTTGATATGCAGTTTGTTAGGGTGACTTCAGTCAGATTTGTTCAAATCGTGGTGAAATTTGCATATTTGTATTTTTAAAGCAATTTTTGTCATTTCTGGTAAAAATATCTTTAAAAATCTTCTTCTTCAAAATTGCCAGTCAGATAGCTTTGATATTTAATACATAGGTCCCTAGGGATGATCTATTTCAGATTTGTTCAAATTGTGCAGAAATATGCAAATTTGCATTTTTAAGGCAATTTTTGCCATATTTGGTCAAAAAATTTATTTCTCAAAAAGTACTGGTCTGATTGTTTTGAAATTCGGTATACAGGTTTCTATCGATGAACTAAGTAATATGTATTGAATTTCTGATGAAATCTGTAATTTTGTATTTTTGGGGCAATTTTTGCCATTTTTGGTCAAAAAATGTGTATTTCCAAAACTACTCATCCGATAGCTTTGAAATTTGGTATACAGGTTCCTACAGATTAACTAAATGATTGTTATTGAAATTATGATGAAATCTACAATTTTGTAATTTTGGGGCAATTTTTGCCAGTTTTTGTCAAAAAATGTGTATTTCCAAAACTACTCATCCGATAGCTTTGAAATTTGGTGTACAGGTTTCTACAGATGAACTAAATGATAATATTTGAAATTATGATGAAATCTGCAATTTTGTAATTTTGGGGCAATTTTTGCCATTTTTGGTCAAAACATGTGTTTCTCAAAAAGTACTGGTCTGATAGCTTTGAAATTTGGTATACAGGTTTCTACAGATGAGCTAAGTAATATATTGAATTTCTGATGAAATCTTTAATTTTGTATTTTTGGGGCAATTTTTGCCATTTTTGGTCAAAAAATGTGTATATTCAAAACTACTCATCTGATAGCTTTGAAATTTGGTATACAGGTTTCCGTAGATGAACTAAATGATATTTATTGAAATAATGATGAAATCTGCAATTTTGAATTTTTGGGGCAATTTTTCCTATTTTTGGTCAAAAAATGCGTTTCTCAAAAAGTACTTGTCTAACAGCTTTGAAATTTGGTATACAGGTTTCTATAGATGAACTAAATTTGATCTTTTGAAATTATGATGAAATCTGCAATTTTTACTTTTGGGGGCAATTGTTGCCAGTTTTGGTCAAAAAATTTATTCTCAAAAACTACTCATCAGATAGCTTTGGTTGACATGTTCTTAGGGATGATCCTATGTGATACATTCAAAGTATGATGAAATCTTCAATTTCGTATTTTTGCAGCTTATTTTAGCCACTTTTTTCTGGCCACTGCATCGAGCTATCAAAGATTTCCACCCTTCTTCATCAACATGTGTCAAAAATAGTTATTCTCTACATAAACACAGCGGAGCTATATCGGCCGCTAGGTCGCTTGTTCTACTAACAAAACAAAAGTTATCTTTTAGAACAAATGGCAAAACAAATTGCAAATTGTAAAACATGCTGTGTGATCATTTTTGAATCCAGAAGTTGTCAAATTGAAAATAGTCCGGTTCACTTTCAGTTTAATGATGATATGATGTAATGTTAAAGCAGATCTTTTCAACACACAGCTCTTCCACCTCAGTGTAACAGTGTGATGATCTCACAAACTGATGATGGTAGAACGACTGGGGAGATCACGTCAACTAACTATCCATTACCATATCCACATAACCAAGACTGCAGTTGGACCATACAGGTGAAGTTTCTTTCATGTGTGAATGAAAAACTAATTGCCATACAGCTACTATATGATGTTATTATAACCAATGTTATGACAACAAGTGTACAAAGGTCAGCTTGATATCTTTGTTGGCGATGCTGTTATGCAGTCCAATAAATAGCTCATGCAAATGAAGCTTCAATTAGGATATTAAAACAACTGGTGTGCTCCAGCATTATTGTTTTGTAAATATGTAACTTTGAATTCTGGTGGGTTTTTTTTGACCACTTTCTAATTTTTGTGCTTGTGAATTGCTGTCAGTGACATTTTCATTTTTAGCTGTCATTTTGCAGATGTATGTTACAAGTTTGGGCTTATAGAGTTTTGTCTGTTGTCTGTATGTGTCCTATAATCCACTTGTCATGAAACTTTCAAACATGGTCAAACTTACATCAGTTCAAGTCAAGATGATATGCAATGTCATTGACACTTTTTTTATTTAAAGGTCTCACCTGGGAGCAAAATAGCTTTTATTTTTGAAGATTTTGATGTTGAGAGTTCAATGTTTCCTGATTTTCCATGTCGTTATGACTACATTGCGTTGAGAAACAGTCATGAATCTCTTTCTGATGCTATCAGGTGAGAAACTGTAAGTTAGCATTTGCACGTAGACAGGAACTACAACATAGTGTTTGCATGCATACAGGTAAATGCCAGGTAGTGTTTGCATGTATACAGATAAATACAAGGTAGTGTTTGCATGTATACAGGTAAATGCCAGGTAGTGTTTGCATGTATACAGGTAAATGCAAGGTAGTGTTTGCATGTATACAGGTAAATGCAAGGTGGTGTTTGCATGTATACAGGTAAATGCCAGGTAGTGTTTGTATACATACAGGTAAATGCCAGGTGGTGTTTGCATGTATACAGGTAAATGCCAGGTAGTGTTTGCATGTATACAGGTAAATGCAAGGTAGTGTTTGCATGTATACAGGTAAATGCCAGGTAGTGTTTGTATGTATACAGGTAAATGCCAGGTAGTGTTTGCATGTATACAGGTAAATGCCAGGTTGTGTTTGCATGTATACAGGTAAATGCAAGGTAGTGTTTGCATGTATACAGGTAAATGCAAGGTAGTGTTTGCATGTATACAGGTAAATGCAAGGTAGTGTTTGCATGTATACAGATAAATGCAAGGTAGTGTTTGCATGTATACAGGTAAATGCAAGGTAGTGTTTGCATGTATACAGGTAAATGCAAGGTAGTGTTTGCATGTATACATGCAGATGAATGCAAGTAAATATGCAAGGTAGTGTTTGCATGCATACAGGTAAATGCAAGGTAGTGTTTGCATGTATACAGGTAAATGCAAGGTAGTGTTTGCATGTATACAGATAAATGCAAGGTAGTGTTTGCATGTATACAGGTAAATGCAAGGTAGTGTTTGCATGTATACAGGTAAATGCAAGGTAGTGTTTGCATGTATACAGGTAAATGCAAGGTAGTGTTTGCATGTATACAGGTAAATGCCAGGTAGTGTTTGTATACATACAGGTAAATGCCAGGTGGTGTTTGCATGTATACAGGTAAATGCCAGGTAGTGTTTGCATGTATACAGGTAAATGCAAGGTAGTGTTTGCATGTATACAGGTAAATGCCAGGTAGTGTTTGTATGTATACAGGTAAATGCCAGGTAGTGTTTGCATGTATACAGGTAAATGCCAGGTTGTGTTTGCATGTATACAGGTAAATGCAAGGTAGTGTTTGCATGTATACAGGTAAATGCAAGGTAGTGTTTGCATGTATACAGGTAAATGCAAGGTAGTGTTTGCATGTATACAGGTAAATGCAAGGTAGTGTTTGCATGTATACAGGTAAATGCAAGGTAGTGTTTGCATGTATACAGGTAAATGCAAGGTAGTGTTTGCATGTATACATGCAGATGAATGCAAGTAAATATGCAAGGTAGTGTTTGCATGCATACAGGTAAATGCAAGGTAGTGTTTGCATGTATACAGGTAAATGCAAGGTAGTGTTTGCATGTATACAGATAAATGCAAGGTAGTGTTTGCATGTATAGAGGTAAATGCAAGGTAGTGTTTGCATGTATACAGGTAAATGCAGGTAGTGTTTGCATGTATACAGTAAATGCAAGGTAGTGTTTGCATGTATACAGATAAATGCAAGGTAGTGTTTGCATGTATACAGGTAAATGCAAGGTAGTGTTTGCATGTATACAGGTAAATGCAAGGTAGTGTTTGCATGTATACATGCAGATGAATGCAAGTAAATAGCAAGGTAGTGTTTGCATGCATACAGGTAAATGCAAGGTAGTGTTTGCATGTATACAGGTAAATGCAAGGTAGTGTTTGCATGTATACAGATAAATGCAAGGTAGTGTTTGCATGTATACAGGTAAATGCAAGGTAGTGTTTGCATGTATACAGGTAAATGCAAGGTAGTGTTTGCATGTATACGGTAAATGCAAGGTGGTGTTTGCATGTATACAGGTAAATGCCAGGTAGTGTTTGTATACATACAGGTAAATGCCAGGTGGTGTTTGCATGTATACAGGTAAATGCCAGGTAGTGTTTGCATGTATACAGGTAAATGCAAGGTAGTGTTTGCATGTATACAGGTAAATGCCAGGTAGTGTTTGTATGTATACAGGTAAATGCCAGGTAGTGTTTGCATGTATACAGGTAAATGCCAGGTAGTGTTTGCATGTATACAGGTAAATGCAAGGTAGTGTTTGCATGTATACAGGTAAATGCAAGGTAGTGTTTGCATGTATACAGGTAAATGCAAGGTAGTGTTTGCATGTATACAGATAAATGCAAGGTAGTGTTTGCATGTATACAGGTAAATGCAAGGTAGTGTTTGCATGTATACAGGTAAATGCAAGGTAGTGTTTGCATGTATACATGCAGATGAATGCAAGTAAATATGCAAGGTAGTGTTTGCATGCATACAGGTAAATGCAAGGTAGTGTTTGCATGTATACAGGTAAATGCAAGGTAGTGTTTGCATGTATACAGATAAATGCAAGGTAGTGTTTGCATGTATACATAGATAAATGCAATAAAATAAGTAGTGTTTGCATGTATACAGGTAAATGCAAGGTAGTGTTTGCATGTATACAGGTAAATGCAAGGTAGTGTTTGCATGTATACAGATAAATGCAAGGTAGTGTTTGCATGTATACAGGTAAATGCAAGGTAGTGTTTGCATGTATACAGGTAAATGCAAGGTAGTGTTTGCATGTATACATGCAGATAAATGCAAGTAAATATGCAAGGTAGTGTTGGCATGCATACAGGTAAATGCCAGGTAGTGTTTGCATGTATACAGGTAAATGCAAGTAAATATGCAAGGTAGTGTTTGCATTTTAACAGGTAAATGCAAGGTAGTGTTTGCATGTATACAAGTAAATGCAAGGTAGTGTTTGCATGTATACAAGTAAATGCAAGGTAGTGTTTGCATGTATACCGGTAAATGCAAGGTAGTGTTTGCATGTATACAAGTAAATGCAAGGTAGTGTTTGCATGTATACAGGTAAATGCAAGGTAGTGTTTGCATGCATACAGGTAAATGCAAGGTAGTGTTTGCATGTATACAGATAAATGCAAGGTAGTGTTTGCATGTATACAGGTAAATGCAAGGTAGTGTTTGCATGTATACAAGCAGATAAATGCAAGTACATATGCAAGGTAGTCTTGGCATGCATACAGGTAAATGCAAGGTAGTATTTGCATGTATACAGGTAAATGCAAGTAAATATGCAAGGTAGTGTTTGCATGTAAACAGGTAAATGCAAGGTAGTGTTTGCATGTATACAAGTAAATGCAAGGTAGTGTTTGCATGTATACAAGTAAATGCAAGGTAGTGTTTGCATGTATACCGGTAAATGCAAGGTAGTGTTTGCATGTATACAGATAAATGCAAGGTAGTGTTTGCATGTATACAGGTAAATGCCAGGTAGTGTTTGCATGTATACAGGTAAATGCAAGTAAATATGCAAGGTAGTGTTTGCATGTAAACAGGTAAATGCAAGGTAGTTTTTGCATGTATACACGTAAATGCAAGGTAGTGTTTGCATGTATACAAGTAAATGCAAGGTAGTGTTTGCATGTATACCGGTAAATGCAAGGTAGTGTTTGCATGTATACAAGTAAATGCAAGGTAGTGTTTGCATGTATACAAGTAAATGCAAGGTAGTGTTTGCATGTATACAAGTAAATGTAAGGTAGTGTTTGCATGTATACAAGTAAATGCAAGGTAGTGTTTGCATGTGTACAGGTAAATGCAAGGTAGTGTTTGCATGTATACAAGTAAATGCAAGGTAGTTTTTGCATGTATACAGGTAAATTAAAGGTAGTGTTTGCATGTATACAGATAAATGCAAGGTAGTGTTTGCATGTATACAGGTAAATGCCAGGTAGTGTTTGCATGTATACAGGTAAATGCAAGGTAGTGTTTGCATGTATACAAGTAAATGCAAGGTAGTGTTTGCATGTATACAGGTAAATGCAAGGTAGTGTTTGCATGTATACAGGTAAATGCCAGGTAGTGTTTGCATGTATACAGGTAAATGCCAGGTAGTGTTTGCATGTATACAGGTAAATGCCAGGTAGTGTTTGCATGCATACAGATAAATGCCAGGTAGTGTTTGCATGTATACAAGTCAGGTAAATGCAGGACAAGTGAGGAGCAGCAACACTTACGGTACTGTCACCATGTTTCTTGGTTCTGACCCTAATCAAACAAAGCTTGAAATGATTGGCTGTACACAAATTAGATCAATTGATCTTTGGTATGTACCAATTGTGATCAAATTTGAGCGACACTGTATAATTGCGGTATTTTTTTGCATTTCTCGTGACAGCATCCTGAGTTTCTGACATCAGAGATACATGCTCCAAGATTTGTAAATGTATTATCATAACATGATGAAAGACCATGCATATGCTTTACTCATGTTTAGACACCTTGATTCATATGTTTTGAAACCACATCACAGAGAGATGTCAAGATATTGAAAAAGTATAGGGTCAAGGACAGAACCTTGAAATAAAAGAGTCTGCAGTTACACACTGTCTATAATTTGAAAGCCTTAACTTAAGCAATGTCTTTAATGCAGGACCAGTCATAAGTAGGTTGAAAATGCTGTGATTGACTATGTCAAAAGCAGCAGAAAGATCTTAGTAAAAGGAGGTTAGAGCAAGTAAAAAGTCGTTGGTTACAATTGTGTTGTAATACGATTTGCTGGTATTTCTTTTGTCTGTAGGTATTGTGGGTCTTCTTTACCGCAGTGTTTTACATCAGTTACCAATGAGATTCAGGTGTATTTCCATTCAGACTTTTCAGCAGCTAGACGAGGATTCAAAGCATGGTATACTCCCATTGAACCATGGCAAACATGTACATCCATTATCTCAGGTGGTGTGGATATATTTGAAGTCACCACGGTAGCAACATCAACTCCATCTCTAGGTGAGATGTTTCACATATCCTCTGCAAGATTTACACATTCTTACTCTTTCAAGCACTTTGTGTTCAAATATTACTTCTTAGGGGGACTCTGCACCGAACACTGTCACAGCGTATTTTGCTCAAAAATCACTTTTTGCAAATATTTGTGCAATTTTAATTAATTTGTTAACTCAAAACTAAAATATTGGTTTGGTTCACCTTTTCGCTTGTCAAGCAGTTGAAAGTTGAGTGATAGAGAAGTCTTAATTTATGCAAATGTTGCAAATCACCCAATTTCATGGCTTCTCTTTGCTCCCCATTTCAAAATTTCAAAAGAATTTAACTCCACTCTGGCTGGGTCAATTTTCCTGAAATTTTCACACTATGTTGTTTAAATGCTACATAAAAAAACAACCGTTTTGTTTGGCAATAAATTTCTTACATTTTGAATAAGAGGCATTTCAATTTTGCTAATCATGATTTTAATCATTGACAATTTTTTGAGTGTCAGTCTTCGACCCTTGCCATTTTAGAATGAGGATAGATAATGCAAAATAAAATCGTTGTTTGTTTTAGTCCCCACGGACACTGTCCGGGGGGACTTATAGGTTTGGTCATGTCTGTGCGTGCGTGCGTGTGTGCGTGCGTGCGTGCGTCCGTTCACACAGATATCTCAAAGACGCCTGGAGCGATTTCGTTCAAACTTGGTACAAGGATAGTACCCTACCTCATACAGATGCACGTCGATTTGTTTCACTATGCGATCAAATTTGGCCGTGTTAGAGGACTTTTTAGTTTTCACCTCCATAGACTCCCATGTATAAGGCAGTCCATAGACTCCCATGTATAAGGCAGTCCATAGACTCCCATGTATAAGGCAGTCCATAGACTCCCGTGTATAAGGCCAAGGAAAATAAAAATTTAGTTTCTCAGCGTATTCATATTGCAAAAAGGATGCAGTGACACTGTTTTTAGTCCCCACAGATATAGTCCAGGGGGCTTATAGATTGGGTCATGTCCGTCCGTGAGTCCATCCGTGAGTCCATCCGTTCACGCAGATATCTCAGACACTTTGTCATGTGACCTTCATGACCTTTGACCTCAAATATACATATTTGTCCATAACTCAGTAACCACAAGTGCTACACCCTTCATATTTGGTATGATGGGATACGTTATGACGCCACATATTGTTCCTCATTAATTATGCGCATATCTAATTTTAAGCGAGCCAATAGAGCTAGAGGTCTGATTTTTGGTATATAGGGATAACTTAGCAATACAATTTTTTTTTGACAAAATGTCACATGACCTCAATGACCTTTGACCTCAAATATACATATTTGTCCATAACTCAGTAACCACAAGTGCTACACCCTTCATATATGGTATGATATGGGACACCTTATGACGCAACATATTGTTCCTCATTAATTATGTGCATATCTAATTTTGAGCGAGCCAATAGAGCTAGAGGTCTGATTTTTGGTATATAGGTAGGGGGGTCGCAGGTCCTGGATGGCCCGTTCTGGTGCGCGCACGTACAATGCTAACGCACAAAAATAGGAAAATATTGTCGCTCGCCTCATAAAAAATATGACAACTAGATTGAAAATAAAAACCTGCATTTATTTACCTCAAAACGATTGCCAAATTCGCTAATTTTCTTGTGTCTCTGAGTTTCCTTTAAGTAGTTATGTGACCTCAAAGTATAGAGGTTTTCTACAGTTCATGGCTAGCCGCCGCCGCTGTCGCGATCATGCGATCACGCAGCGGATTTTTGAATCATTCTCCAGAGATCGCCTTTGCACGTTACACTTTCAAAGTAACTGTAATTAATAGCCGAGGATTCGACCTTTTCAATGACGTCACTGCTTTTTTGGTACGATGATTTGATGAAAATCTACAATCAAGTGAAGTTTTAAAATGTGTTTTACAGAAAATCGTTCGATATGAAAGTAAAAAAGCAGCTATATCATGAAAAAATTCAGAATTAGGGCTTTTAAATGATAATAAATTAAATGTAGTATGGTCGAATGCGGCGCACGGAATTACCTGCTAACGTCATGCTTACAACACATTGAGGTCAAAATGGCATGTGCCCTCAATCGTATTCAAGCTATGCGGAAGTGTGACGTCGCTGTCTTCAGACAACATGCGTCGCCTGATAACTGACGGTGTTCGTCCGGTAAGCATTTTACATTGTAAACTTTGAATTTCGAATTGTGTCTTCCGTTAATATTAAAGATATTGTCAAGAAATTTCGTCAGCCGCTACTGCTTGGTTTACGCGGCGTAAGTTTGTATGTATACATGTTGCCCTGACTTCAACTGTTACGGGTAAATTGTTACTACATTTTGAATATCGAGTACCGGCAACTGATTTTCTGCGTTAAGTTATCAATTTCCCCAGTTTTTATTCTAGATAAACTGCTGTGTACAATTTTTAATATCTTTTTATGCTTTACTATTTTTAGTAATCAATTTCTTTTGTATAACTTTCAGTGTGCAGTGATTATCAGTTCTCTTGGTTTTATGCTATTTTTTCAGGCTTCATTCAAACTTGTGTTGTGATTTTTGGTTGATTGTTTACAAGCATGTTCTGTGAATCTATGTTAAGTTTTTCTGATGATATTTTTTTTTCCTTTTCAGATTATAATTCATGGAATGTACTGAAATTAATTTCATTCTCTTTTTTATGTGTGTGCATTTTTAAAAATATATTTACTTTGCTCAATTATCATGTAACAATTGTTATTAATTAAAATAATTTTTTGAATTTGTTTTGTCCTTGTGCATTATCTTACATAAATTTAATAAAATATAACCTTCAATACCTCAAGTTCTTGTAGGTTTTCTTTCACAAAAATCATATCAATCATTTTCTTTCTCCCTCTCTCTGTATTTCTGTCTGTCTTTATGTCTGACTCTCTCCCCTCTCTCTGTCTCTCACACTCAATTTCTCTCCCTCCTCTCTCTCTAAAATTTCTTCAACTTGACAAACAATGCGCGAAACCCACAGCTTTTGATCGTTACGTTTGATAGTTGCTATAGGATTTGGCTTCTTTATGAGTATTTGCAAACATTAACTTTTCTTGAGTAGATAGAGGTAAGCTGATATTATCATTGAAATCAGCATCCCTTAAAACCTCTATATCATTCATAAAATTGTTGTTTTTCATTTCGTAAATCTGCTGTTGCTATGGACGTTTGAAAATCAACTATTGCTATGGTATGGCTTAGACGGTTGCCACGGCAAGAGATAATCACCAAATCTTATCCATGTGTGATTAGAATACCTGCTTTCTCATGGCAAAACTTCCCAAACTTATGTCAATTTATATAGCACTTCTGTGAAGTTTGCTGTTGTTATGTCTTCTATTTGACAATCGTCGCCATGGTAACTTACATTTCCGGTGACAAAATGCAAAAAGTAATACCAGAAATGAATTGTACTCCACAAACTACCTACTAGGTGTGCAAGACGGCCAATTTACTGTACAACTAGGTATTATAAAGTCAGTCTTTCTGTTTTGGTGCTGGACTTTGACAATTTCAATGTACGCAAATCAACGACAGAGGGTGATTTTTGGATTTTTGTCAGATTTTGAGGTCTGTTTATTCACTCCAAATCAATGCAACCTACCTTTCACACTCTTTTTCCTGAAAACATGAGTCATTTTAACAAAATAACAAACTGAAATAAGTTTTTAACATTTTCATTAGTATTTTATTGACTTCTAAACTTGTAAAATTGTTCAAATAGCTATTTTTTTGGATTTTTGCCAGAAAATATGCTAAAATTTGAGAATTTCAAATCCACATATCTTGAGAACGCAACAACCAATCCACATAATTTAAATGGCATTCAATTTCTTTTTCAAATCTCTATTAAAGTACATGGAAATAGTTAAAGTAATAATTTGCCTTTTTTTTTCTGTTACCCCCCTAATATAGGGATAACTTAGCAATACAATCTTTTTAACAAAATGTTATGTGACCTTGGTGACCTTTAACCTCAAATATACATATTTGTCCATAACTCAGTAACCACAAGTGCTAAACCTTTCATATATGGTATGATGGGACACCTTATGACGCCACATATTGTACCTCATTAATTATGCACATATCTAATTTTGAGCGTACCAATAGAGCTAGAGGTCTGATTTTTGGTATATAGGGATAACTTAGCAATACAATTTTTTTGACAAAATGTCACGTGACCTTGGTGACCTTTGACCTCAAATATACATATTTGTCCATAACTCAGTAACCACAAGTGCTAAACCTTTCATATTTGGTATGATGGGACACCTTATGACGCCACATATTGTACCTCATTAATTATGTGCATATTTAATTTTAAGTGAGCCAATAGAGCTAGAGGTCTGATTTTGGTATATAGGGATAACTATAGGATAGAAATTTTTTGACAAAATGTCATGTGACCTCGATAACCTTTTACCTAAAATATACGTTTATGTCAATAAATAAGTAACCACAAGGTGTTATGTCCTTTATTAGTCCCCACGGACACCGTCCGGGGGGACTTATAGGTTTGGTCATGTACGTGCGTGCGTGCGTGCGTGCGTGCGTGCGTCCGTTCACGCAGATATCTCAGACATGCCCTGGTCAATTTCTTTCAAACTTTGCACAAGGATAGTACCCTACCCCATACAGATGCACGTCAATTTGTTTCACAATGCGATCAAATTTGGCCGTGTTAGAGGACGTTTTAGTTTTCACCTCCATAGACTCCCATGTATAAGGCAGTCTCCATAGACTCCCATGTATAAGGCAGTCCATAGACTCCCATGTATAAGGCAGTCCATAGACTCCCATGTATAAGACCAAGAAAAATAAAAATTTAGTTTCTCATCGTATTCATATTGCAAAAAGGATGCAGTGACACAGTTTTTAGTCCCCACGGATGAAGTCCAGGGGGCTTATAGATTGGGTCATGTCTGTCCGTGAGTCCATCTGTTCACACAGATATCTCGGATATTTTGACAAAATGTCATGTGACCTTGGTGACCTTTGACCTCAAATATATATATTTGTACATAACTCAGTAACCACAAGTGCTACACCCTTCATATATGGTATGATGGGACAGCTTATGATGCCACATATTGTACCTCATTAATTATGCACATATCTAATTTTGAGCGAGCCAATAGAGCTAGAGGTTTGATTTTTGGTATATAGGGATAACTTAACAATACTATATTTTTTTCAAAATGTCACGCGACCTCGGTGACCTTTGACCTCAAATATACATATTTTTCCATAACTCAGTAACCACAAGTGCTACACCCTTCATGTATGGTATGATGGGACAGCTTATGACGCCACATATTGTACCTCATTAATTATGCACATATCTAATTTTGAGCGAGTCAATAGAGCTAGAGGTCTGATTTTTGGTATATAGGGATAACTTAGCAATACAATTTTTTTGACAAAATGTCACGTGACCTCAGTGACCTTTGACCTCAAATATACGTATTTGTCCATAACTCAGTAACCACAAGTGCTACACCCTTCATATATGGTATGATGGGAGACCTTATGATGCTTCATACTGTACCTCATTAATTATGCGTATATCTAATTCTGAGCAAGCCCATAGAGCTGGATGTCTGATTTTTGGTATATAGGGATAACTATAGGATAGAAATTTTTTGACCAAATGTCATATGACCTCGATGACCTTTGACCTGAAATATACGATTATGTTGAAAAATACACCGTGGACCAGTGGTTAGGGTAACGAACTCACTATCGGAGGATGGTGAGTTCGTGACCCAGTTCAAGACCCAGTAGGTCCAGAGTAATGGACTCACTGTCAGAGGACGGTGAGTTCAAGACTCTAGCACGGTGTTGTGCCCCTGAGCAAGGCACTTTACTCCTCAGTGCTCCATTGGGGGAGTTAGTAGGTTATGCATACCTCATCCTGTAATTGGGCTAACGCCCGTTGGATGATGGACTGATAAAAAAAAACCAAAAAAACCCCCAAAAAAACGTAACCACAAGTGCTATGTCCTTTATATTTAGTAGGGTGGGAGACCTTATGACAACACACGCTTTACCTCATTAATTATGCACACATCTAATTCTGGGCAAGCGAATAGAGCTAGAGGTCTGATTTTTGGCATATAGGGATTAATTAGCAATACAATTTTTTTTCAAAATGTCATGTGACCTTATGACCTTTGACATTGATTATACATGCATAACTCAGTAACCACAAGTTCTATACCCTCCATTTCTGATAGGATATTAGACCTTAAGATGTCACATCTTGTACCTCATTATTATGCACATATGTATTTCTTGGCTGGCCAATACAGCTAGAGGTCTGATCTTTTTTCCCGATTTAGAACCATAACTTAGACATGCCTCATGTGTTTCAAATTGAGAACAACGACATAGACCTATGTGCCAATAGATCTCAACATATACACTCCAGTGATACTCCTTAATGACCACATTTCCCTGCCCCATCAAGACTAATACTCCTATTACAAGTGGGGACAATGTCATTGTCAATGACTTGTATTTAGTAGGATGGGAGACCGTATGAAAACACACGCTTTACCTCATTAATTATGTGCATATCTAATTTTAGGCAAGCCAATAGAGCTAGAGGTCTGAATTTTGGCATATAGAGATTAATTAGCAATACAATTTTTTTTTCAAAATTTCACTTGACCTTGATGACCTTTGACCTTGATTATACATATAAATGCATACACAGTATCCACAAGTTCTATACCCTTCAATTTTGATAGGATATTAGACCTTAAGATGTCACATCTTGTACCTCATTTATTATGCGCATATATATTTCTTGGCTGGCCAATACAGCTAGAGGTCAGATCTTTTTTCCCAATTTAGAACCATAACTTAGACATGCCTCTTGTTATAAATTGGCAAAAATAACATAAACCTATGTGCCCATAGATCTGAACATATACACTCCAGTGATACTTCTTAATGACCACATTTCCCTGCCCCATCTAGACTAATACTCCTATTACAAGTGGGGACTATGTCATTGTCAATGACTTGTCTGATTTAGCTTGTATTTAGAAAGTCAGTTTTTATACAAAATAACTATGATTTTATAGACTGATTTTTCATGAAGGATTAGCATGAAAGGTCAATACATAATTCTGTTATTTTGTCATATTTTATACAACTTTTGCAAATTCACAATTGACAATAGATGTTTTTATATTTCTGATGTCTTTTGACGAAAATGTACAGAGATGTAGGTTTACCAGTGTGGAGTTTATTTAATATTGCACTGCATCAGTGTAATGAATATGTGATTATTTTCCACTGAGACATGGTGGCAAGTTGGCCATCATCCAAGATGGGCAGTTCATCAAATGGACATCAAAGGCGTCTTGATGAGCACCCGTATTTTTGTAGTTGATTAAAAAAAAGATCAGAAGCATCCCTACATCATTGGATAATGGTGGCTCTTTATATTTTAGAGGGTTAAATGTTTTTGATTCATAAATGCAAGGCATATTTATTATGATTCCATCACTGAAAACATCTTTATGGTTTTTATGAACTCAACCTATATTGTTGATTGTGATGTATAAATGGCATAAACATTGCCACTCCTATACAACAAGAATCAATTTACAAGGTTTTTAATTGTAAAAAAATTGCTGCAGTTTGAATGAAAAATGTTTAATCTTTGAAAATAACAAGACCTAACGGTTAGCTGACAGTCTCCAATTTAGTTCTTTTGTCTACATATACCACCAATCAAATGATATTCTTATCTTTGGCTGGCTGTGTATCATCCTTTTAAAATAAACTTTAAGAGGAATTATTGGTCCTCTGGTAATTTGATAGATTCCATAAAGTATAATGAAACAGGCATAGGTGTCATTCAACCCACCAGAAACAAATAATACAAGACAAATCTCTTACAAATATTTGACACCGAATTCCCCCCTCTTCTTTTGCCAATATGATAATAATACAGTAATGTTGTCTTGAAAAATCGGGTGAGATCTGATGACATTGATGTCTTTGAATTTACAGGAGAATGCGGAGAAATACTGACTGAATCAGAAGGTTCATTCACTTCACCTGGATATCCAAATAATTACAACAATAATCTAGAATGTCAATGGACTGTACAGGTAGGTAATTAATCTACTAAATCCTTAAATTGTTCTTAAGTAAAAGCATTTTCACCAAGTACGCGTTTTTTGTAACGGCAGTGTTTCAATATATAAACTGTGTTGGTTATCCTCAAGGGACAGGTATCTGAATCTGAATCTCTTCTCTGGTGAGACTTCAACAGAGTTCTTTATTATTGAAGTGTGCTTGCTGCTGTTATCTTTAGCTATACTGTGACTATACTGTAATAAAATCAACAATTTCCATTTCATTGTTGTTACTATAGTTACAGTGACCTCTACGGATCATGGAAACAAAAGAACACATTTCTACAATGAATAATTCCTATTTTTACAGGCACCATCAGAATATCTTATAAAACTTACCTTTCAAAGCTTTCAAATGCAAAGATCTAGCAGTGACAGTCCTACCTGTATCCATGACTACATTGAGATTTCTCTTGGATTTGAATGGGCCACACCAGCACGGTAAGTATACAGTATTACAGCTTTTGAAGCCAACAAAGTTCCTCGGTGTCACATGTCATAATTTCATACAAGCAATTACTCTCCTTTGAAGTTACTATACAGTGCCAATCTGCTGCAGGTAGAAGGGCCAAGGAGTGAGGATCAAATCAGGTCTGGGGATACAGTGTGGACTTCTGTACAGTGTGCAGTATGGTACATATTGAGTGATATGCAATATATTGACTGGCCATGAGGTTAGCAGAGGCATATACTTGTTTCCCAAGAGCCTGAGGTTTTTCCAAAAACAGTGTTTCACAAGGCCATAGGCTGGGGAAACAGACTGCTATGAGTGACTCTCAGGCGAAAAGGAAAACAAGCCAATACTGAATATGGCCAGTCAATGTGTGTTTTACCTCTTCCAATTTTCAAACAAAAAATTGAGAAGTTAGTGGGCTACTATTTTTCTTGGTCACAGAGAACACCACCAGAATGTGCATGCATGCATATGAAGAGCACTTTTAAACTTACATAGCCAGGAGTTGTTCCTAACTGTGATCTGGCTAACAGTCTTCAAAACTGTTGACCGGAACCAAAATGATGCATACCATGTGATTGTAAATCAACAAATCATGACACAGAGTAATGATGCATGCGGTAGAAATGCCAATGTTACAGGATTACCTGTTGCCTTGATATCATGATGTGATGTCACCATTTCAAAAACAATGGGTACATTCATTTACTATCTGAGTATGAAACCTAACCGCAGCTGGCATGCGCCACCATCTGTACATGAAACCAGCCCCCTTGCCATCTGTATATGAAACCTACCTACTTACCATCTTATGTGAAACCTACTCGCTCTGTATACTGAACCTATCAACCCACTGATCATCTCTGTGTGAAACATACCCACTTATTGTCTGTACATGAAAACTACCCACGTATCATCTGTATATGAAAACTACCCACATATCATCTGTATATGAAAACTACCCACGTATCATCTGTATATGAAAACTACCCACGTATCATCTGTATATGAAAACTACCCACTTATCATCTGTATATGAAAACTACCCACGTATCATCTGTATATGAAAACTACCTACTTATCATCTGTATATGAAACCTACCCACCTATCATCTGTATATGAAAACTACCCATGTATCATCTGTATATGAAAACTACCCACTTATCATCTGTATATGAAAACTACCCACCCTACCCATACTAAACCTGCACACTTAATCACGTGTACGTGAAAGCTACCTACTTTAATACAACCTGTACATGAAACCTACCCATGCCCCAACTGTATATGGAGCCTATTGGTATCAGTGTACTTGTATGTACGTTATTACAATTTGTGAATGTGTGTGCCTATCAGACTGCTCATGCAAACAGCCTTGCTGAACTTACGCAGTTGGCACATCCATCATTTAATTGTTCATTGGCTGGACTCACTGTGGTAATTTGCAAATTCTCACAAATGTTTGTTTTTGCAGAATTTGTGGTGGAGGACCTACTGGTGTAATAATATCAACCAGTAACAGAATGGTGATCACCTTTACCACTGATGAACAGTTCACATTCCAGGGATTCTATGCAAAATATGAATTTATTATAATGCAATAACATAAATATTGTATGGCTGTATGAGACACTTTTATCAGTAAAGCTGTTGTACTGACATTTTAGATAATTTTTGTGTTTTGAATTGCTTTATTGGCATGTCTAGCTTACACTAGTAAATGTTGTAGTTGTAATCATTTTTTGTGTATTTTTATTCCCCCGGACGAAGTCCGAGGGGGACTTATGGTTTGACTTCCGTCAGTCCGTCCGTCCACGCACATATCTTGGACATGTCTGAGCCAGTTTCTTTCAAACTTGGTACAAGATAATGCACTATGGCATACATATGCACATCCATTATTTTGGGTGCGGCATGCATAATTAGTGCTAATTTGCATAATTAGTGATTTATTGAAAAAAAGAGCTCTGTTTCTTAAGGGATTGCACCAAGTTTGACGAAACTTTGTGCAAATGTCGGTCACACACAGCTCTAATAGCACATAAAGACATTTGACAGTATTTTGTCACTGAATTACTAATTTGCATAAAATATGAATTTTTAGCTCACATTTGGTATACCAATGTGAGGTAATCGTATAAGCTGAATCAGTTCATTTGCATGCCATTTGCATGTCTGTATGTATGTATGTATGTATGTATGTACGTACGTATGTATGTATGTATGTATGTATGTCCGTCCACATCAAAAACAGCTAAACGGCAGAACCTACTGTCTTAGTATTTTGTGTACAGGTGCACCTAGGGGTGGAGATGTGAATTTGTTCAAATGAACTTGTCAGTGTCAAAAATATGCAAATGAGGGGAAAAAAGGAAAAACCCTGCAAATTCCTAAAACTCTGTAACCTTTGGTCAGATAGGGTTGAAACTTGTTGTGCAGGTTCCTTTAGGTATTCTAAAGCAGATGTGTAAAATTTAGGATGACATTTGCATGTTTCTATTTTTCAGGTAATTTTTTCAGTTTTTAGTCAAAAAATGTTTAACTCTGAAACCACTCATCTGATTGCTCTGAAAGTTGGCATACATGTTCCTCAAAATGACATCAGTCAAGTGTATACAAATTGAATTGAAATTTTTATATTTGTAATTTTGGGGCAATTTTCCGAATTTTTGGTCAAAAGTGTTTTTTTTTCAAGAATAACTAATCTGATAGCTTTGATATTTGGTATACAGATTACTAAGGTTGATCCAAATCAGTTTGATGAATATCGTGAAGATATCTTGAATTTTATATTTTTGCTTAATTTTTTGGTTATTTTTCTCATTTTAAGTAAAATTTCTTCTTCTCTGAAACTGCTAGCCCAATTGCTCTCAAATTTTGATTGGATGTTTGCAGGGGTGTTACCCTTCTAATTGTTGAAATTACGACAAAATTGGAAATATTACTGTTTTGGGGCAATTTTTGTTATTTTTGGTCAAAAAATCGTAAAAAATATTTTCATTTTAAAGCCCCTGGACAGACGGCTTTTACATTTGGTGTACAGATGTCCAGGGATGACAATAGTTAGATGTGTGGAAATTGTCCTGAAATATACAAATTTGTATTTTTAAGACAATTTTGTCATATTTGGTCAAGAAAACTTGTTCTCAAAATTTATTGTGTGATAGCTTTGTAATTTGGTACAAAGTCCTGAGGGATGTTATAAGATAAGTTTTCTGCTCAAAGTGTCGGGAAACCCCCAAATATTTATATTTTAGGTAATTTTCTTTTGTGACCTAAAATGATCTACACCAACTAAGGATTTGTTGTGAGACAGTTTCGAAGGCTGTGAACATAATTTTATCTTGTTTAATATCAATTTGTAGTAAAATTTGGTCCTGAAAACAGAGCTGAGGTAAATATTTCATTGCGAACCAATTTTTGCAACTTTCACATGTAAGACACACAAGAACTGATGAGAAATTTGAATCCAGGATAATTCCAGATGTCATAATCCCCCCCACAGTGGAAGGAATTTCACTATCTGTAACTGATTTAAGTGCTGTTTACATTTGAATAATAGCACTCATAGCATTAATTAAAACATCCCCAAAGTTGTAAATATACTGCCAGGTGGTCTTATGTAAACATGGTCTACCAAGGGGTGGAATATTTGATATTCAGGAGGGGGTAGGGGATAGAAGATTGATGAGGTAGCATTCCTTTTTAAAAGAACACTTTTGTAAGCACACACCGCTACACAGGATATGGTGTTAAAAGAATTTAATAAGCGACAGTGGACAAATACAAAGCAGTGATAACCTAACTACGGAAAAATACAATGTCAAGCAAAACTACGAAAGTAAAATCTAGGCAAAAACCATTTCAAAACTAAGCACAAAATAACTCAAAGATTGGGTGAGGGGTCTCCGCCAGTCTGCTTCCTGGGCAAAGGTTTGGGTTGCAAAGTTGTGTTTGCAGACCTTTGGAAAGCCGAAAGTGAAAGTGGTTCCACCGGGCCGGTGGAGACCACCTTCTTGAGTGGGGGTACATGCAATGGACGGCCCAAGCGGAGGACACTCAAACAGACTGGACGGAGAGACCCCCATGAAAGTGTATGTATGAGTGCATGTTTGTAGGAAGTATGGATTGGTGACGCTCGAACCAAGTTGACTCGCTTGGTTGGAGATGAAAGTATGGGACTCGCGGCCCAAGGGGCAACAGCACGGCTCGGGGGGAGTTGTGGGCTCACGGCCCGAGGGGCTGCAGCACGGCTCGGTGGGAGTTGTGATCAGGGGGGACAGGTGCCCCTGTGCGGCCCCAGCATGAGAGCCTGATGGCCTAGAATGAATGAACTTGGACCAGAAGCTTGCAGCAAGGATTAGGTCAAGTGCCGTGCGCTAGAAAGATGGTAGCTAGATAGCATATGCTAAGTTGTCTACGTCAGCAGATGAGTAGATAGATAACCAGTATAAGATGTCTACGTCAGCAATGCAAAGTGACTTCAGGACATGTTGTTCTGCAGGCAGCCTAGCTCCGTGGACTTACAAACTGGATTTGTATTAACACACAATTCCTTATTTTTATATTTTTTTCTAATCTTTTTTTCCCCACTCTCCCACCTTTTCTTTTTGTCAAGCTTCTCTGGCTAATTTTTTGTTGACATTTGCTTATGTATGTAGGATCTGCTTGTCCCATTGCTATAGAAGTTGATATGCATGTTCCTAAAGATGACCTCCAGTACCTAAGTTGCAGACCTTACTTGCTTTTGTCATTCTTGTTTTTCTGGTTGATCTTTGGTAACCATACTGGTATGTACCAGTTCTGATAAAATGTGAGCGACTCCGTATAATTGCGGTATTTTCATAATTCCGCTAATATTTTGATAAATACTGACTCAAATTTAATGAAACTTCTTATAGATGTATACATACCAGAGCTGTTACTTTGTGCAAAGGCATTTGGCAGGATCATGTCAACTAATAGCTAATTTGCTAGGGTACTAAGTCAAGAAATACCCACTAAATTTGTTGAAACATGGTACAGATGCTGATATTATGGGGGTCCAGAACTGTAACACTAGTATACAAAGACAGTTAGCAGGATCATGTCATTTAATTGCTACCGGTAATTTTCATATTTTATGAATTTTTGTAATTAAGGAAATATGTCTAGAATTACAACAGCAAATTTGATGAAACTTGGTATAGATATTGATCTCAAAGTGTTGTAATAGCGAACAAAGATATTCAGCAGTATCTTGTCGATTAATAGCTAATTTGCATATTTAATGAACTTTCCCAAGTAGTTTGCTATGTCCATATAAATATTGCACCAAATTTGATGAAACTTGGTACAGATGTTGATCTGAAAGTGTTGTAGTAGCATGCAAAGACATTTTAATCATGTCATGTCAATTAATTGTGTATTTGCATATTTAATGAATTTTCATAATAAGGCTGATACGTCAAGAAATACTTCTTCAGATTTGTTGAAACTTGGTATAGATGTTGAGCTCATCTTGCTTTAAGTGTGTATAAAGACATTTATCAGCATCGTGTTAGTTAATCGCTAATTTGCATATTTAAGGACTTTTCCTTATTAGTGTTATACATCCAGAAAATCCTGCATCAAATTTTATGAAACATGGTACAGATATTGATCTTCCAGTAGTGTAAAACTGAATAATGACATCCTGTTGATAATTTATTTATTGTCTTATTTAATGACCTTTTGTGATTAGGGTGGCACCTCAGATTGGCTGAATAGGGAAACAATGTTTGTAATGAGAAATCTATATTCTGAAAGACTGCACTAAATCTGATGACACTTGCTGCAGATGTTGATCATGCAAAGATTTACCAGTCAAGAAAGGCGTTTTAATTTTAACAGTATCAATAGGTAATTATAGGAAGTCTCTTCTTTACTGAACATAAGGACATTTTTGGTTCACATCTGGCATTCTGACTTTTTTATGTTATTACTCAGACTTGCCTGGACCAGTTTCTTGCATATAATTTGAAGTTTGACATTTAAAAAGCCAGGGCATGACATACCTAATTCTGTCAAACTTGGTAAGAGGACATAACCAAATGGCATAAGTCACAGACAGGGCTTTGGTACCCGCATTACTTGTTTCATGTGCATCATATCAACTTCAATTTTTAGTCACTTCCAGTGAGAAATTCCCAATAACAAGGGGGACTATGTCATTGTCAATGACTTGTTCAAAGTAATCTTTGATTATTACATTATTGAAATTTAAAAGTAGTATTTGAATTTGAATAGAACAAATGAGTAATCTGAAAACTCAATTATCATTGCATTTCTACAAAGTATTGTAATTTGCCATAAGAAACAGCTTTAAAATTTGTAAATTTTATCAAAATTGAAGACGAAAAATCATCACAATTTTACAATTATGTGACTGAAACATTTGAGTGAATTTATGTCACCTTTACAAAATATTCCCCAGTCAATTTTTTCATATTTTTGTCAGAAATTTGGTAGAAAACTGTAGCCAATGAAATGTGATGTCCTTTTGGCCCAAAATTATCACAAAATTACAGAAAAATTCATAAAAATTGGTAAAATTTTGCACTAAAATTTTGGTTGGAAAAAATTACAGCAGTGAAAAGGTTTAATGTGTCTGTAAACTGTGGATGGAATGATGATCAACCAATCTGATCTTTGTGGTCATTTGATTCAGTTCCATAAAACAGTACTGTTGTACCGTAAAACAAGCTGTGACTATCAACATAACTCCAATAGAGAAGACTTACTAAAGTGCAACAATTGCATGATTTCACAGTGCATACTGTTTCTATTTTTAACAGTCTCCTTGAGGAAACATATCATGTACAGTACATTGCATTAAGGGACTAGCAATGGCCTGAACATTGATTCAAAATCAAAATGCTTGTACATCAGGAAGTTGAAGGGACAACATTGGTGTACTGATACTCTTTCAACAAATAAAGTAGTCATATTGGTTCTATATTTAAGGAAGTCTCATACAGAAGGACTTTGTAATACTGTAATACCATGAGTCTTCCCCAAGTCCGTTTTGAGATTGTCATCCTACTTCTTTTACCAGACATGATGTTCATGAACAGCAGATATCAGTGACTGAAATGCACAACACTGACAGTAATTATAAAATTTTGCCCATACACCAGATATTAAAATGATTAAATTTCGACCTGCAACCATCTGTTTGGATCTTATGTTTTGTACTATACCTTCACCAACATGTGCAACTGCCAGCAGCAACTGTTGGACTCGATTGCCAAACCAATTGCACAAGCGTTGAGATCAACTTCAAGTTTCTGAGTCTAATAATAATTACTGTACTAGTTAGCTTCATAACATTTTACCAAGATATGCATGTTTTTTAGTCCCCATTGACGACGTCCAGTAGGACTTGTAGATTTGGTTATGTCCGTGCACCTGTGTGTCCATCTGTTCACCCAAATTTATCAGAGATGCCTGGAGCGATTTCATCCAAACTTGGTACAGGGATTACTCCTCATGTCACACGTATGCATGTTGATTTGTTATTTGATACAATCCAATATGCCTGCATTACGGCCATTTTGTTATTTTTCATCCCTTAGCCATAACTCAGACACGTCTCAACTAATTTTATTCAAAGTATGCACAACATTGACCTCCCAGTATGTCATACACCTGTCATTTGATTTTACAAGGGGTCATTAGCTCACACATGTCGCAAACGATTTCATTTAAAGTTGGAACAAGAACATTGACCTGAGTCATAAATGTGCACATTAATTTTTTTCCTGATATGATCCAATATGGGCACCAATAATTTGCAATTGTATAACATTTGCATCACAGAAAAGTGCTATTCACTTTGAAAAATGTGGCATTAGCTCACGAACAATTTTGCAAAACGTCATCAAAAGAGGTACATATTTTTCACCCAGAATCACCCCACATTAATTGCTACCATCTAAATATTTGATGTGTTGATGCATCAAAGGCTGGACACTGAGGTGAACATCAAGACGTGTGAACTTGTTAAAACAAACATGTTTGAATCAAAAACATGCAAAGAAGATAAAAAAGGCTAACTCTGTCAAAATGCTACAACTTAAAACTCGGGCCAGATTGCCTTGATATTTGATACATCGGTACCTTGCACAAACTTTACGCAAATTTACTGTCCTGCAAATGCATGACTTTGTATACTTTTTCTTTAGCTCTGCTGTCAGTGATGCCAAGCTTATAGTTGGTAATGTTTTCTTTGTATGTAAACAGCAAGTTATCAGACGCTGCATGTACAGTGGTTAAAATTTAAAAAACGATTTTCATACATGGTTGCATGTGACACATTGAAACACCCAATTGCACTGAGGTGTTTAGTTTTGTATGGCTGTCACCGCCAGATTATTGCTATTTGCCATCAACACTGTCTTCAGATATCACTTGTTCAATTCAACAGTTGAACCATAAAACTGTACTACAAACTCATTCTTGGCCTTAAGTCCCATTTGTAGCTCAGTATTTTTAATTACAGACCCAATGAACAGGACTCTGTCTTCTCTGAGCACTTGTAATCAAAATACACATTAACAAGTGGGGACTGTGTCATCAATGATGACTTGTTTAGATTTAATTTCTTTATTGTTCTTTGGCATTTTGTACACTGCAGTTTGTAAATGACTTTTAATTTCAATTTTATATGATGTAAGTTTGTAAATGACTTTTAATTTCAATTATATATGATGTAAGTTGAGTCTGATACCATTTTTAGAAGTACTGTAAATTTTGGACATCAAAAAGAATAGATTTTATCATTTTTTCACAATTTGTCTGTAACTGGTCTATCATTTCTCTTCTATCTCTCTCATCAACGTTTATCCAGTTAAAGTGATCAAGAAATTTAAAGTATTTCCACAAAGTATGATGGAATCTTCATTTAGGTCACTTCATTAAATTTCCTGTTTATAGTTGAGTTTTTGCGCTAATGAAACAGGGACTGTCTCTAGGTTATCACAGAAGCTCGATCAGCAAAACACTTTCATTGAGATGAAAACCTCTTTTGCAAATGAAAGCTGAAAAGTATGAATCATTATTTGCAAATAGAAAGTACAGTGTAACAGATGGGATATAGACCATCTTGTAATCACTTGTTAATTGCTATGATGGGGGTCCTCTCCTGCTCTTGACAATGTAAGCCAAGTGTATAATCATGGATGGACATACATGGTGTAACCTTCAGTAAGCTAGAATAGCTAGCAAGCAGTTCTTATTATTTGCGTTTTAGCATTTTTTCTGAATTTATTTGGCCATGCATGGTTTAAGCATAATTTTCTCTCATCTGTTTGCTGTCAAATTTTGTCTGTTAAACAAAGCATTGATTGAAGGGTAACTTCTAGCAGCAAATCGGAGGGGCATTCATCATTTCGAGATCAAACAATTTTCAGCGGAGGGGTTACTCTTGAAATTGCTGCTTTGCCATAATAAAAACTAATGTAAAACTATGAAACTAATCTGTTGTTGTTGCTGAACGTCAAATAACTTGTATTTTCCTAGTCATCAACTGAAGAATTCAGGTAAGATAATTGTGTGTTGTTGTATATGACTATTTATTATATACAGTCTAGATTACCAGCCTCTGTGGATGTTTGCATTTATTGTTTCTGGTTTGTAGGAAAGAGAGTGGCAAATCATTCAACTTCTACTTCTCTGAGCACCAAAGTCAATGTTTGTTGCCTTTATAAAACATACCCTTGTCAAATTTTTAAAGACTTTTGCCAAAATTTTGATGAAAACCTGGAGCAAATGAAGTGTTATGTCCATTCAGTCCAAAAAAATTACAGAAAAATTCATAAAAATTATTATAATGTTGCACTAAAATTTTGGTGGGAAAAATTGCATTATTCAAAGGGTTAATAAAGACTACTAATGCTGTTTACTTTTCATAGGTTCACCTGACAGCTTGATCTAAATAGCGGCTTATTTATAAAAGTTTAGAATGATAATTAGATAAGCTAAATATCAAATATATCGTCCAAAAGCTTGTTTGTTGGTCCACCAGACAGCTATACTAAATAGCGGCTAATTTATATATTTTGGAATGATAATGAGAGCAGCTAAATGTCATATATCATCCCAAAACTATAAAGTTTAGAAGAATAGCTCGACTAAATATCTGATATATCATCCAATCAGGTTTTGTAGGTCTACCCATCAGGTTTATCTTAAATATGGCTTATTTATTAAGTATAGATATATAATTAGATTGGCTAAATATTGGATCATACCAGTACTTTTATGTACTAGGTCCACTGGTCCTGGGAAAGCTTAATCTAAATAGTGCATAATTTATAAAGTTTAGAATGATAATTAAAAGCTAAATATTCAGTTTATTGTCCCAAAACATTTTTGTAGGTCTGCTAGTAAGGTTGATCTAATTATGTCTTCTTTATAAAGTGTTGAATGATAGATAGTTAGATTGGTAAAATATCAGATATCTCATCCCAAAATATTTTGTAGGCCCACTCGATCTAAATAGCAGCTAATTCTAAAATTTAGATCAATAATTAGTTTGCTAATATAAAGAGTTAAAAGCCCTGCAATGCTTAGTCTATACAGCTGCTGAAATTTAAAATTTAGAAAAATATTTAGATAGTTCTCAAGCTGTGTTAACCCTTTGAGCACCAAAGTCAATTTTTGTCACCCTTCTAAATTATACCTCGGTCAATTTTTGTCAGATTTTTGTCAAGATTTTGATAAAATACTGAGGCCAATGACATGTTGTGTTCATTTGGACCAAAATTATCAGAAAAATTACAGAAAAGTTCATAAAAATTGATAAAATGTTGGACTAAAATTTTGGTGGGAAAAAATACAGCACTCAAAAGGGTTGATAGCTACTTTAACTAGATTAGCACCTATAGGCAATGCGTGGACTTTAAGAAAGCATCTTTAAGTTTGTAAAAACATATTTGAGTGCACCCTACTCGTGTATCAATGAACATTCATAAATAGTGTTGACTATGGTACACAAAATGAATATATCTCTTTGAATATTATCATTCAGTGTACTTCCATTCCTATATAGCTGTACATGTATTTGTCATTTTGCAATGAATAAATTATCCATGGAGTAAACAAAGATGTGAATGATCAGTAGGTATGTTAAACCGCAGGGGGACCTGAGTCTTGATTAATATTATCAAGTTTTTCTCAGTTTTCTCTATCAGTTCCTCTCCTTTTCTTCATGCTCCGACTGATCGGAGTACATAAAATAACTGATTCTGTAACCTAACCCAGCCTCATGACTCATTATTTATTTTACATCCCATTACAAGGACATTTTTCTCACATCTTGTAATTAATTAGTCAACACAACTAATTATGCTAATCCGTGGACTTATCAGGGATTTTATCGGTTGGTCAACATTGTGAAAGATAGAGATGTAAATGAGATATTACTAATTTCCAAGTATGGGGGGATTTGAAATTTTTTGAGGGTATTTACAGGAGGAGTCTGAAGAAATAAATTTAAATAACGATTCCACTAGCGCCACTCTCCCCCTTCATGCACCATTAGGCTGCATTTAAAACCAGATATGAACTGTAAATGCTCACGTGTTTCATTATATATTGAAGTTATGTGTAAATTTGAACCTTTACCACATGTTTGCAACTTCATTGAAATTATTATGATCAACATAATGAACAATAATCACCGCCGATTAATTCTAAAAGGTCATGAAGTATACAAATATGTAATTAGCTGAAATAAAAATATTAAAGTAATTTTACTGCTCTTATTGTATCACCACTTTATCTAGCAAGTGTAATTACCGTTGGCCAAGTCCTTCAAGCCATATATGCCGAGCTGTGAAAGCTCATTAGATATGCAAATTATAAATAAGCTGACATGAAAATGTGAAATGACTTTCGATATTGTTTTGATCTAGTACCTGGTATAATCATCAATGTACATAGCATGTTTTGCCAACTTTGATCAAGTAAATCCCGGTATATATCCCTAATAAGCAAAGTCAATTAAATATGTAAATTAGGAAGTGGCTTTAGTAAAAATGCTTAGTGATTGTCAGTAATGTTGTATCATGGTATCTGCAATATGTGTAGCAAATTTTGTCAACTTTGGTCAAGTCAATTCAGACATATATCTCTAATTAGGAAAGTTCATTAAATATGCAAATTAGGAATTGGCTGAAGAGAAAATGCTTGATGACTTTCAATAATATTGAATTATAGAGTCTTTAATATACATAGTAAGTTTCATCAATTTTGATCAAGTCCATTAAGATAAATATACCTAATTATGAAAATTCATTTAATATTAAAATTAGGTTTTGGCTGAAGTAAAAATGTCTTTTGACTTTCAATAATGTTATATCACAGTATCTTTGATGTATATAGTAAGTTTCAACAACTACACTCAAGTTAATTCAGATTTATATCCCTAATTGGGAAAGTTCATTAAATATGCAAATTCGGAATTGGCTGAAGTAAAAATGTTTAATGACTTTCAAAAATGTTGTATCATAGTTGCTTCAATACATGTAGCAAGTTTCATCAACTTTGGTCCAGTCATTTCAAATATATATTCCTAATTAACAAAGTTCATGAAATATGCAAATTAGGAATTGGCTGAAATTAAAACGCTTAAAGACTTTCAATAATGTTAAATCATAGTATCTTTAATATACATACCAAGTTTGGTTAATTTTGATCAAGTCAAATCAGACATATATCCCTAGTTAGGAAAGTTCATTAAATATGCAAATTAGCATTTATCTTTCATGTCACCCTTAATGGTTCCCACTGCTGATATATCTTGGTGTGATCAACATTTGTAGCAAATCTCATCAAATTTTGTGTAGTTGTTTTTAATATATATCCATTTTTTCTAAAATCATTAATTATGCAAATGAGCAAAAAGTATGCAAGCCAGACCCACCAAAAACTAATCAGTCCTTGCCATTTGCTAACTGAATATATGTACCAGATTTGATTCTGATCTGATAAGCCGTTTTTGAGAAAATGGACCAACAGACAGACAGACAGACAGACAGACACACAGACGGACAGACAGACAGACAGATAGACATCGCTGCGACATATGCCCACGTGTGTAAACACGTGAGCAAAAAATGGGGGGGGGGGAAGGGGGGCAGGGCTGGAGGAATTGCAATTGAAATCTTATTTTTTTTCAGACCCCCCTCAATACCCTCAAAAATTTTCAAGCCCCCCCATCTATATGACCCAAAGTTTTTCAAGTCCCCCTCCCCCAAATTACCATACAACCGCGTATTTATTAGGAATGCACGCGTAATAAAAATATTAGCATGTATTGCGTAGTTCTGCACCCAGATGTTCAACACCAACTCTTATCAGCAGGTTGTATAGCCATATAATATCTAGGGCGAGTGGACATTTAATCAATGATATAACAAAACATTTCAGGGTGATGTGACTTAGAAAAAGAATGTTTTGCAGGGACTGCAAGTGGCACACTTTTGGAAAGGCTAGCAAAAAACATCTGGTTGTAAATTTTTGAAGAAAAGTTAATTACATACTAAATGTGAATACTTCTTTTGTTATGTCTCACTGACACATGATGCACGCAAAAGCACAGAAGTCAGGTGGAATGGTGAACAGAAAATCAGAGGAGCAGATAATTGGCAAAGTGATATACTGGTATATCTTTGAAGTTTAATGGTAGTATCATTTGCAGATATCCAGATATTTCTGGAAAGTGAGATGTACATGCACAAGTTCAGCTTACTTGATGATGCTGAATAACTTGCAGACTCACAGTGAAAGTTTTAAACATTAGGAATTAAAATTATCGAAAACCAACTAGTTTTTACTTTTCTCTTTTTTTTTCAAATTTCATGGTTGCCATAGAACCAAGTAGCTGCCATTGAAAGCAACAATGCTGAGGAATATTTTAGAACATTTCTTGAACAAAGTACCTTATCCATAACATGAATTCATGTTATTCTGCTCATTCTATTCACAATCCAATGTTCATATTAAAATGCAGATAACGCTGTGTTAAAGTCAAAGTTCGCATTTTATCAGCAGTATTTTTCAAAATTGACATTGCATTCATATTTCAAATTTTTTAACAAACTGTAATTTTAAAATAGTCATAATGCGCATGTTTTCAGATGGCAGGAAACGATACATATTAATTTGTATTTTTTTGCCTTTTCTGCCAGCTATCACCGAGAAATCTTTGATTATACAAATCAGAATGAATGGGACACAAAAGTATTGGCATTGATACACAATGTGTAAGCCTTAGTCCACATTTCTCCTAGCCTCATACACACTGAGATCACTTCTTGAACTACAGCAAATTTTTTGTGTACACAATATTTCAACAATCTGACACCATAGCATTGATGCAGTGCCACATGATCTTCTGGATGCACATATAGGATTATTGGATTATTGTATAGATCAGAAATTCTAAGCAAATATTGAAATGATGCTTTTATTTTCCTTGGCCCCCCCCCCCCTAAAAGCTTGAGGTATTTTTGTCTGCCCCCCCCCTAATTTTTCTTGGGGAAATGGGTGCCCCCCTGAAAATCCGCCGCCCCCTGGAAGTAAATTCTGAACAGTCTCTAATAGTCAAGCGAGATGTCTGCGGTGTATAGCGTCCTGTACACCCGGCACTCTGCATGCCCTTTGATACGACCATAAGAAGAGCGCCGCCAGGCGACGAACAAAGAAAAAATGAAATACTTTTTAGATTGTTTCTTTTCCTAGCTGTAATGCGTTCAAATAGTTTATATTCTATTTTGTTGTCGTAAATATGTTTTCTGTTGCGTGTTACTCCCAGAACTACAACACGCTTATTTTTGTTCAATTGTAAACTTGTATTACCCACAGCCCTCTCTGATTAAAACATGGCAGCCCCCATGTGAAACTGGGCGGACGCTCTTCCCAACTTTAAAACACAGTGTAGTAGAAGGGTTAAATTTCCAGTAACGCGGTAGATTCTACAATGACAAAAGAAGAAATCTATAAGCTGTTACAGAAGCAAACCTACACATGTCTGTCACACAGATATGGCCTGGTTTTGTGTTTTGGAAGTGTTTTACTTACGTTGATCTCAGCGTTTCAGTTTGGTGAGGTAAGAAATCGACAACATTATATTTGGTATATAAATCACACTGACAACACAGCAGTTCCCGACCTTTACAGTAACGTCGAATTTATAACTCGAAGTTTTCCATCATGATTGTGTCTAATATTGTCACTCAGCATAGCAAATTAAATGAAAATATTAAAAAATAGAGAGATCGTTTATCAGAGACCTTCAACAGTTGCCCTTCATAATACATCGCGAATAAGCAGACAGTTTACAGCCAGGCGCCACGTGTTGCAAAAGCGGCTAGTTGGTATCTATTTGCGTCACAATGTATGTTGTACAATGGAGAGAATGAAATGAAAGCCGTGGAGGAGTTTTCTTTAATCTTCGAACACTTCCTTGACAAGTGTTCACAAAATAACTTCGGAAATTGCGAAATGACCTCTATTCACAAATACTGTTAACTTTTAGAAATCTCGTGATGTTTTCGTTGTAAATACACTCAGTGTGACAGTTTTCGGACAGGGTAGTGGATTTCGCCCAAAGTCGTGTCGTAAATGACCAGCAATACGAAATCTTATTACCATACCTTTCGAAACTTTATTATGGTTATCCTCAAACTCAGTTGACACGACAGGAGTGGTATTTCGGGGTCAAAGTTGCCAAAGTTTGACCCGATGTCAAGGGCGTAGTAATCGGACTGCAATCCCAGAAATCGGACGTCGTGTTTGAATGTGATTAGGAGCTAACTATTGATAATTTGAAACTTCAAACCACCTATTTTTAATTTTGATGTGTTTAGAAAACAGTATATAAGAATATTTCATGATAATTAGTTATGTTTAATCCATGGACGACTCAACTATATTTCGACGTGTAGGCCCTATAGCGCTTAGATATCGGACACGGGCTGTCTCTGTATGTGTTGCTTTCGGCACCTTGTATCGTACGGTGCGGCTAACTTCGCTAAGTTTGTTCAGTGAGTATTACTTATAATTGTTTCCATTGCATATTTTGTTTGAATTAGAATCGCACAGGCATTATTTAATAAAAATAGCGAGTATATTTCATCGTATGGCATTATTTACCTGTCAAGTTTTTACGCGGTAAGTCACTTACTACGTTTACACGATTATGCTAAATATTGTCTGTCCGAAAACTTGTACACTTCTTACGTTCATTAAATGTACTTTTTTTCTCGAAACAACTGCGCAGTTTTCGTTAAAACTACATGCGATCGTAGCAAACAATGGAAAGAATATTTTCAACATCATTATTCTCCCCCACATTCAAAATTCAATGCTAAATCAGGACTTTAGTCAAAATTTCAGTTACTTTGACCTGACGGCAGTATGTTGACAGTATCACTGATGCGGTGTCAGACGACAATTTGTGACCGCCGCTCGTAGCGAACTCAATAGCTTCTACCAAAAAAACTATCGAAAACGGGACAACAGTGTCACCTGACATAATAGGAGGTCACATGACCTGTAAAACGCTATCGATACGGAGCGAAGTGAGTTTTACTAACAGCATGTCACTAAATGTCCGAAAACTGAGGTCGTCCGGAAACTGTCACACTGAGTGTATTTGCTAAATTGCCATGGAGATAATTTTGACCCTCATATCAAAATTGAAAATTAATCTTGTGAACTTAATAAAATATTAAAAATTTTTGCAGCGGAAAATATGTGTTTAGCAACACCTCTAATATGGCTTTCAGCTGATGTTTCCTGTCCTGTCAAAATGTTAGTCTTTTTCGTTTTATGTAAGCTTTGGAAACCACAAAATAACAATAATAATAATAATAATAATACAGGAAATCATGATCAGTACGGAAGAATTTCCTCTCTGCCTTTTGACCGTAACGTACAACTTTTAAAATATCACTGATTACGTATTTGGTTGTAGGAAAATAAATAAATTCCTTTCAGGGGAAAGTTTTCTATTTGGCGACAGGGTTTTTCCTCAGCTTCCAAAAGGGTTGGTAAAGTAAAACAGAATTACAGTCAACTCGCACTTTTTTTCAACCCGCCCTGAACCAACTCGCCTGGTTCCAACTCGCCTGATACCACCTCGCCCGATTCCAACTCGCCCGATACCAACTCGCCCGTTGTTTTGAGCTAGGGTGTTGTAGATTCCATGTACGCTTACCCGATGGCCCGAGGCCAGCTATTTTCATATCATGCCAGGCCAGTAACTTGTGAAAGACGGTCCTGCTGTTCCTAAAGAAGTGAGCCAGTACGCAGTAACTATCCCTATACGTAAAGAAGCCAAACAAAATTTATTCTTTCAAGAGATTTGCAAAACGTGAAATTCGCAAATAAAAAGTTTTCCGTGTTGGCACATATTTCAAGCCGCACCTGTGGTTCGTAATGTTAGAAATAATTGTTGTTAGAAATAAAACGTTTTATACGTACCAGGTACTCATAAAATTGCAAAATAGTATCAGGCGAGTTGGCATCGGGCGAGTTGGTATCGGGCGAGTTGGAATCGGGCGAGTTGGTTCTGGACGGGTTGGGAAAAGTGCGAGTTGACTGGTACCCAGTAAGAATAAGGTTCTTTTACAAGGTAAAGCGACAAAACCTTGTAGATTGTATGTCTACTTCGCTTGCGCAATGAACTATGCAAATTGTACGACCTGCTCCGTCACAGAACGGAGATAATGTCTGAGCTCGGAGGGAGGTCAGCGGATACTTATGGTATGCACTGGCACTGATAGACTTTTAGAACTATAGAGAAATTGACTGTTTACGGACTCTTATGACTTGTACAAATCGTACACGATGCTAAGAAATTTGGTTTGCAACGTTTGATAGTTTAGTTAGAGTTACAGCTAATGAAATAAAGGGTCTTGCCATGAGTTCTTGAGACTGAGTTGACCGTCTACGACGTCAATATTACTTTTAAAAAAATCTCATTATGGGCGTCCAAATCTTATCCGCTCCCATCCTTATGCCAACTTTCTGATGCTGCTCGTCAAATTATGAGATTGAAAAGTTGACGCAAGAATACCATCCATGAATTGAAAAGATTACAGTAGCATGTAGTTGTGACACGAAAATAGTTTGCAGCAATCTGTACTATCTGACCGCACCAGCTATGCGTGTAACAAAATTATTTAACTGTCTCAGAACTGAGTAACCTGCAATATAGCGTTAAACTCCTTTTTTGTTAAGAAACGACAAAATCATCTCAATTCCAAGCATTCTTCAACATGCTCAAGGCTATCTATTGTCTTCAGTTTCACTGTGCTGCAATCTGCAATATCCGACAATCTATGACTCGGCTCCGAGTAACCTTCACTAACGTTAAAACTCCGTCTAGCCTAAAAAAATACCAATCCGTCTCAGTCTGCAGCATCCTCCAATACACCCAGGACTCTATAAAAGTCCACACCTACGAAAAGTCAATCACTTTGCAGCAATCTCCAATATCCAACATGTTAAGTGTAGGTACAAAAATTATTAAAGTCTCAGCTCGAAGCAAACTGCACTGAATTAAACTCCGTCAAGGCTGAGAAATTACTGATCTATCTCAGTCCGTAGCATTCTCCAATACACTTAGGACTCAATCAAAGTCCACAGATATGAAAAGTCAATCACTTTGCAGCCATCTGTAATATCTGACAAGCTATGTATAGTACAAAATGAAATAATGTCTCAGCTCAGAGCAAACTGCACCAGGGTTAAAACTCCAACAATGAAAACAAATTTCAAATCTATCGCAGTCTGTTGCATCTACAATAAACTCAAAACTCTATCTACAGTCCATACATACAAAAAGTCAATAGTTTACAGCCATCTGCAATATCTGACATACTATGTATAGAACAGAAATTATAAAATGTCTCAGCTCGGAGCAAACTGCACCAAGGTAACAATTCCGGCCATGTAAAGAAATTTCAAATCTATGTCAGGCCGTTGCATCCACAGTAAACTCAGAACTCTATCTACAGTCCATGGATACAAAAAGTCAATAGTTTGCAGCAATCTGCAATATGCAATACGCAGTGTGTATGGAGAAACAGTCAAAATGTCTCAGCTCCGAGCAAATTGCAGTAACGTTAAAACTTGATCTGTCCAGGCTACGATATTACAATTCTATCTCAGTCCGTAGCATTCTCCAATACACTCAGGACTCTATCAAAGTCCACAGATACGAAAAGTCATTCACTTTGAAGCAATCTGCAATATCCGACACACTATGTATAGGTACAAAAATTAGTAAAGTCTCAGCTCGGAGCAAACTGCACTGACGTTAAACTCCGTCAAGGTTGAGAAATTACTACTCTATCCCAGTCCGTAGCATTCTCCAGATACACTCAGGACTCTATCAAAGTCCACAGATATGAAAAGTCAATCACTTTGCAGCAATTTGAAATATCTGTGTAGTACAAAAATTATCAAATGTCTCAGCTCGGAGCAAACTGCACTGACCCTAAAATTCCGTCAAGGCTGAGAAATTACTGATCTATCTCAGTCCGTAGCACTCTCCAATAAACTCAGGACTCTATCAAAATCTACGGATACGAAAAGTCATTCTCTTTGGCTAAAATGATCAAATTTTTTTTAGCCACAAGCAATTTTTATTAGCCACACCCAACAAATCAATTTCACATACAAATTGTACAAACCCTATTTTCAATAACGTTTATACTTTATTATCCACATGTTGGGCCAGGGCTGTTGTACATACTTTAAGGATTCCTCAACAGATAAACTTCTGAGCACATTTTCTGCTAATTTTATAGCAGCAGATAATAAGGACCAGGAGCACAGTAAAACTCCAGGTCCTTTGTGAAAGTTGTCTGTGTTTCAATTAAAAAATATGTATTAAACAAAAATTGGTCTTAACCCCGTTCAGATTTAAATTTCATGAGTGCGGGTGAATAAATTGACCCCTCTCTTTATAGACAGGGACATTATTATGACACAAACAACAAAGAGAATTCTTGGAACAAAACTTGCAAACATGTCATGAAAAAATCATCAAAGTCTAATCATTGGCCATGACTGTTCCTCTCTTTTATTTTTTATGTGATTTAAAAACTGCTGTATATACCAATATTTGGTGATCTGGATTAAATTACAGTGATTGCCTGACTATGCAAAGCATTGTTCATAAAGTATCAAAGAAAACTATTGGTATTAAAAAATTTCTTAGCTTTTGAAAATTAATTAAATTCGCAAACTCAGTGAAAAATCAAAAGAGCAGTTCGTCAATATGACAAATCTAGGATCAACGGACTCATCTGCAGTCTCACATTTTATACTTCCATGCACAGACAAAAACCTTGATGTAATTTGTTCAACCATGGTCTAGACCGTGGTTCGTCTGTCTTTGTTCTCTTCTCGGTGGCTTGCTTATTTCTTTTTTTAATAAATTAGACGCTATTTTAAACTTAGTTTCTTTCCCAGCTGAGAACAATCAATAGAAACTGTTTTGTCGCTGCCCGCAAGCCGCATCGTCGTACGCTGCATTCGTAAAGTATTTGCATTGTTTGGGTGTCTCGAAACTACCCAAACAGTACATGGACCGGAGTATACAAACTGGGGATCTTGAAACTTTTTCGCGCATGCTCATTTTAGCTCTGGTCAAACTACAACGCCATCACTTCAGTCTGTCAGTTGCATGCTCAGGAACTCTGCCGTCAATCATCGGTTGACGTACGACAGAGCAACGAATTATTTTTTTCCTAAGGCTAGATATTTAAATGACTGAATATTTTGATAATCTGACTCATCTATGGGTTATTTTGATACGTTAAAAGTGACAGAACCGGCGTGATTAACGATAGTGCACGCTGTTTGGAATACGTTATGGCTGCTATATGCTGGCCGGAGTGAACTCAAATTACCCTTCATGCTTGCACCCTTACGCGACGTACGTGGTCAAATGTTTCGCACGATGCTTGCAGCGTTCATGCTGGAAAATTTGGATTGTGGAAAATAACGTACACTTATTTAGAAAAATGACTAGTTGTTAGAATTGTTGGCTACATAAATAATCCAGTACATGTTTTGGATCGATCACAATGAACACCCGCATGTCGAAATTCTTGGTCCCTCGGGAAAACAGTCGGTCTGGGATTGCAGGACTGACGTAACTTTCGAAGAAGTCTAGGGTCAATGTCCCAACACGGCACCCGGTCACGAGCTTTCGCCACGCGTGGCGAAGGCGTAGCAATTTTTTTTCGCCACATCGGACATTTATTCGCAATTTGCGACTGTGGCGAACGTTACCGCGAACCCTGTACAGTATGTATGTATATATGTATGTATGTATGTATGTATGTATGTATGTATGTATGTATGTATGTATGTATGTATGTATGAATGTCCCGCCACTCAAATATTTTGAGAACTGAAGTACTTACAGACTTGATACTTTGTATGTAGATGTAGATGTGTCTTGCGCAGATGGCCAGAAAAAAGTTAAAATTTCGAGCTCTGAAAAGAAATGTTTTACAACTGTCAGTGTTTTCCAAATTTAACTGCTAGTTTGTGTATACTTCATATGTTTATAGTTAATTCACCATTTCTCTTTCTATCCCATTATAGGTTGCTTTAGAATGGAGTAAAGTGCAATATGAAGTTTTATTTAGTATATACTCTGACAACATTGTTTCCAAGTCTTTCCAAGAAAGGTAGGCACTTTTCATACCCTAAAGACGCCAATGAACAAAATACCTCAGACTGATCTGGATAGGAAGTCTCCTTCTACATGTCAAACAGCTAGTACATGTATACAATTGAATTCCTACACAACATACATGTATACTATTCTCACACCACACACATGTATACTAACTATTCCCAAACAACAAACATTTACCGGTATACTATTCCCATACAACACACATGTATACTATTCCCATACAACTCACATGTATACTATTCCCATACAACACACATGTATACTATTCCCATACAACACACATGTATACTATTCCCATACAACACACATGTATACTATTCCCATACAACACACATGTATACTATTCCCATACAACACACATGTATACTATTCCCATACAACACACATGTATACTATTCCCATACAACACACATGTATACTATTCCCATATAACACACATGTATACTATTCCCATACAACACACTTGTATACTATTCCCATACAACTCACATGTATACTATTCCCATACAACTCACATGTATACTATTCCCATACAACACATATGTATACTCTTCCCATATAACACACATGTATACTATTTCCACACAACACACATGTATACTATTGCCATACAACACACATGTATACTATTTCCATACAACACACATACTATTCCCATACAACACACATGTACCGTATACTATTACCACACAACACTCGGTATTCTATTTCCACACAACACACATGTACCTGTATACTGTTACCACACCGTAAGACCATACTCTTATTTTGATATCTGCAATCTGCATGTAGGTTCACGCAGATGATCCAGTTCAGATCTGTCGTACAAATATCTTCATTAATCTGATTAAATAAGATGTACAGTTGTTTCCATCTCTATTTTGGCTGTTTTTTACTTTTTGCTGCTTCACATCAAAAATAGTAGCGGCAAAGAGCAAAGAAACTTAACCCTTTTCCTGCCAAGTCCATATTTCACCACCAGGTCAAGATGGTTAAAATTAATGAAACACAACATATTCCATATGGTGTATTTTAACATAATACTGTACATTTGAAGGCTGTTGAAAACATAATTACTGTAAACTTGATTTTTTTGGACGAAAGATGCTATAACATACCAAGCCAAGCGGGTGAAAATACGTCATGTTTGGGCTCAATACCGCTTTTTACTGACTTGGCTGATGGGGAAGTAATAGTCTTAATACTGTCTGTCAGGAAAAGGGTTAAGGTAGCTACATTGCTCACAGCAACTTACAGATTTTTATTTTTTTTCTCAGTTATAGAAGTCCCAAACCCCAATAAAGTATATATATTTTCTGAAAGTCCTGATATTGGAAAATCCAACTGTGCACAATTCACTATCATTATTTGCATAATAGTCATGTGACAGGCATTTTGCTGAACCTTAACAAGTGGGGACTGTGTCATCAATGATGACTTGTTATAAATGGTGATTGTGGACAGTAACCCAGGTGTATACCTGGGTAAATGTCTCTGTACTGTCTATGTCTCGTATAGGATGTGTCTTCCAGTTCCTATTGATGTTGTGTATACCTCGGTTAATGTCTCTGTACTGTCTATGTCTCTTATAGGATGTGTCTTCCAGTTCCTATTGATGTTGTATATACCTGGGTTAATGTCTCTGTACTGTCTATGTCTCGTATAGGATGTGTCTTCCAGTTCCTATTGATGTTGTGTATACCTGGGTTAATGTCTCTGTACTGTCTATGTCTCTTATAGGATGTGTCTTCCAGTTCCTATTGATGTTGTATATACCTGGGTTAATGTCTCTGTTCTGTCTACATGTATGTCTCTCATAGGATGTGTCTTCCAGTTCCTATTGATGTTGTGTATTCCAGGGTTAATGTCTCTGTACTGTCTATGTCTCTTATAGGATGTGTCTTCCAGTTCCTATTGATGTTGTGTATACCTGGGTTAATGTCTCTATACTGTCTATGTCTCATATAGGATGTGTCTTCCAGTTCCAATTGATGTTGTGTATACCTGGGTTAATGTCTCTGTACTGTCTATGTCTCGTATAGGATGTGTCTTCCAGTTCCTATTGATGTTTTGTATACCTCGGTTAATGTCTCTGTACTGTCTATGTCTCTTATAGGGTGTGGCTTCCAGTTCCTATTGATGTTGTGTATACCTGGGTTAATGTCTCTATACTGTCTATGTCTCTTATAGGATGTGTCTTCCAGTTCCTATTGATGTTGTATATACCTGGGTTAATGTCTCTGTACTGTCTATGTCTCTTATAGGATGTGTCTTCCAGTTCCTATTGATGTTGTATATACCTGGGTCAATGGAAGTGATCCTCAGCTGTTAGCGGATTTAAAAAGAGTAAAAGCTCAGTTGGAATTCAAGAATGATACACTCGAATCTCACACAACTAGTGGTGTGTATCTTGATGGTAATCAAACCAAGTAAGTTTTTATTCACACAGATTACTCATACTTCTATGTAATTTATAAACATGGACAGAGAACATAGATAGACCTTAACCCTTTCACCACAATGGTTTTACCCAAACCCATTGTTATCAATGGTGATCTTGGACTTGTTTACAGGAAACTGGGGTTGAACAGGTTAAATATATGGCATGCTAAAGACTGCCAGGTTGAAGAGTCATCCCGCTGATCTCAACTTACAGATATGTTAAAATCACTTCCTCAGATTCAAAAATAATAAGAAATTATTAATTTGAAAAGTTGTGCCACGTCAAATGATGAAGGGATTTCTGACATATTTACCAAAAAGAGAACCCAACCTGTGCTATGCATGAAAAAATACATTGTGTCTGCTTTGCAACTGATATTCAAGCAAAACTGACATTTTTAGCTACTATAGACTATCCCAATAGCTTCTATAGAAGCTATTGGGATGGGTGTCCGTCCGGCGTCAGTCTGTATGTATGTATGTATGTCCGTTTGTGAGGCGTCCGTCCACTCAAATATCTTGAGAACCACAGTACTTACTGATTTGATATTTGTTGTCAGGGTTCGCGGTAGAGGTCGCCACAGTCGCAAAATGCGACTAAAACTTGTTTGTGGCGAACAAAAACCCATCGGCAATCGCCACGATCTCAATAGAGTGGCGACAGCTGATTTCTATAGTCGAAATTGATAAAACTAAACAGTCTAAATCTTAATGCTTTTCCACTGATATGCTAAAGACAACATAGAAAACTCTTTATTTAAAGTACTTACTAGAAATTGTAAAGGAAGACAAAATACAGAAAACATTGACAATTACATTCTCGCGATCTCCATGAACTTGCATTCCGATCACGTTGATACTGAGATAGACAACCATAGCCAAAAGCAGCAAAACTCAGCGACGATTCCGAGCTTTATTGACACAGTATTTCATATCGCAGTATCAAATCAAACTGATTACACATTCCCTGGATCTGTGACATTTCAGTGAAATTTCCACATTAATCATAAACGTGAAACAAAAACGTGTACATGCTGTCGATCAACAGCATAGTGTGGTAACTAACTGACATGTGCATTGACTGCACATAAAAGCAAGTCGAAATTGCAATATCAAACGGTCTTCATCTTGTGAAAACAATGACATAGCAGTGAAAGCTGTAATAGTCACCGGTAAAAACTCTTCACTGATGAAAGGATAATAGTGTCAAACAAATGAAATTGCATATTTAGAGAAGGAAAACCAACGTTGCATCGTGGCCTTGAGTGAGAATACATGTAACAATGGCGGATGTGCGGAGTGGGACTATTCTATTTTGGTAAAGGGGGTACGGAGGGACAGAGATTCATGAAGGTACTGGCAAAACGTGCAATTTTCCTAAGATGCTGTCGCGGGAACTTCAATGTCCCATTGTTGTAACACCTTTTTAATAGTTTTTCTGATCGGAAAAGTAATTTTACTAACTGTAATGATCTATTATATGCTCATCACCTTTCTGTATCTGGGTTTTAATAACTCTGGTAAGAGCATGTAAAGTAAAGTGAAGTAAGCCTTTATTGAAATCATATCCCCATTGGGGATCTTGATCATAAAGTGCAACTTACAGGTTTTGCAAAATCAACAACAAAAGAGTATATATAGATGAGGATGTACCATTTTCATCGATATTTTACTCTTTTTCATTTTTATTTAGGTCTGAGTTCAAACAATTTTCCCAAATCACATAATAATGATTTGTCTGTTCTTGAAAAATGTTTATTTGTCTCTGAATATATTTTTACAAATGTTTAGTTTACTTGAACATCATGTCTACTGTGTGTAGCCTTTGCAGTGAGAAAAAAAATATATCATCTCATGTGTCTCCTATATATATATAATATATATATATATATATATATATATATATATATATATATATATATATATATATATATATATATATATATATATATATATATATAGGAGACACATGAGATGATATATTTCTTTTCTCACTGCAAAGGCTACACACAGTAGACATGATGTTCAAGTAAACTAAACATTTGTAAAAATATATTCAGAGACAAATAAACATTTTTCAAGAACAGACAAATCATTATTATGTGATTTGGGAAAATTGTTTGAACTCAGACCTAAATAAAAATGAAAAAGAGTAAAATATCGATGAAAATGGTACATCCTCATCTATATATACTCTTTTGTTGTTGATTTTGCAAAACCTGTAAGTTGCACTTTATGATCAAGATCCCCAATGGGGATATGATTTCAATAAAGGCTTACTTCACTTTACTTTACAGAGCCCTGCGTACGATGCTGTGTGTTCCGCTACAGCTAATCGCCCCGCTCACTCGCTTTGTGGTGAGCGGGGCGATTAGCTGTAGCGGAACACACAGCATCGTACGCAGGGCTACATCGTGCATCGGGGTCCAGAATCAAGCAATTTCCCATTGTTTTAACATCTTTTAATAGTTTCTTTATTATCTAAAATTAATTTTACCACGTTAAATGACCAAATATACTCTCCTAACCTTTCTGTAGTTGAGTTACACTAGGGTAGGGGCTTATACACGGATGTAATGCATTTTCTAAAATCCTCTAAAATCAGTAGGGGGGCTTATACACGATCAGGGGCTTATACTCGGACGTGTCGTTTGATGACGTTCCGAACGTCTGTGCCACATTTACGCGACGTCTTGTATGACGTGACAAAGACGCTACGTGTACTGATGTAACGCAATATAACGTGTAACCAAACTGCTATTTTAATCGCAGTCCGAACATTCAGTGTTGCTGTCATGCTGTTGATTTGCATCGCGGTCCCAACCTTCCGTGTTGCAGTTCCTTTTAATCGTGGTCTCAACGTTGCGTGCTGCTGTCGATTTGCATCGGGTTCGAGCCCTGCGTACGATGCTGTGTGTTCCGCTACAGCTAATCGCCCCGCTCACTCGCTTTGTGGTGAGCGGGGCGATTAGCTGTAGCGGAACACACAGCATCGTACGCAGGGCTACATCGTGCATCGGGGTCCAGAATCAAGCAATTTCCATTGTTAAAATGAAGACAATTGGATAGAAGGTTGATGTGTTGATAGTTTATTCTTGTGCATGCAACCGACATTGGAGATTATAGCATTAGGCCTATAGAAAGCTTTGTTTTCGTAAAAATGTGTGGCTAATAAAATTTGTCTGTGGCTAATAAACTTTGAAACTATTCGCCACAGTGGCTAACAGCTTTCCAAACCCAGCGCTAACACAGGGATGACTATACCTGGTTAAAACAATGTTGAAAGTCATTTCACATTTTCATGTCAGCTGATTTATGATTTGCATATCTAATGAGCTTTCACAGCTCGGCATATATGGCTTGAAGGACTTGGCCAACGGTAATTACACTTGCTATATAAAGTGGTGATACAATGACAGCAGTCAAAGAACTTGAATCAGCGGTGATTATTGTTCATTATGTTGATCATAATACTTTCAATGAAGTTGCAAACATGTGGCAAAGGTTCAAATTTACACATAACTGCAATATATAATGAAACACGTGAGCATTTTAAGTTCATATCTGGTTTAGTATATATGGCTAATGAAAGTTGCGTGTGGCTAACAAAATTAGGACCAAATTAGCCACACTTAGTAAGCGTGGCTACTAACTTGAAAATCCTACCGCTAACCCTGGTTGTGTAGATGAAAAATATGATTTTGAGAAACTATTTTTTTTAATTTTTTGATATTGCTAAAATAGGCAAATTAACGCCAAAAAAAGGTGTTTTTGGTAAAAAATCTTCTTCATAACCGCTGGTCAGACAGCTTTGTTATGTGGTATACAGGTCCCTAGGGATAACCCAACTTAGATTTGTTCAAATTGTGATGAAATATGCAAATGTGTATTTTTAAGAAATTTTTTTACCACTTTTGGTCAAAATTTGACTTACATTGTATGTAATTCTTGTACTTTGTATAAACCCTATCAATTCACCCAGAAAAGAAATGCTTACCATCTTGGAGGATTAAAATATGTAAAGGCAACTTTCCTGAATCCCAACCTTGACATATTCTTAACCGTCATTTCATGTGCCCTGAATGATATCTAAAAGAAATTGCTCATAATAGTTTGTCATGATAGGGTGGTCAAATAAATAGAGATAGAGAAAGTTCTAATTTCCATTTATGGTTGACTTGGTAAGGATTAAATAAAATTACTTTTTGAGGAAAAAAAATAGAGTGGTCAATTAAAAGAGTCGTCAAAGTGGTAGGGTTTTTATGGTACAGCTGGGCTGTAAGATTCCTCATGTGCTATTTAAAGCAAATATGCAATCTGTGTAAACATTGCAATGAAAGTGTTACATGATTCCTTATAATGCTTTTGATGACCTTGAACTTCTAAAGTTTCAAACATTTGTCTCTTCTGTATGCTTTCTCTGATTACCTACAGGCTCAACTTATTCAACAAAACTTATTTGCAATGTTAATTTGAAAGTTAAAATGTGCTTGGTTAATAGGATGAAAATACTGATAAAGATAACCAGCTGAAGATTCTTCATAACCTGACAGATATGCTGTTTTTTATGACATCCACTCAAATATCTTGAGAACTGCAGTACTTACTGATTTGATATTTGTTGTGCAGATAAAATACCCGTATATGATTTTGAGAAACTATTTTTATTAATTTTTTGATATTGTTGAAAATATGCAAATTAGTGCAAAAAAAGCATTTTTTTGTAAAAAATCTTCATAACCGCCGGTCAGACAGCTTTGTTATGTGGTATACAGGTCCCTAGGGATAACCCAACTTAGAATCTGTATTTTAAAGGATTTTTTTTCCATTTTTGGTTGTTTTTTCAAAACCTCTGGTCAGACAACTTTAATATTTGGTTTACAAGTCCCTAGGATGACCTTAGTGAGATATTTTCATACAGTCAGGATATACTTAATTTTGTATCCATGTCTATAGTAGCTTCAGGGACTTTGGCCCTATGTTTAGTTTTTCTTTTCTCATGCACCATTTATAAGGCAAGCAGATTTACTAATTGAATTCTTGTAAGATGCGTGTGTGAGAACCTAGGATAGACAATGTCATGAGATGACATTCATCATACAATAGCGTTGATCGCGATTTCAGGTTTGTTACTAAATATAGCTGCACGCGCGCGGCTTTTGGAAAAATATGCTGAAATTCGGAAAATTCTGTCATTGTATGCGCGGCTCTTGTTGCAGCTTGTAGTCTCAGTCATCAATGCATACAAATAAGTGGGACGCTAAATAGCCATTCTAACAGTCGAAGGTTTTATTTTTGTCGTTCATCTGGAAAATGCGGACGAATATTTATTATGCATATTAATGAGACAGAACAGTGACATCATTTGCGATCAGCGCTATTCTCATTTATTTAATCTCATTGCACATCAAAGTATGGTGTGTCTCTCTACTTGCTGCAAGTATAGCAATGTCATTGATACAAGCTTTTTTTTTCACTCCATGTTCTTTCATTTTTTCATTCTAGAGAAATCAAGTGCAAGTTTAAAGACTGTGTTGTTTCCAACTTTCTGATTCTTGATACAACTTTACCAAGTAATATCACCTTAAATCATTTGAAAGCAGAAAATCCTGTGTTACAATCAGCTGTGCGCATCTATAATATCTCCATGGTAACAGAAAGCAACAGAAATTACACGGTCATTCAGTTTCCATGGAAACAAAGTGGTATGTTACAACTTTTCTCCAAAATAGCACTTTTCAATTTGTCCTTCAAGTATAAAGATATTTTTCTTAACAGCTAACGCCCTTTTAGAGTGACCATAGATTCAATTCAGATGCCGTGCACAAAGTTCAAGCTGTATAGGCAAATTTATCGTCTTTTGATTTTATCTTTCGATCCCTATATTTATAAATCAGTTATCATTGTATGGTTTTGGACAAAATCTAAGTAAAACGCATGTTTGTTATTCACTATATATATGCCAAAATACATAGTAGGAGGTGCAGACAATATGCAGTTTTCAGGTAATACGACCAATGCTTTATCAAACCTGCTAGCCTTCAACATGTTTTTCCTGCAAATAAGTACGCACTCAGTGTGCGAAATTAACGTCGGTCCGACGGTCCGAGACCAAGAGATTTCTCGTCGGGCCGAATGTTTTTAGCAACATGTCGGTCCTTATGACCGACTGAAATTTGGAATAAATGATGAAAATTTCATCGTCAAGACCTGTAACAGATGCAGATGATGACTGACTCTTAATCATATGATTCAGACTTGAATGCCCTGCACCTATCAATGTTTTCCACCGTGGGAGTGCGGGGCAACAGGGGATATTGATCGCACTTTGTGTCCTGCAGGTAGTGGGGAATTCGATCTATATGGTACGCCAGACGGGGAGGGATGGGGAGGGTTGACAATGTTGCAACATAGTATTTTTTTGTCTTGCGACGTTTTACATTTACATCATTCACATGTAGCCAGTGCATGAGCCTGTATTCCCTGGCCCCTGGGTGTTTGACATCATTTTATAGTCCGAGAGTGGGGGATTTGACATGGCTAGAAAAAAATGTCAAATTCTCCTGTTAGCCCCATAGTCTCCCACCCCTGTGGTGGAAAACATGCATGACAGTGAGGAAGATGAGGGCTGTGATCTTTTTCAGATTCCAGATCATGTAGATGAATGATTCATGATCATTCACTTACACTATTCTGCAATCTATGTGAACAATAGTCCTTTTGAGTGAATACTTACTGACTCTATTGATAAAAGGACATGAAAAATTAAATATTACAACATTTAGTCTAATTCAAAAGCATAGTATTGGTGGAGAAGTTGACTTTCATGGTCTTTAACAACTGCATTTATTGAGGACTGGCAGTTTTCCGTAAGGACCTGAAGCTTTGGTTTGGTGCAGGTCCTTATGACCTGAAGCTATTTTCTCTTAATTTCGCACACTGTACACACTCCTTTTATAATTGATCAGAATAACAAACTCTCCCTTGTGTTGTAAAACTTACATGTTATCTCTATAGCCTGTTATAAGAAACCTGTTTTTATTAGCTACTATATTATACTATAGTCTATAGAAGCTAGACAAACCTTTTGGGCTGATCTGCAGCATGTCATAAGGTTTTAGTTGTGTGGTTAACCAAATATGGTTTACATTGAATGAACCATCTCAAAACAGCCATTGACTCACTGAATCAAATACATGAAAAGTTATCATATTATTGTAAGTGACTGTAGGACATTATTATTATTATTATTATTATTATTATTATTATTGTTTATTTCAGATATAATAATCCATATACAAAAACAGAAAAATAAAAAGTAAATTACAGAAAAGGAGTTAAAAAATCCAATTACACCAGTTAACAGAATATGTAATAACAGAGTATGTAATCAGTGAAAATAGTTTAATGAAATTATTATTTGACAATGATGTGTGAGATGGAAATATTGTAATAATTCTGAAATTGAATAGTCTAAAAACTGATTTTGAATCTCTTTTTTTACAGTTAGTGTAACGTCTGGAGAGAATTTGGTAATTTCAAGTCAAAATGTATCAGTTTCGAGGGGATTCTTGGTAAGTTACTATTATTGAAAATCTTTGCAAATTTCTTTCGTTTTCATCACGGCAACATTTTACTGCATTGGTTTAGCCTGTTCACCCAAATTTCCTGTGAACAGGTCCACAGTAACCCTTAATAACAATGACTTTAGGCTACCGGTAAACCATGGTTAAATTTCATTTCAGATAATTATAAGTTTTATTTATCTTCGAATGCACAGTTTTCAATGTTGTTGACAGTTTAATTGTATTGACATCTTGTGGAATTGGGTAGACTAATGTTTTCTTAAAAATGCAATGAGCATTTAATTTAAGGGTGTGCTGCTACCAACATAATGTATTTTGCTCAAAAATCACTGTTTTGTAAATATTCATGCAACTTTAATTAATTTGTAATTAAAATATTGGTTGGATTCACCATTTAGCTTATCAAGCAGTCGTACATTGTGTGATACAAAAGTGTTAATTTATGCAAATGTTGCAAATTGTCAAATTTCCCGGCTTCTTTTTTCTCCAAATTTCAAGATTTCCAAAGAATTTAACTCTACTTTGGTTGACTCAAATTTTCTGAAATTTTCACATTATGTTCGTAAAATGTAACATAAAAAACGACTATTTTGTTTGGCAATAAAATTGTCACATTTATAATGATTTTGCTAATCACTTTTTTGAGTGTCAGTCTTTCAACCCTCCTTTTTTCTACATATACTCTCCTTTCAAGTGAAATATTCCATTTAAGAAAACAGTGTCAAGTTTTTTACTTAAAGTAATACCAAAAGTGAGGTTTTTTACCCCAAATATACATATATTCATCCTTCAAGTAAACTTTTGCTACCATACTAAACTTTAGACTCTACTTTCTGAAAATATGGTATATAGTATGAGGGGGTTTCCTTGTCATCTTAAATTAGAAAAATTCCTTTGAAAAAACTATGTTAGCGACATGCAGCTCCACCTTGATTGGAACCAAATCATTCTTCATACAGCTATTCAGATACCAAAGGACAATGTGTTTTTAGCTCCCATAGCCATATGTATATATGGCAATGGAAGCTATTCTTATAGGCTAGGGAAATGTCTGTATGTATGTTTGTCTGTATGTCTGTATGTCTGTCCGTCAACATCACAAACTCCAAAACCGCTGTACATTTCATCTTGATATTTGGTGTGTACAAGATGATGGGCTGTAGATGAGATTTTGTTCAAATGAAGTTGTCATTGCCAAAAATATGCAAATTAAGTGAAAAAATGTAAAAACAGTCAAAATTGAAAAAACTCAATAACCACTGAGCAGATTACATGAAAAATTAGCATGTAAATACTTTAGGCTCACATGAAATGATTGTGCACATCTTGGGTCAGTATCTTGGACTTGCTATTTGTCATGATTTTTTTTGTAATTTTCTCCCATTGTTGGTCAAAAAATCTTCTTCTCTGAAACCACAAGTCTGATTGATTTGAAACTTGGTATAGAAGTGCATAGGAGTGACCTTCCCAAAATTTGGGCAAATCGTGGTGAAATTTGCATATTTTTAGTTTACACGTCCATAGACTCCCATGTATAGGGCAGATCTCCATAGACTCCCATGTATAAGGCCACGAAAAATAAAAATTTAGTTTCTCATCGTATTCATATTGCAAAAAGGATGCAGTGACACAATTTTTAGTCCCCACGGATTAAGTCCAGTGGGCTTATAGATTGGGTCATGTCCGTCTGTTCGTCCATCCGTGAGTCCATCCATTCACGCAGATATCTCGGATATTTTGACAAAATGTCATGTGACCTTGATGACCTTTGATCTCAAATATACATATTTGTCTATAACTCAGTAACCACAAGTGCTACACCCTTCATGTATGGTATGATGGGACACCTTATGACACATATTGTACTTCATTTATTATGCACATATCTAATTTTGAGCGAGCCGATAGAGCTGGAGGTCTGATTTTTGGTATATAGGGATAACTTAGCAATACAATTTTTTTGACAAAATGTCACATGACCTCGGTGACCTTTGACCTCAAATATACATATTTGTCTATAACTCAGTAACCACAAGTGCTACAGCCTTCATGTATGGTATGATGGGACACCTTATGACGCCACATATTGTACCATATTAATTATGCGCACATCTAATTTTGAGCGAGCCAATAGAGCTAGAGGTCTGATTTTTGGTATATAGGGATAACTTAGCAATACAATTTTTTTGACAAAATGTCACGTGACCTCGGTGACCACAAGTGCTAAACCCTTCATATTTGGTATGATTGGACACCTCATGACACCACATACTGTACCTCAATAATTATGCACATATCTCATTCTGAGCAAGCCAATAGAGCTGGATGTCTGATTTTTGGTATATAGGGATAACTATAGGAGACAAATTTTTTGACCAAATGTCGTGTGACCTCGATGACCTTTTACCTAAAATATATGTTTATGTCAATAAATAAGTAACCACAAGTGCTATGTCCTTTGTATTTAGTAGGATGGGAGACCATATGACAACACACGCTTTACCTCGTTAATTATGTACACATCTAATTCTGGGCAAGGGAATAGAGCTAGAGGTCTGATTTTTTGGCAAATAGGGATTAATTAGCAATATAATTTTTTTTTTCAAAATGTCATGTGACCTCGATGACCTCTGACCTTGATTATACATATATATTCATATCTCAGTAACCACAAGTTCTATACCCTCTAATTTTGATAGGATATTTGACCTTAAGATGTCACCTCTTGTACCTCATTTATAATGCGCATATGTATTTCTTGGCTGGCCAATACTGCTAGAGGTCTGATCTTTTTTCCCAATTTAAAACCATAACTTAGACATGCCTCATGTGTTTCAAATTGGGAACAACGACATAGACCTATGTGCCCATAGATCTCAACATATACACTCCAGTGATACTTCTTAATGACCACATTTTCCTGCCCCATCAAGACTAATACTCCTATTACAAGTGGGGACCATGTCATTGTAAATGACTTGTTGAGTTAATGGTTGTATCACAGTATTCAATATATCTTATTCTGTGTTTTTTCCATTTTATATTCTGAATAAATACATTAAACATATTTCACTGTCTCCAGTACATTACATTTAAGTATTTTCACTTCATGCACTTTATCCCTTTCACACATGTTCAAATATCTGACCAGAGAACAAACACTAAATAGTTCAGGATGGGAGCTACAGTGTCATTGACGCTATTTTTTAAAAGGTACAAGTACTATTGAATCTTATTCTCAAACGCACATAGCTCAAATGATTGTAACTATTGTAAGATTTTGTTTACTATTGTCAGTTCAGCTTTTTGATATTCTGATCTCCTAAATAAGTTTATTGGGAGGGCATGAAGTGTGAGTAGTTTGAAAACAAACTTGAAAAGTAGTATATTATGTAAAGTTGTCTCAAGAGTCATAGAAATGCCATTGAACAGGTTTTCCGTGTCTTGTACAATGTGATTTTACTTCCACCGATTTGAATGTTACATTTGGACAGTACAGTAGCAGAAACCTGAATTTTGAGCATAGCAAGCATTGTAACAATTTATGGATGTCTGTATTTCAGACAAGTGATTGGACAGCTGATCATAGTGTTATACTTGAAGATACAGCAATGATGTTAGGTCTACCAAAGGATATACAGGAAAGTCAAGTCTGGGATCAGTTACCAATGGAATACAGGGATGCTGTTGAAAATGTAAGCCCGGCTTTTACATACAAAATATCATTCTTCTGTCATTAAACAGGAACTTCCAGGACCGTGGGGATTACTGATGATGCAGCCATTTGCATACACTGGACGGGAGTTTCTGAATTCTCACAGCATCGCTTTGACCGTGTGATAAATTTGAAAATCTTGATCGGCACTTACATGACATATGCAAAGAGGGGTCAAATGGTCGTACAGGGAACACATTTTGAAACATATGTGTTCTCGGGCAAGAGACGGAACATTTTTTCAGGTTATTTTTGACTCAAGTTAAGTTTCTACATATTCACAGACATCAAATGAAAGATTCAATGACAATGAACACCTGAAACATGGCAAATTTATGGGATTCTGGGACCAAACACGGCACGTCGGATCAGTAGCGTGGCTTTTTTACATTTGCATGGATTTATGATAAGCCAGCTTTTATAACCGAAGTTCCTGTTAAACAACAATAGAACTTTGCAGTTGCCGAAAATGCAGGGGTGGATTGTGGATAACTGGTCCTGTAACATGGATCTTTAACAGGTATCCCAAGCAAAGCCCTTTTACTACAGCCCAAAACGCTGCCCTAATTGTGTACCATAGTATTCCCAAGCAAAGCCCTTTTACTACAGCCCAAAATGCTGCCCTAATTGTGTACCATAGTATTCCCAAGCAAAGCCCTTTTACTACAGCCCAAAATGCTACCCTAATTGTGTACCATAGTATTCCGTGAAGCATTGCCAACTATGTCATGACCTCCAATAACAGAGTAGAAGTTGATTTATGAATATTCATGAGAAATTTTGTCTCACTGGTTGTGCATCAACTCAAATTCAATAAATTTGCAAACCTATTATGTGTGTATGAACAGCAGCCCTAGCTTTGTAGGTAAGGAACATTTCTCCCAGGGATTTGATGCCTTGGAGATTTGATGCCTTGGGGATTTGATGCCTTGGGGATTTGATGCCTTGGGGATTTGATGCCCTTGGGGATTTGATGCCCTTGGGGATTTGATGCTGCGGGGTTTTGATGCCTTGCGGATTTGATGCCCTTGGGGATTTGATGCCCCGATATTTGATGCCTTGGGGATTTGATGCCTTTGGGATTTGATGCTGTGGGGATTTGATGCCATGGGGATTTGATGCCTTGGAGATTTGATGACTTGGGGATTTGATGCCTTGGGGATTTGATGCTGTGGAGATTTGATGCCTTGGGGATTTGATGCCTTGGGGATTTGATGCCTTGGGGATTTGATGCTGCGGGGATTTGATGCCTTGGGGATTTGATGCCCTTGGGGATTTGATGCCTTGGAGATTTGATGACTTGGGGATTTGATGCCTTGGGGATTTGATACTGTGGAGATTTGATGCCCTTGGGGATTTGATGCCTTGGGGATTTGATGCCTTGGGGATTTGATGCCTTGAGGATTTGATGCTGCGGGGATTTGATGCTGTGGAGATTTGATGCCCTTGGGGATTTGATGCCTTGGGGATTTGATGCCTTGGGGATTTGATGCCTTGGGGATTTGATGCCTTGAGGATTTGATGCTGCGGGGATTTGATGCTGTGGAGATTTGATGCCCTTGGGGATTTGATGCCTTGAGGATTTGATGCTGCGGGGATTTGATGCTGTGGAGATTTGATGCCCTTGGGGATTTGATGCCTTGGGGATTTGATGCCTTGGGGATTTGATGCCTTGAGGATTTGATGCTGCGGGGATTTGATGCCATGGGGATTTGATGCCTTGGGGATTTGATGCCTTGGGGATTTGATGCCTTGGGGATTTGATGCTGTGGAGATTTGATGCCCTTGGGGATTTGATGCCTTGGGGATTTGATGCCTTGGGGATTTGATGCCTTGGGGATTTGATGCCTTGAGGATTTGATGCTGCGGGGATTTGATGCTGTGGAGATTTGATGCCCTTGGGGATTTGATGCCTTGGGGATTTGATGCCTTGGGGATTTGATGCCTTGGGGATTTGATGCCTTGGGGATTTGATGCTGTGGGGATTTGATGCTGTGGAGATTTGATGCCCTTGGGGATTTGATGCCTTGAGGATTTGATGCTGCGGGGATTTGATGCTGTGGAGATTTGATGCCCTTGGGGATTTGATGCCTTGGGGATTTGATGCCTTGGGGATTTGATGCCTTGGGGATTTGATGCCCTTGGGGATTTGATGCCTTGGGGATTTGATGCCTTGGGGATTTGATGCCTTGGGGATTTGATGCCTTGGGGATTTGATGCCTTGGGGATTTGATGCCTTGGGGATTTTTTTTTTGTATTTAAAATTGTTTTATTGGTAACATTTTTTTTAGTAACATGAACTTAAGATAAAAATGAAGTACAGTGCTTAGTCATCTACAATTTTGTGTAAAATTGAAATCCATTTGTTGCAATGTCTCTCTAATTTGTCTTTTTCCAGAGCTATTTCGTACTCTAGATGGTAGTTGAATTTCACTTGCAACATAAAAGCTGCAAAGTGTGGTTTACTCTGTTTCATTTTCATGGCATAGATGTGTCTTTTGGCTAACAGTAGCAAGTGATTATGAATGTCAGAGCAACCGTCAATGCCAAAGAGCACTTCATTTAAGTTATGTCTCGTGAACAGACTGAGAGATGCCTCGAAAAATGTGTGAAACTCGTTCCAGAAGGTCTCAGTGAATTTACAGGTGTAGAAAAGATGATCTAGTGTCTCGTTGCTGTTTTGGCAGAATGAACAGAGCGGTGATTGGTCCATGCCTCTTCTAGATAAATCGTAGTTTGTGTACAGAATATGATGAAGAAGTTTGAACTGGAATTCACGTGTTTTTGTGTCTATGGCTACCTTAAATGGTAGACTATATATGGGAGACCATGGTCCAGTAAAGTCATATTCTCTTTCATAATATCGTTCATTAATTGGACTTAGTTCCTCTTTACTGTAGATGGCTTTTCTGATGCTCTCCCTGGTAACTTTGTGGGAGGGTCGAAAGTTACAATTAAAAAACACATATTCATATTCATCTTTAAACACCGGTTCAACCAGCAATGGCTCTGGCCACCTAACTCTGAGACATGTGATTGCTCCATAAAGAAGGAGGACTTCGTTCCCTTGGAGGTTTTTGTTGGTTAATTTTTCCCATGACAGATACCCCTCCTCGGTAAGTAAATCGAATATAAATTCAAACCCTTTCTGTCTTAGCTTTGGATTATAGACAGAATGCCCTCCAATTAGAACATTTCTGTTGTTCCAAATTGTTTGACAAGTAATGTCAATCTCAGAGTCATTGACCTCAACATTGCATACCGACCAGGATTCAAGCATTTCTTGGTAGAATCTCGGTAGGGGCAGGCTGAGTGAGTTAAAATCGAAGTTACACTTGAATAGGTACTTTCCACCCACAGATTTTAGGCGATGGTCTAGAAAGAGTTTCAGGGGTGTTCTATGTTTTCATCTAAATACCTTTTAATAAGGTTTATACGCATAAGCTTGTGTGTAGTTTTCACATCGGGAGCCTTTAAGCCCCCTCGGAAACCCCTCTGACCATTACCTTTCTGGTTATTCTATCTTTCCCATTCCAGAGGAAATGAAGATAAGCTGTTCAAATCTCTTAAGAATTTCAGGTGTTATTGTGGTCATTCTCATGACATAATTAAGTTGTGATAGGGCGAATGTTTTCAAAATCTGAACTTTGCCCATGAGTGTCAGGGATCTCTTTTTCCATGTTCCCAGAGTTCCTTCGATCTGCTTGAGTGGTGTTGCATAATTGAGAGTGGTGTTTAACTCTTGGTTATACGAAATGTAAATTCCTGCAATTTTGATTGGTGAAGTCGGCCATTTGATGCCAAATGGTTTTTTCTTGCGTCTTTTCCACTTACCAAGCCAAATAGCTTCCGTTTTAGTAGGGTTGACCATCAAGCCTGAGAGTGAGTGGAACTCGTGCAACATTTCAAATATTCTCTGACATGACTGTTCATCTGTTACAAAGGTCGTCAGGTCATCCGCAAATGCGGCATATTTGCATTCACCTATTCCTGACCTGATACCCTTGACATTGGCGTCATCATTCAAGTTAATTAAGAATATTTCTAGCGCAAGGATGAACAAATAGGGTGACAATGGATCTCCTTGTCTCACCCCCCTTTCAATGTTAAAATATCCGGTACTGAAACCATTGTTCATAACGCAACTGCTCAAGTCTGTGTAAAATGTAATGAACCATTGTTTAAAGAGTGGGCCAAACCCGTATGTATTTAAACATTCCATAATGTAATCCCATTCTAAACTGTCGAAGGCTTTCTCAAAGTCTATGGCAAGCAGTATTCCCGGGAGGTTGTTTTCGTCTGTATGCCAGAGAATTTCCTCTATCAGCCTGATGTAGTCACTTATGTCTCTGTCTTTGACAAAGGCACTCTGCTGGCAGTTAATGAGGCTAGGCAAAACATTTTTCAGACGATTGGCGAGACACTTTGCAGCTACTTTAGCGTCGGCGTTGATGAGAGAGATCGGTCGCCAATTTTTGATGTATTTGGTGTCTCTCCCTTTCTTTTCTATTAGTGTGATCACACTTTGTCTCTGGGAGTTGGAGAGACTCCCGTTTTCGAACCCATAGTTGAGAGAATCAACTACTGTTGGCCCTATTGTCGGCCAAAATGTTGTGTAGAATTCTGCTGGCAATCCATCATTGCCAGGGGTCTTATTTCTTGGCATCATGGTGAGGGCACAGTAAATTTCATTGTGGGTTATTGGTGACTCACAATTTTTCATGAGCTGGTGCCCAAGTTTGGGGATGTTGTCATTTTTCAGGAAGTGGTGGTCAGTAATATCCCTTTCTGGATTGGTTTTGGAGGAGTAGAGAGTACTGTAAAATGTCTTCAGCTCAGAAAGAATGTCTTTCTGCGATGTTTTCAGTTCATTGTTTGCGCCAATGATTCTTTTGATATGCCCTTTTCTCCCCCTCCTCTTCTCCAGCCCTAGAAAATACTTATTGTTTTTCTCCCCTTTTTCATGCCATCTGACTCTTGAACGAATAATTGAACCTTCAGTTAGGTAGTCATATTCCCTCTCGAGCTCTGCTTTTGCATTTTGGAGTCTGAGGATGTCGTCCTCTGACGCATTTGGCCTGAGGGAGGTCTCTAGATCGGAAACTGCTCCCTCAAGTTCATTGATACGTTGCTTTTGAGTTTCGCAATTTGTTTTGAGTATGAGATTGAAAATTTTTAATCTCATATTTCAGGAGGTCCCATTTGAGGCCTTTGTCCTCTATTCCGTCGTAATCTTGGAGCCATAGGGTAAACTTTTGGGAAAGTTCGTCAATGTAAACACTGTCCTGTAATAAGCTGGTATTTAGTTTCCAATATGACGGACCAAATGGTGTGGTGACAGGGTCAAAGGTCAGAGTCACTGCTGAATGATCTGTGCTAACGGAAGGGATAATCTCGGTGGAGCTGATATCTTGTTGCAGTGACTCGCTGATAAGGAAGTAGTCTAAGCGACTTTGTGTAATGGAAGGCCTGTGTCTACGCCAGGTGAAATGAGTGACCCCGGGATTACATACTCGCCATATATCAATCAAAGTGTGATGTTCTAACAGTTGCAAAATGCTCTCCTTGGCTTTTTGCCAATTAGGACCACTGGAGCCCGATCTGTCGATTTCATTATTAAATGTAAAATTAAAGTCTCCGCCGATGACAATTTCTGTGTCTGGTTGAACTTCATGAGACGACAGTATGTCAAGAAGTTCCTGTGTAAATTGAACATGAGATTTTTCATCATTGGGAGCATAAATATTTAGGAGCAGGAAGTTTCTGCCATCAATTGTTACATCTAGCAAAATGTACCTTCCATGCTCGGATGTTAGTGTTTTGTTCACAGTATGATTACAGTTGCGTAAAATAGTCATGACACCTCTACTATTGTGTGTCCCGTGAGAATAAAAGCAGTCGCCCGAAGCCTGGGATGACCAAAATTTCTCATTATCTGACGTGCTGTGTGTTTCCTGAAGGAAAACAATATTTGGCTTCTTATGTTTTAACCATGTTAACACCTTCTTTCTTTTTTTAAATTCCCTGAGACCTCTCACGTTAAGTGATAAGAATTTCAATTTCTGCATGTTTGATGAAATTGGGATATTTTAAAAGCACACTTACTTCCATTCTGTTGGTTGTTACCTTTTTGGGGATAGAATAGTAAAAAACAAGGATAAGAAAAGGACTAAAGGAGAAAAAACAATTCCTTCTAAATCTAATAAAAAAAGTTCTGGCAAAAGTTAAAGATAGTTGTTGTCGCATGACTTGAGTGAAGATGATGTGGCAGTGTAGCTCTCCAATCTGCTGGTCGAATGTTCATGCAGTCGCATGGGTGGTCTGAGGCGCGGTTCTTAAACCACATCGAGTGTTGGTGGGGGTCCTGAGTACTTGACTCCGTCGATGTACAGCATTCCATTCCGGAAGATTGGTTTCTTTCCGTCCTTGTAAGCTTGCGCCATGATCTTGTGGTACAGGCGTTTTTCTTGTAATCTGCGGGGAGCAGGTCTTGTTTGATGTAGATTGCTGTTCCGACTAGGGCTTGCTTGGCTTTGCGTAATATCTGTTGACTTTTCGCCAGTAGAGTGAATTTCACAATGATAGGTCGTGACCGATTATTGGTGATGTTCCCTCTTACTGGGGCTCGGAAGGCTTTTTCTATTCCGTGATCACTTACTTCGAACTTGTCCGTTAGCAATTGTCGGGCAACCTCCATTGGCTTTTCGTTTCTTTCTTCCTTTACACCGTAGAAGCGGAGGGAGCATTCTCTTAGTCGACGTTGTGCTCGAATACTTTCCTCCTGAGTGTTTTTTAAGTTTTCTGTAAGTTGACAGACTTTCTGTTCGAGGGAGGCGATCCTGGTTTCATTGTCGTCGGCTTTGGTAACCGCATATTCACTCGATTTCTCGAAGTCGTTTTGCCTCTCCTCGAGTTTTGTTACTCGATCTTCGACATCTGATAATACCAAGAGTTTGGTTTTGATCGTGGTGACATCTGTTTGCAAAGTTTCCAGTCTGTTGTAGAGCATTTCCATGGTGATTTTATCTGGAGAAGGTTCTTCCCCGTCGCTGGCCTCATGTTCATGAGGGGTGTCGTTTTGGCCGTCGCTTTGGTCAGAAGCAGGTCCAGTGAACGCTGTGATGCTTTTTTGCTTCTTTTTCTTGCCTTGCGGTGGTTGGATTCTCGGCATTTTCGGTCTGCGGGGTGACTGGGTATTCACGGAGGTGATGATTGAGTATTGGTACTCAGACTTTCTGAGATGAGCTGAAAACTTTGGCAGATTTGGAGAGCTGAAGGTTTAACGCACTTGCCTAGCTGTACATGGTCACGTGACTCACATGCCTTGGGGATTTGATGCCTTGGAGATTTGATGCCCTTGGGGATTTGATGCCCTTGGGGATTTGATGCCTTGGGGATTTGATGCCTTGGGGATTTGATGCCATGGGGATTTGATGCCCTTGGGGATTTGATGCCCTTGGGGATTTGATGCCCTTGGGGATTTGATGCCCTTGGGGATTTGATGCCCTTGGGGATGCGATGCCTTGGAGATTTGATGCCCTTGGGGATTTGATGCCTTGGGGATTTGATGCCTTGGAGATTTGATGCCCTTGGGGATGCGATGCCTTGGAGATTTGATGCCCTTGGGGATTTGATGCCTTGGGGATTTGATGCCTTGGGGATTTGATGCCTTGGGGATTTGATGCCTTGGGGATTTGATGCCCTTGGGGATTTGATGCCTTGGGGATTTGATGCCCTTGGGGATTTGATGCCTTGGGGATTTGATGTCTTGGGGATTTGATGCCTTGGAGATTTGATGCCATGGGGATTTGATGCCCTTGGGGATTTGATGCCCTTGGGGATTTGATGCCTTGGAGATTTGATGCCTTGGGGATTTGATGCCTTGGAGATTTGATGCCCTTGGGGATTTGATGCCTTGGAGATTTGATGCCCTTGGGGATGCGATGCCTTGGAGATTTGATGCCCTTGGGGATTTGATGCCTTGGAGATTTGATGCCTTGGGGATTTGATGCCTTGGAGATTTGATGCCCTTGGGGATTTGATGCCTTGGAGATTTGATGCCTTGGGGATGCGATGCCTTGGAGATTTGATGCCCTTGGGGATTTGATGCCTTGGGGATTTGATGCCTTGAGGATTTGATGCTGCGGGGATTTGATGCCTTGGGGATTTGATGTCTTGGGGATTTGATGCCTTGGGGATTTGATGCCTTGGAGATTTGATGCCTTGGGGATTTGATGTCTTGGGGATTTGATGCCTTGGAGATTTGATGCCTTGGGGATTTGATGCCTTGAGGATTTGATGCTGCGGGGATTTGATGCCTTGGGGATTTGATGTCTTGGGGATTTGATGCCTTGGGGATTTGATGCCTTGGAGATTTGATGCCTTGGGGATTTGATGTCTTGGGGATTTGATGCCTTGGAGATTTGATGCCATGGGGATTTGATGCCTTGGAGATTTGATGCCTTGGGGATTTGATCGATCAATATCATTTACTACAGATTACAAAGGAGCCTCTGCATCCATTCAACGTATGTCATATTTTTTCCAGTCCGTATATGACAGATGTTCGTTGGTCATATTCACTCAAACATGGCAATACAAATGGAAAATATGACAGTGTTTGCTCTGTACAGTTTATGAAGCATTTACCAGTAGAATATTGTTAGTCTAAAACCCTTAACCTGTTCACCCCAATTTCCTGTAAACAGGTCCAAGATTACCATTGATATCAATAGAATTGGGCCAAACCATGGTGGTGAAAGGGTTAAAGCCCCACTAGCTGTATCTTTTAGCATTATTTTTATGATTTTACTTTCAAACCAAAATAATTTTGTAAGAATGTACTAATGTAGATGTGGGTATACACTTAGTATTAACTACCCACTGGGACTGAAAGTGCAATTTTGAACAAGATAAAGATTACACTGCCATTAAATGTTCGCCAAAACGTTAAATCATAGCCCCATGCGGAAAAGCAAAAATCGTTGATACAGTGCATGTCTGCTCTGAAATCTTCACACAAACTGCACAGACTAGTCAATTGTAATGCATAGGGATGAATGCTCTCAACTGTTACATTGTATGTTCTGTTTCTTTAGTAAATATTACCAATTTTTGAAAATGGCAGGAAATCAAAATGACCGTTAGATTTGAATTTACTTGTCAAATGTTTCACAAAGATATGGTTTCGTAATGCAGTAAAAGCCCATATCCCTTCAAAGGATAGAATTCAAAGACAACCAGGAGAGAATAGGAAGATATTTTTTGATGTCAACAAATTCCAAGAGTTACAGCTAGTGAGGCTTTAAATGTAGGTATATGAATGACTGTAGATCAATATTAGGGGCAACATCAAAACTTCAATGTCTGATAAAAAATGTAATTCTTTAAGTTTTGTGCAACCCACCCCACCCTCATGAAACTTAATTGTTGAATGTTGATCAGAGGTACCCATTATTTCCTTAATGTCATACTTCCACTCATACTTAAACATACTCAGAATGTGTGATATTGCAAAAAGACAACATTATTCAAATGAAAAACACCTTTATTTCATTCAAAAAACTTCTTGGTCTGTCTCTGTAAATATAACACCAATATCATCGTATCAAAGGATCTCGATTAACTTTGCCACAAAAGGCGCAAAAATGCGTATTTACTGCACAATTTTAAAAAGAATTCTTACCCACACCAGTAGGGTATTGTCATCAGTGTTCGCGCTAGGATTTGTTCAAATTAGCCATGGTTTGTGTGGCTAATTCATGCCAAAAACCATTACCCAAAGCAAAAATTAATTAGCCATATAAACATATTACTCAAAACAAAAAGTTTGGATGTGACCCATGTCACATGAAGATTTTGAAACACACTTCAATGTACATGCCCGTTAGGTTGCTTGTCTATTACATACTCACGTCTTAGTTACATCAGATGATGCTGATGCTTTATACGAGGTTGATTTCATGCAAGGCCAATGTTTTGCAATGTAAAGTTGATTTCATGCAAGGCTGACATGTTTATTTATTTATTTATTCATTTATTTATTTATTTATTTGATGGGTCAACAGGCCCAAAGGCCAAAAACAGACTCTGAGAAAATAAATACAAACAAACAAAGAAGCAAACAGTACAATATCAACAAACATAATAAAAACTAAAAATACAATATGCACAGAATAAATACAGAGAGAGCACCCTAAGAATGAAAATATCTGGACACATGTATTTTTGTTTTGATCCGGTCCAATAATAGCTATGTGGTGGCCATTTTGTTTCCTACATGTATATTTGACGACTGTGTGTCCGTTCATGTAAATTTGTCAGCGATGCCAGGTTGATTTCATTGAAAGTTGGTACATGTATTAATCCTTATGTCATATATATGCACACTGATTTTTGTAATGATCGGATCAAAGATAGCTGTGTGAGGGCCATTTTGTTTCCTGTACTTGATATCCGTCCACAGGATCTCCAGGATTCATCCACAGGGGCTCAAGGATGGCCAATTAAGAGATAAAGAATAATGCTATGTCCATGCATAGGGGCTGATGAATGCAGATATCTCAGATATGCCTGTGCCAATTCTTTTCAAATTTAGTACAAGGGTACTACGCTGTGGCATACATATGCAGGTATATTTATTTTGGTGTGGCAAGCATAATTAGTGCTAATTTGCATAATTAGAGCGCTGTTTCAGGTACGACTGTGCCAAATATTGATTAAACTTTGTACAGATGTTTTTCAAACAGAGTTTTAATATCACACATTATATTACCATGCCCTGTCCATTGTGTTTTAATTGGTCAAGCTGAACCATGTGACTGCCCACAAATATACAGTAATGGTTTGTTTTCATGCCAGTGAATATGTATAATATCGTAAACACAGTAACTTTATGGCTAAAACGAAAATTGTGATTTGTACAAAGATCATAATCAACCACAAAATAAAATGGAGCATTTGTTGGCCAAGTTAAGTCGCTTTTTTCAAAAAAATCTCCGGATTTGCAAAATGTTTGCAGCACTACTCACTGACAGGTTCTGGGGCGCTGTTGTTGTTCGCACGGAAAATTTTCGTAAATTTTGACGGTTTTTCCAGGTTCTTTGATAATATAATTGAAATAACAGACTCCACGCTGACCATTAATGTTTATTTATGGGCGCGGGCAAGAGGAACGCCAAATTAACGGGCTCGGCAAGCCTCGCCCCTTGATCTTGGCATATTTCAGATGTGTGTAATATAGCAATCAATGTAATCCCAGATGGACCCCACCTCGGGCAATACGGGACAAACGTGGGGGATAAAAGCGTGTTTGCCATGAAACTATGTCCGAGGAGGTGGGGCAATCGGCCCATATTGATCCCCCTAGTCACTTTCATGGACTATTGCAGATATTTTGAATGTCCCACCCATTGGGGTGAGGGAAATGTGGGGATTTACTTGTTTTAGGGGTAGGGCATTTGACAAATTTTGTAACATTAATATCAAAATCCCCATTATGCCCCGAGGTGGGGTGAATGGGGGTTGACATTGACTGCTGCATAAGGATCTGGTTAAGGAGGGTGAATACAAAACTACTATCATTAACTTTGGATCTTCAAAAAGTTACATTAACCCCAATATTATAAAACAATGATGAAACACATCATCAACCTGTGCCTTCTCATCTGTAATCTTAAAAACAGGATCATTTTTAGATCTTCATGTGTCTTGTCTTCTTTGATCACATTATAGATTGATCTTTATGAAGATCACTCCCTTGCAGTTATCACCATACCAGACAGGGATATTTTCCACAAGTTTATGTCTCAGGTAGGTACACATACCAGTTTGTTATCAAGGTAATTATAGCTTTGCTCAGATATCTACCCTTCCAACTCTCTCGACTTTATTTTGTGAGAAAGTGCGAACATCCATTATTTTTAGTCCTTTGGACTGAAAGTCCAGCGTACTAATGCCATTTCTTTTTGTATGCCATATGTGGTAGAAAAACATCTCGAAAACTGTTCAGAAACTTCACAGGCGTCCCGGACGTATTGAGTTTTCTCATTTTTTTCTCCGTCAGTTCCTCTCCTTTTCTTCATACTCTGACTGATCAGAGTAAGTAAAATAACTGATTCTATAACCTAACCTAGCCTCTGTGACTCTTTATTTATTTTACACCCCATTACAAGGATGTTTATCTCTCTTTTCTTTTTGTCATGCCTTCTCTTGCTGGTTTTTTAAATTGACATTTGCTAATATATGTAAGATCTGCTTGTCCCTTTGCCATGGAAGTTGATATGTATGTTCCTGAAGTTGACCTCCAGTACCTAAGTTGCAGATCTTATTTGCTTTTGTCGTTCTTGTTTTTCTGGTTTATGTATTTCTTGAATGGACCAATTCAAACCGAATGTGAGCATAGTGTCCTTGAAGGTATTTTTTAGCTACTATAGACTATAGTCTATAGAAGCTATTTGGATGGGTATCCGTCCGGCGTCCGTCGTCAGTCTGTATGTATGTATGTATGTATGGATGTATGTATGTATGTCCGTTTGTGAGGCGTCCGTCCACTCAAATATCTTGAGAACCGCAGTACTTACTGATTTGATATTTGTTGTGTAGATGAAAAATATGATTTTGAGAAACTGTTTTTTTTAATTTTTTGATATTGTTGAAAATAGGCAAATTAATGCCAAAAAAGGTGTTTTTGGTAAAAAATCTTCTTCTTCATAACCGCTGGTTAGACAGCTTTGTTATTTGGTATACAGGTCCCTAGGGATAACCCAACTTAGATTTGTTCAAATTTTGATGAAATATGCAAATGTGTATTTTTAAGGATTTTTTTTGTCATTTTTGGTCAAAGTTTGACTTACATTGTATGTAATTCTTGTACTGTATAAACCCTATCAATTCACCCAGAAAAAAATAATGAATATGATTTTGAATAATTGAATTAATTAGGAAATCATCAAAGCCAAAATAATTATAGTGTGGAATTATCAGAAAGTTCAACTTTTTTGACAGTTCATAGTGAATTGAGGATTAAAACATGTAAAGGCAACTTTCCTGAATCCCAACTTTGATATATTCTGAACCACCATTTATGTTATCCTAAAGAAATTGCTCATAATAGTTTGTCATGATAGGGTGGTCAAATAAATAGAGATAGAGAAAGTTCTAATTTCCATTTATGGTTGACTTGGTAAGGATAAAATAAGATTACTTTTTGAGGAAAAAAATAGAATGGTCAATTAAAAGAGTGGTCAAAGTGATAGGGTTTTTATGGTACAGCTGGGCTGTAAGATTCCTCATGTGCTATTTATAGCAGTTATGCAATCTGTGTAAACAGTGCAATGAAAGTGTAACATGATTCCTTATAATGCTTTTGATGACCTTGAACTTCTTAAGTTTCAAACATTTGTCTTTTCAGTGTGCTTTCTCTGAGTACGTACAGTCTCAACTTATTCGACAGAACTTACTTACAATGTTAATTTGAAAGTTAAAATGTGCTTGGTTAATAGGATGAAAATACTGATATTAAAAGATAATCAGCTCAAGATTCTTTATAACCTGACAGATATGCTGTTTTTCTATGACGTAAATCTTGATTTAAGCAAGTCTTGTTTACTTTAATTAGAATGTAATTAACTCTCGTTTATTTGCTATTATAGACTAATATGATGAAATATGCAAATCTGTATTTTTACAGAATTTTTTCCATTTTTGGTCAGGCCATTCTGAAATGAGCTATCAAAGATATCCACCTTCTTCATCAATACATGTGTCACAAAAGGTTATTCTCTACATAACACAGCAGAGCTCTGTCAACTGTTGAGCTGCTTGTTTTTTCAAAACTGCTGGTCAGACAGCTTTAATATTTGGTTTACATGTCCCTAGGATGACCTTAGTGAGATAATTTCATACAGTCAGGAAATACTTAATTTTGTATCCATGTCTATAGTAGCTTCAGGGACAATGGCCCTATGTTTATCAAATGCATTGTCATTCTGTCCTATAAATCACTCTGTACGCAGGCTTACATCGTCTGTGAGAACACATCTACTCACTGAACATGGGAGCTAATGTTGTTTATGCTGTGTTTGTGAAATGACAATGTAAGCATATTTTGCAGGCAGAGGAAATTTACCAGAATACAGAAGAAAGAGAAATACGAGTTGTCACGGCCAATTTAGTGTGGTTGCTTCATCATGTAAGTTGATACAGTCTTCCAATTCCTATTAGCTGTTGGTTTTAACCCTTTGAGTGCTGTAATTTTTTCCCACCAAAATTTGATTGCAATGTTTATGAATGTTTATGAAATTTTCTGTAATTTTTTGATAATTTTGGACCGAAAGGACATAAAATTTAATTGACTACAGTTTTTATCAAAATTTTGGCAAAAATCTGAAAAAAATTGACTGGAGTACATTTTACAAAGGCAACAAAAATTGACTTTTGCTTTCAAAGTTTTAAACAAAATCAGCAGAATCAATGCTCTCCATCATTAGTCTTTGAATTGCTGTATTAAATGTGAACACATTTTACATGTAATATGTATTTCATAGATGACCATGTCAATTATCATATATAGAGACTGATCAATGTTACAGTTTAACCATATTCAGAGAGTGTTACAAGCTGTTGTGTTGTGAAATCGAAGTAAGATTTGCATGGCACTAAGTAATCGTGAAGCTGATTTCCTAGCTGAAATGATAAATATACATGTGCACATTGTTGATGTATTTGTCTCTATTCATTGTTACTTTAATATTTTTCATCATTGATGATGATGATTTCTTATTGGAGTAGAAAATGCATGAGGGAAAATTGTGATTGTAAATTTTGAAGTATATGTGTTCAAACCTTTGCCCTTTGATTGAGCATACTGCACGCTGACAGATCCAAAGTCAAAATTGTGGACTCTTCTCAAGGTTGGGGTTTTGTGGGTGAATCGCGATTTTTATGTTTTATCATTTTAGCTGAGTTGGAGAGAATGTGGTGACTAATCATATTTTATACTTTGACAGTCAAATGCTCTGAGTTGGTTTCAAAATGTCACCACCAAAACAAATATTATTTATCAAATTTTAACACTAACCACAAATAGAATAGTTTCTCCCAAACATATATGTAAGAGTCTCGATCTAGTAATCCTATCACTTCTATCTGAGGATTGCAGATGCATGAAACTTAAGTAATAGATTTCATTACTTTGTACTTGAAGTAATCTGATTATTTATTTATTTATAATGCTCTGCTTTGCATCGAGCACTGTAATTTTCCACGAGGACATCTATATACTTTCATATATATATATATATATATATATATATATATATATATATATATATATTGCTAGACGTGGAACTTGTCGTGATTACTCTACAGACTGTTTCATGCGCTTGGCAATCGTCAGGAGTGATGTTGGCGGGCTCGTTGCTACCTATATATAGGGTCAGGTGTATATGCAAACGAGGCTGTTGTTCTGGCGCGTTCAAGTGTTAATGAGAAGGAATTTGCTTCTGTGTCTACATTTCGAAAGAAATTCTGTACGTTTGTTTAGCAGTGTCGACTTGTCCGAGTTGATAATGTGAAATTTCTCCGTGATGCAGAGGTTACAGCGTTTTGTCTTGGTTGAGTAAGGCTGGGCTCTGTCAATGATAGACCATGTGACGTTGTATTTGTGTCGCTGTCCTTGAGGGTCCATATGTATTTTGAGAGTTCCGTGCTGTTCCTGTGTTTTGATGTTTGAAAGTATATTTGTGATATGTATATCTTGTTTTGAAAGCTGAGTCCGTGAGTCCGATATAGTGCTTTGTATCATTGCTTGTATTTACGGTGGCTTTGTATACTACTGAAGGCGTGAGACAGTTTCCGGACAATGGGCAATCTTCTTTTTTGCGGCAGTTACATGGCTTGGTTGGTTTGTTGTCGTTGTGTAGGAGGTGGTTGTTATGGGCTCTGATGATACTGCCCATATTTCTTGTACAGCTGTAGCTGACTTTCACATTGTTTTTATTGAATATCTTGTGTAATGGATGTCCTTGCGGGAAGTGTAATTTAATGAGGTTCAGGAATCTTCTGCCGATGTTCGTTTTTACTGCTTTGTTGAATGGCGGGTTATACCAGATTATCTGCCTGCTTCGTGATCTTTTGGGGGCGCTGCCGGTCGGTGGTTGATTATATTTCATGTTGTGCTGATGGCCGCTTCTCTTGAGTGCTGTTTCGTATTCAGGGGCGGCCTTTTTGAATGTGGCTTCACAGTCCGATATGGTTGATATTCTTTTGTTGACGGAGATTGGAATTTGCTTTAGGATGGGTGGTGGATGGTTGGATCTTTTATCAACGTAAAGCAGCTGGTTATTTTCTTTGCTGTAAGGTTGGAATGTTCCATTTTGCAGGTTGAGTTTTACGTCGAGAAAATTTGTGGTCTTGATGTTTACTTGTATGGTGATGCGTAGGTCAAATGAATGGAACATGGAAATGATTTCTTTCTTCATTTTGTCGCACTGCCTTGGTGATCTGATGTTTGTGACTGCGAGGCCGTCGTCTCGGTAGAGGCCGACGTTGGTTTTTCCAAGTATTTGGCTGAGTGATGAGAGGGTGTATGCTCCGACCAGTTCGCATATCTCGGCCCCGTCAAAACTACCCATTGTCACGTCGAACATGTCGCCGGTAGAGCTTTTCTTGGACCATGCTGATTCTTTGTTATGTAGGATGGACTTTCTTGAGTGCATAATGATGTTCAACTCTTCATCTGTGATGTTGGTATATTTTTGTGCGTGGTGGATTGCGTCTGCTAGCAACTTCTTGGTGATTGAAGGGTAAAAGTCTATGATAGACTATATTATGGACAGTTGTACATTTATATATGTGTGTGTGTGTGTCTGTATGTGTAGCTTATGAAGCTCTCAGTGCAAGTTATCTGATAATGATACCATTGTTTCTATTCAGATTCGAAATGTAGACACAGAAGCAAATTCCTTCTCATTAACACTTGAACGCGCCAGAACAACAGCCTCGTTTGCATATACACCTGACCCTATATATAGGTAGCAACGAGCCCGCCAACATCACTCCTGACGATTGCCAAGCGCATGAAACAGTCTGTAGAGTAATCACGACAAGTTCCACGTCTAGCAATACCTATGCCCTGCGGAAACGCATCGAGCACTATACATTGCCTGAATTGACACCAAGCCACTGATATATATATATATATATATATATATATATATTATGGACAGTTGTACATTTATATATGTGTGTGTGTGTGTCTGTATGTGTAGCTTATGAAGCTCTCAGTGCAAGTTATCTGATAATGATACCATTGTTTCTATTCAGGAAGACCATCAGAATGAAGACATTTCTGCTAACAGATTTGAAGATAATGAAGTAAGTCTAGTAAAATAATGAATGGCTTTTTTAACCTGTTCACCCCAGATTCCCTATAAACAGGTCCACACTCACCATTGATAACAATGGGTTTGGGCTAAACCATGGTGGTGAAAAGGTTAAGTATAATGGTGTGGCACAACATATCATAATGTGTCAGTTGTCTATAGCATCACTCTGTCACTGGTTCATATTCAGCGAAATGTCCCAAATTGTCTCTGATTGGCACACACCGACTTATGGTGCTCAAATGTGCATCGTAAAAAGTTGATAACCTCAGTAAACTTTTAAATAGCTGGTAACAACAATGTCATGATTTGAAATCAAAGGGATGATATCAGCTGTAGCCTTTATTAATATTGTTTTTTGTTTTAGAATTCTTCTCGTACTTCTTTTAGTATGCTGAAATATTAGCCCGGTAGATGCAATGCATTATCAATGATTGTATACACCATGCTGTCATTGACATATAATTCTAATCTAGCAAGAATTTCATATGACAATTGTAATGTCAAGCATTACACACAAATACAGGCTGTATTGACAAAGTAGAATGCTTGGCATTTCAACATTATCATTGGGGTACCAAAAAGAACTGGCTTTTACAAACAGAAGAAAAATAACTGCAAATAAAAGAGCTTTAGGACTGTAAAAGATGTTAAAGGGATACAATCTTCGGAACTGCCCTTAAAGATTGTATGGGACCCATATGAACAATTTGAACACTGTATCCATAAGGTACAATAGTGATTGATTAAAGTTGAACATACCTGTCCTAACCTAAAAGAAATACGCAGTGTTCATTTCCCTTTATAGGTTTATTGGACAACTGTTTTGTCTGACATAAACAAATAAGGTTACATGCCAAGTCTTGTGTGTGCTTGTCAACTATGTAAATGTTGCAGCTATGATGATGAAGTGCATCTAGGTAGTTGTTTCTTTGCAAGGGTGTTGCTCTTCTAATTTGTTGAAATTATGACAAAATTGGGAAAATTACTATTTTTGAGCAATTTTGTCATTTTCGGTCAAAAAATCTTAAACAGTAGTTCCTTTTTAAAACCCCTGGACAGACAGCTTTCATATTTGGTACACAGACGTACAGAGATGACAATAGTTAGATATGTGGAAATTGTCCTGAAATATAAAAATTTGTATTTTTAAGACAATATTGTCATTTTTGGTCAAGAAAACTTGTTCTCAAAATTACTTGTTTGATAGCTTTGTAATTTGGTATAAAGTCCCTTGTTTGATAGCTTTGTAATTTGGTATTAAGTCCCGAAAGATGTTATTAGATAAATTTTCTGCTCAAAGTGTTGGGAAAACCCAAAAAATTGTATATTTTAGGTAATTTTCTTAGTTTGTGACCTTAAATGACCTACACCAACCCAGGATGTGTTGTGAGACAATTTTGAAGGCTGTGAACATAATTTTGTCATATTTGGTATCAATTTGTAGGAAAATTTGATCCAGAAAACAAAGCTCAGGTGATTTTTTTCATTTCGGACCAACTTTTCAACTTTTCTATGTAAGACATACAAGAACTGATGAAGAAATTTGGATCCAGGATAAATCCAGATGTTGTAATCAGAGGTTGTAAATGTACTTCCTGTCATTTGGTCTTACGTAATACCAAGGGGTGGAACAATTGATATTCAGGAGGGGCTAGGGTCTAGAAGATTGATGATGTAGCATTACTTTTTTACCAGATCCCTTGTACATTTTTTGCCCACTCCCACCTTTTCTTTTTATCAAGCCGCCTCTGTCTATTTTTTGTTGTTGACATTTGCTTATGTATTTAGGATATACTTGTCTCATTGCTATAGAAGTTGATATGCATGTTCCCTAGGATGACCTCCAGTACCTAAGTTGGAGACCTTATTTGCTTTTTTCATTCTTGTTTTTCCTGGTTTAAATATTTCTCGAATGGACCAATTCAAACCAAATGTGAGCACATAGTGTCCTTGACGGTATTTTTATGAATTTTTCTGTAATTTTTTGATAATTTTGGACCAAATGGTCATCACATTTCATTGGCTACAGTGTTTTCTCAAAATTTTGGCAAAAATCTGAGAAAAATTGATTGGGGTTTATTTTATGTAGAGGACAAAAATAGACTTTGACACTCAAAGGGTTAAAGTTTGTGGTAATATTATGGAATGACAGAGGTGAATACAGGCCCTGATTATCTGTGGACTCAAAATTCTATAAAAATATCTTTGAATTGACACTTCGCAAGTAATCTTTCATTTTCTTAAAAATTTCAGGAGTTGCGTTATTCACTTCGCTCTGTAGAAAGGAATGCACCTTGGGTACGACATATTTACATAGTCACCAATGGTCAGATACCATCTTGGTTAAATCTTGATAACCCAAGGTTAACTGTCATAACCCATGAGGTAAGTTAAAATACCTCGACACCAAGCAGCACGTAATCTGGATGATCTATGTTAGGATTTCATTCAACTGCTTCTTGTCATGGATTATTCAGCTGATTTCCATTTTCAATCATTTTCCATACCCTTGTAGCGTGCTACTTTGGCGTGTCTGTCAAAAAGAATGAATTTCCTTTCATTTGTTGTCTGGTAAGAGACTCCTTGTCAAATTATGCTATATGACTGGCCCTTTTATCAACATGTAATTGTTGGACTGTAATTATTGTGAAACACTTTGAATTAGCTGTATGCTTTTTAGCATTCTTGGATATTCATTTTGATCAGCAGGGTCTTTAATTTAGTTAAAAAGACATCCTAACCATAGTAAATATACGGAAAAGTTAAAATTACCTGGACCTTGAATTAGCAAACTGACAGACTTAGCTAAATTCACTAAAGTAGATTCTGGCTACAATGTCATGTTTTACAATATAACTCATGAATTAATTCTCATTCTTGGTGCCATGTAACAAATTGTTTCTCAATTGCAGGACATTTTTACCAACAAAAGCCATTTACCGACGTTTGCATCACCGGCTATAGAAAGCCACATCCACAAAATACCTGGCTTGTCTCAAAAATTCATCTACCTCAATGATGATGTGATGTTTGGCAAACCTGTGTGGCCTGACGATTTCTATACTCATGCCAATGGGCAAAAGGTAAATGATCATAATATGTAGAATGTGTTGTATATTAACCCTTTGAACGCCAAAGTCGACTTTTGTTGCCTTTATAGAATATGACATAGCCTGTATTTTTTTTACAGATCTAGAAAAGTTTTTTCGGATTTTTCCCAAAATTTTTGTCAAATATTGCAGCCATTGAAATGTTATAGTAGTCCTTTTGGTCCAAAATATCTAAAAATTACAGAAAAATTCATACAGATTGGTAAAACGTGACGCACAAATGTTGGTGTGAAAAATTACAGCACTCAAAGGGTTAATAGAACTAATCAACCTTATCATCAACTCAGTACACTGATTTTATTTAATGGGTAACTAGTGTAATGCAGCTCACACAATGTGACAGGTTTATGATTCTCTTAGGCACACTATAAAGAAAATGCTCCTAGTAATACAAATCTTTGCCACATCTTATGTTTACCTGTTTACATAGTCAATTAATACAGTGAGCACATGTCAGCCTAACAGTGCCATGGTTTCCCAAGCCGTTTGCTTTATAGGTAACTGTGCACAGCAGGTGTGCTGCCCATTCACCAAATAAATAACATGTACCATCAAACATCTTTACTCATGATAAGTAAGTTTTATCTTCTTGTACATATGGTTTAACCTGGAGTGAATACAAGCCCATAACTGGCATCCCTGTTTGCTGTTCCCTTTGTAACTTGAGTTGTTTGACTTGGAAATGAAAGATATTGAGTTATAATTTCATGTTTCTTATCATCACTTTTGATAGGTTTATTTGACATGGCCAGTTCCTAATTGCAATGAAGGTTGTCCATCATCATGGATCAAAGATGGATACTGTGATAAAGCTTGTAATACATCAGAGTGTGAATGGGATGGAGGTGATTGTGACGGTACGTGAAAATTACTGTGCCAGTGAGTGAATGGTATGGTAGTGATTATGACAGTGAGTGAATGGAATGGTGGTGATTGTTACAGTGAGTGAATGGGATGGTGGTGATTGTGACGGTAAGTGAAAATTATTGTTACAGTGAGTGAATGGGATGGTGGTGATTGTGACAGTGAGTGAATGAAATGGTGGTGATTGTTACAGTGAGTGAATGGGATGGTGGTGATTGTGACGGTAAGTGAAAATTATTGTTACAGTGAGTGAATGGGATGGTGGTGATTGTGACAGTGAGTGAATGGGATGGTGGTGATTGTAACAGTGAGTGAATGGAATGGTGGTGATTGTGACGGTAAGTGAATGGAATGGTGGTGATTGTGATGGTAAGTGAAGAAGATTGTGACAGTTAGTGAATGGGATGGTGGTGATTGTAACAGTGAGTGAATGGGATGGTGGTGATTATGACAGTGAGTGAATGGAATGGTGGTGATTGTGACAGTGAGTGAATGGGATGGTGGTGATTGTGACGGTAAGTGAAAATTATTGTTACAGTGAGTGAATGGAATGGTAGTGATTGTGACAGTGAGTGAATGGCATGGTGGTGATTGTGACAGTAAGTGAATGCGATGGTGGTGATTGTGACAGTGAGTGAATGGAATGGTGGTGATTGTAACAGTAAGTAAATGCGATGGTGGTGATTGTGACAGTGAGTGAATGGAATGGTGGTGATGGTGACGGTAAGTGAAAATGATTGTGACAGTGAGTGAATGGAATGGTGGTGATTGTGACAGTGAGTGAATGGAATGGTGGTGATTGTAACAGTAAGTGAATGGGATGGTGGTGATTGTGACGGTAAGTGAAAATGATTGTGACAGTGAGTGAATGGGATGGTGGTGATTGTGACGGTAAGTGAAAAAGATTGTGACAGTAAGTGAATGCGATGGTGGTGATTGTGACAGTGAGTGAATGGGATGGTGGTGATTGTGACGGTAAGTGAAAATGATTGTGACAGTGAGTGAATGGGATGGTGGTGATTGTGACAGTGAGTGAATGTGATGGTGGTGATTATGACAGTGAGTGAATGGAATGGTGGTGATTGTGACGGTAAGTGAAAATGATTGTGACAGTGAGTGAATGGGATGGTGGTGATTGTGACAGTGAGTGAATGGGATGGTGGTGATTGTGACGGTAAGTGAAAAAGATTGTGACAGTAAGTGAATGCTATGGTGGTGATTGTGACAGTGAGTGAATGGAATGGTGGTGATTGTGACGGTAAGTGAAGATTATTGTGACAGTGAGTGAATGGGATGGTGGTCATTGTAACAGTGAGTGAATGGGATGGTGGTGATTGTGATGGTAAGTGAAAAAGATTGTGACAGTGAGTGAATGGGATGGTGGTGATTGTGACAGTGAGTGAATGGAATGGTGGTGATTGTGACGGTAAGGGAAAATGATTGTGACAGTGAGTGAATGGGATGGTGGTGATTGTAACAGTGAGTGAATGGAATGGTGGTGATTGTGACTGTAAGTGAAAATGATTGTGACAGTGAGTGAATGGGATGGTGGTGATTGTGACAGTGAGTGAATGGAATGGTGGTGATTGTGAAGGTAAGTGAAAATGATTGTGACAGTGAGTGAATGGGAAGGTGGTGATTTTGAATGTAAGTGAAAAAGATTGTGACAGTGAGTGAATGGGATGGTGGTGATTGTGACAGTGAGTGAATGGGATGGTGGTGATTGTGACAGTAAGTGAATGCAATGGTGGTGATTGTGACAGTGAGTGAATGGAATGGTGGTGATTGTGACAGTAAGTGAATGCGATGGTGGTGATTGTGACAGTGAGTAAATGGAATGGTGGTGATGTTGACGGTAAGTGAAAATGATTGTGACAGTGAGTGAATGGAATGGTGGTGATTGTGACAGTGAGTGAATGGAATGGTGGTGATTGTAACAGTGAGTGAATGGGATGGTGGTGATTGTGACGGTAAGTGAAAAAGATTGTGACAGTAAGTGAATGCGATGGTGGTGATTGTGACAGTGAGTAAATGGAATGGTGGTGATTGTGACGGTAAGTGAAAATGATTGTGACAGTGAGTGAATGGGATGGTGGTGATTGTGACAGTGAGTGAATGGGATGGTGGTGATTGTAACAGTGAGTGAATGGGATGGTGGTGATTGTGACGGTAAGTGAAAAAGATTGTGACAGTAAGTGAATGCGATGGTGGTGATTGTGACAGTGAGTAAATGGAATGGTGGTGATTGTGACGGTAAGTGAAAATGATTGTGACAGTGAGTGAATGGGATGGTGGTGATTGTGACAGTGAGTGAATGGGATGGTTGTGATTATGACAGTGAGTGAATGGGATGGTGGTGATTGTGACGGGAAGTGAAAAAGATTGTGACAGTAAGTGAATGCGATGGTGGTGATTGTGACAGTGAGTGAATGGAATGGTGGTGATTGTGACGGTAAGTGAAAATGATTGTGACAGTGAGTGAATGGGATGGTGGTGATTGTAACAGTGAGTGAATGGGATGGTGGTGATTGTGATGGTAAGTGAAAATTATTGTGACAGTGAGTGAATGGGATGGTGGTGATTGTGACGGTAAGTGAAAATGATTGCGACAGTGAGTGAATGGGATGGTGGTGATTGTAACAGTGAGTGAATGGAATGGTGGTGATTGTGACTGTAAGTGAAAATGATTGTGACAGTGAGTGAATGGGATGGTGGTGATTGTGATAGTGAGTGAATGGAATGGTGGTGATTGTGACGGTAAGTGAAAATGATTGTGACAGTGAGTGAATGGGATGGTGGTGATTGTGAATGTAAGTGAAAAAGATTGTGACAGTGAGTGAATGGGATGGTGGTGATTATGACAGTGAGTGAATGGAATGGTGGTGATTGTGACAGTGAGTGAATTGAATGGTGGTGATTGTGACAGTGAGTGAATGGGAAGGTGGTGATTGTGAATGTAAGTGAAAAAGATTGTGACAGTGAGTGAATGGGATGGTGGTGATTATGACAGTGAGTGAATGGAATGGTGGTGATTGTGACAGTGAGTGAATTGAATGGTGGTGATTGTGAAAGTGAGTGAATGGGATGGTGGTGATTATGACAGTGAGTGAATGGAATGGTGGTGATTGTGACAGTGAGTGAATTGAATGGTGGTGATTGTGACAGTGAGTGAATGGGATGGTGGTGATTGTGACAGTGAGTGAAAATGATTGTGACAGTGAGTGAATGGGATGGTGGTGATTGTGACAGTGAGTGAATGGAATGGTGGTGATTGTGACAGTGAGTGAATTGAATGGTGGTGATTGTGACAGTGAGTGAATGGGATGGTGGTGATTATGACAGTGAGTGAATTGGATGGTGGTGATTATGACAGTGAGTGAATGGAATGGTGGTGATTGTGACAGTGAGTGAATGGGATGGTCGTGCTGTCTTTTTCAAACCATCACTTAGTCTAATGATATTATGTAAGATTCAAATGTGATTATTTTCTTTACAGGTATATCTGCTGATCATGCAGGGGGTGGCTGGGCAGCTGATACATCATCAAGTAAGTTAACAGATTACCTATTGAAAGTACATTTTTTCTTCCTAAATATACATTGGTGTAACAGTTTACCTTGTCAGTAGTCTAGAGATTGTCAAATTCAAAGTCTGAACTTCCTTTGACACATTATGTTGATACACTAGTCAGCCTAGCTTTACTCTTTAGCTGTTATCCTATCAGGCCTATCCCTTCTCTCATCTGCCAAATCAGTCAAATAGTATTCAGCCAAAATCAATAATTTTCACCTACTTGGCATGGTATTATAGAAGGTAAACAGAAAAATCATGCATACAGTATCATGTTTTCAGGGCCTTTAAATGTTGAAATCTTTATTAGAATGCAATATAAGGGACTTGTTATGTCTGACTAGTTTTACTAACTTGACCTTGGCCAAGGCAGAATAAGGGTTTCCAGAATTATTGCGATTTCACAGTTACCTTCTACATCCACTTGTTCCATCCATCAAGTACAGTTGATATTCTGTGAAAGGTGTTATATTTTAGCATGTTGACACAGCTATTGTTATTGTTGACAGTTTACTTTGAGTCCTGACATAAATTTAGATAATGAGAACAGTAATTTACATCACACGTACCGGTACATATTATGTTGACAATGCGAATACTGGGTATTTCAGTGTGGTGACAAGCCAATACAGGAATATCAATGTACTTCTGCAATCAGACCAAGACACTGTTGTTGTTACAGTGAATGTAATACAGAACTAGAAATCTGTGATTACATAATAGTCAGCCCAGTGACATAACACTAAATGGCAGAAAGTGAATGCCAGAGCTTAGTTTGCATATGATTTCTATAATATAAGGAACCCTAAAATGCAAAGTAAGCATTCCTATGTTGGTTTTTAGCTCATATTTGGTTTTATATATAAATACCAAAAAGAGCTTATTTGATGAGTCTGAGTGGCGTCTGTATGTCTGTATATTTGTGGGTATGTATGTGCGGATGTATGTCCGTCACACACAAAGGCTCCCATACCACCAAAGCTACCGTCTCAGTATTTGGTGTACAGGTAGATGTAGGGGTTGAGATGTGAATTTGTTCAAATGAACACATCAGTGTCAAAAATGTGCAAATGAGGTAAGAAAAATGGAAATACTGCAAGTGTGCAGGAGTGGTGGCAGTGAACTGAATCAGCCCACACATCTGAATAAGAGGATTTTGACCTTTAACATATTTGTATGCAGGGTACCTATTATGTTTGGGAGTGGTAGCAGTAACTGAAACAGCTAATTGGTCATTTCCTGTCATTGTTTATGAACTGTGACATATTAACAGATCTGCTGAAACCATGGATGTCTATTTTTGTACATCCATGGTAGAAAGATTCTCTGCTATGCATGTTGCTAAAGTTGACCTTCAGTACCTAAAGTTTCAGACCTTATTTACTTTTGTCATTCTTAATTTTCTGGTTTAAATATTTCTTGTTGTTTTTCTGGTTGCACTGTGCAGAAATTGTCATAACATCAACGTATAATTTTCCTGCACTGAACAGATAGAAATAACACTCATTGTTGATCTTTGGTATGTACCAATTGTGATCAAATTTGAGTGACACCTTATAATTGCGGTATTTTTAGTTCTTTGGACTGAAGGTCCAAGCAGGCTGAATGCAATAGCTTTTCATATGCTCTATGCCATATGCAATCAATAGCTGCATATAGAGATATCTCAAATATTATTCATTACCTTCTTCTTCAAGTTGGTGATATGGTCACCTATGCAAATATCTCCAGATCACTTTTTTAGCAACTATAGACTATAGTCTATAGAAGCTATTGGGATGGGTATCTGTCCGGCATCTGTCGTCAGTCTGTATGTATGTATGTATGTACGTATGTATGTCCGTTTGTGAGGCGTCCGTCCACTCAAATATCTTGAGAACAGCAGTACTTATGGATTTGATATTTGTTGTGTAGATAAAATATATGATTTTGAGAAACTGCTTTTATTAATTTTTTGATATTGTTGAAAATAGGCAAATTAGCGCCAAAAAAGAGGTTTTGGTAAATAATCTTCTTCTTCATAACCACTGGTCAGACAGCTTTGTTATTTGGTATACAGGTCCCTAGGGATGACCCAACTTAGATTTGTTAAAAGTGTAATGAAATATGGAAATCTGTATTTTTAAGGAATTGTTTTTCCATTTTTGGTCAGGTCATCCTGAAATGAACTATCAAAGATATCCACCTTCTTCATCAATACATGTGTCACAATAAGTTATTCTCCACATAACACAGCAGAGCTCTGTCAACTGTTGGGTTGCTTGTTTTTTCAAAACCGCTGGTCAGACAGCTTTAATATTTGGTTTACAAGTCCCTAGGATGACCTTAGTGAGATAATTTCATACAGTCAGGAAATACTTAATTTTGTATCCATGTCTATAGTAGCTTCAGGGACTTTGGCCCTATGTTTATTAATTTTTTTTCACTGAATCACTTTAAAGTCACCTTTTAGCTCACATTTGGTGTTGTATACATATGTTACATATACTAAAGACAGCTTATATGGTTTTTCAAACTTCAAACTTTGAATGTGTTAAAGTTTTTGTATACTGCATTTATATATAACAAATATTAAGGTGACAGAATTGCTGCAGTGACCATTGTAATTACCCTACTTAAAACAAGAAAATCATCAATTTATCAAAGTTAAGCAAGTTGTTCATTTCTGAATGATGACCAAGACCAATCCATGTCAGGCTTTATCATCACCGTAGGGGTAATTCATATCTTCAATAGGCATTTCTAGACCTTTGGTGGAGGGACTGTGCTCGTCTCAAATATTGTCAAAGTTGCAGTTGCTCTGGCAAACTATAAATAAGTGTTTTTGCTCATATGCAGATCTGTTCAAGTGTATGTCTGTGTATTTGCAATCTTTCTCCAACAATTTATTCAAGAAATATTTTGCTGAAAGACACTTCCCTGACCATAATCAATCTTATCATGATTTGATTGGTTTCATGGGTCTGTGCTATGGTAGACACTTGCAAAAAAGTGTCAACAATTATGAAATCAAAAAAGTTAATTACTGTAGTAATGTTGTACATTTAAAAAAAATAAAAATTCAATACTAAACTCAATACTTTTTATTTTGACAGTGTATTGTAATTCTGGTTGTGCTAATGGTTGGGTTGCTGATAGATACTGTGATCAGGTTGGTACTAGCTGCAATTTTTATCCAGTGCTTTGAATTTCAGTTGTGCAGAAGTGTTGCAGTAACCATGACAATTAAAATGTAGGCGACAGATCAAAGCCTGCATCATAATGGAGCATAGTGGATAAAAAAGGAACAAAAATTTATTGATGTTTTGATTGTACTCTGTGCAATGTTAAAACTTAAAGGTCACTTGATCATTTTGAAATCTAATGAATATCTGGTTTTGAATATTCGTGATGTTGATTTTATATTTTGCAGTCTTGCAATGTTGCAGAATGTGGTTTTGATGCTGGTGACTGTGGCTCACAAAACTTCAATAAATTATACTCTGTAGCAATTAAAAAAGACACTACCCATGTAATTCTGCCATCAGGTAAGATATGATGTTGAGTACCATATACTGTAAAGGAACGTGCTTTTCTATGCAGATCTTATTCTATTGTCCAGTTTGTGTATGCGTGTGTGTCTAAGATAGAAGGGTGGGGAGAGAGAGAAGATAGAGGGGAGAGGGAGAGAGAAGGGTTCAAGGAATAGAAAGTGAAGTCTAAAGTGTAAGCTTCCGAAAGCTATGTGGTACAACCTCAGACAATCAGCTTTCCTTTGACACTTTCAATTTTAACTAACATTGCATTGACTTATAGGTTATTGCTTCATATTGGCATTCATTGATTCCTGATGATCTTCTAGTGCAAAATATATATATATATATATATATATATATATATATATATATATATATATATATATATATATATATATATATATATATATATATTATTTTTTTTTTTTTTTTTTTTTTTTTTTTTTTTTTTTAATTTTTATTTTAACAGGTCTACAAGTTGCGTTCTTCAACTTGACTTCGATATATGGAGAAGGTTCAATCACTGCCGGCAAATATGATCACAATAATGCCATACGCACTGCCACTGTCAGTAATAAATTCAAGACAATTCATATGTTAGTATATGGTGGACATAATTCAACCAATGTTACTATCTATGTAGAAGGCAAAAATATTCAAGGTGAAGAAATTCAGGTAAGAATTTATACTCCAGAAATTGCCACCTTGAAGTACTCTCTGTAAGCCTACTCGTTTTTATTCATTGTCAGTCATACAAGTGAAATATTAGTTTCCATTAGTTTCTATTTCCATTAGTTTCCATTCATCGCAAGCTCCCCTCCTCCAAAACATTCCAAAAGTAAATAAAGACAATTATTTTCCAAAAAACCCATTCTGTAAAATATTTTGAATATCCATTGTGAAAATCATTCACAGGTAGCTTCAATACCTTTACTCGCATTTACATTTTATCAGGTCCTTTTATTTTGATATGAATACTTATAAAGATGCAACAATATCAGAACAATCAGAAAACTTGTAGATAGGAATACAGGTTAAAACTACTTGTTCAATACTGATTTTCAACTTTTCATGTTCCATACTTCTCTGTAATAGCTAGTCCAATTGCTTTTAAATTTATAGCCAGGTTTCGATGTGAAAAATAGTCTTTAAGCTATATATTGCACATTGACTCCTCGGTCTGTCTAATTCACAGTGAGTGGGGTTGTTGATAAATGCCGATAATACTGGGTGGTCATTATGTCTAAGTGCCATTGACGATATTTTTAGCTACTGGGATGGGTGTCCGTCCGGCGTCAGTATGTATGTATGTATGTATGTATGTATGTATGTATGTATGTATGTATGTATGTATGTATGTATGTATGTATTTATGTCTGTTTGAGAGGATGTCTGTCCACTCAAATATCTTGAGAACCGCAGTACTTACAGATTTGATATTTGTTGTGTAGATGCAAAATATGATTATGAGGTACTAGCTGTTTAGGAAATACTTAATTTTGTATCCATGTCTATAGTAGCTTCAGGGACATTGTCCCTATGTTTCACCCTTGTCTTACTTTCTTTTCTGTGACTGTGTTTGCAAGGGTTTTTTTTGTCACACTTCTGAATTAGAAATAAAGTATTATTATTATTATTATTATCTTTTGCTTTTTATTATTATTAGCTCACACTTGGTATATGTATATATACCAAAAGAGAGCTTATATGGTGGGTTAAAGGCGTCTGTATGTATGTATGTATGTATGTATGTATGCATGTACCGGTATGTATGTATCTTATGATAGTCTGTGCAGATGTGTGTCTGTCCACACCGAAAACTAAACCGCAGCACCTACCATCTTAGTGTTTAGTGTGCAGGTGCACCCAGTGGTGATGTAAATTTGTTCAAATAAACATGTCAGTGTCAAAATTATGCAAATGAGGTAGAAAAAAAGAAAAACCCAGCATAATGCTAAAATTCAGTAACCACATGCCAGATTTGGTTGAAACTTGGTATGCAGGTTTTTTATGGTAACTTCAGTAAATTTGTTCAAATCGCAGTGAAATTGTCACAGTTGTATTTTTTAGGCGATTTTACCTGTTTTTTGTCAAAAAATCTTCCCTGAAACTGCTTGTTCCATTACTTTGAAACTTATTATGCATTATCCTAGGGTATACCTCTGTTAAATTTGTTAAAATTTTGGTGAAATTTTGATATTTAAATTTATGGTGTAATTTTTCCCATTTTTGGTCAAAAATAAATTTTCTCTGAAATCGCTGATCCAATTGTTTTGAAACTTAGTATGTATGTTCCCAGGGGTAAACTTATAAGTATACTCACTCTGGCCTGCCACATCAAACCGAATGTGAGCCATGTGTCATTGACACTGTTTATTATTAAAAATAATCTACAACATATTCAGAAATATTCAAATATGTCCCATGTTTAAAGGTATTCCCTTAACCCTTTGAGTGCTGTAAATTTTCCCTCAAAAATTTTTTGTGCAAAATTTTACCAATTTTTAATGATTTTTTTGTGATTTTTTGACAATTGCAGATCAAATTTACATTACTTTTAATTAACTATAATTGATCAAAATTTTGGAAAAAATTCTAAAAAAAATTGTTAGGGTTACATTTTATAGAGGCAGCTAAAATTGACTTCGGCGTTCAAAGGGTTAATTGACAAACCAGCCACACCTATTATCAAAATTATTCCCCACCAGCTGGCTTATTTTGTTTAACTCATCAGTCTTTCTGGATCAATTAAATTTGAAGTGTTGGAATTGATGGTGTGTTGTCCTGACTTGTCTACTGTCAGATGAAGAAAAGTTATGCTTTGAATACATATCAATTCTTTTAGTCATGAAATGTTACTACTTCAGCTGTTCTTGGCAAAATTAGTACTAAAATATCTCGTGAGAGTTCAAAATATTGATGTATTGTTACAACTTGTGTTAGTTAGTCTTCATCATGCCTTGTGTCTTGTGTTTTGAAGGTGTCTTTCAATGTGAGTGTCAACACCAATCCAGCCAAAGGAGCTGTGGTAGTCAATGCTGAGATGCTGAAAATCAGAGAACAGACAAAACAAAATGAAACCAATTCATCGACAAAACAAAAATCAGATGAAGACAGAGAAGAATTATTGATATTTGATGATATACCTGAACAACAGAGGTAATGTCTGTATTATTAATTCGTGATTATTAAATTTGATAAACACATTTAAATGAACATCCAGGAACCATGTGGGCTTATATAACACCTATAGCAGAATCATATGAGAATACTTCAAAATTTCAAAAGGAATTTAGGGTGCAGTTATTACTTAGCTATTAACTGTAGCATAATTTAGTTGAGAATTCAGTTTTTGCAACAACTTGTATCACAGATTAAGTCTGAGCACCAGCAAGAATTACCAACTGATTACCCAGTATGAGCCAGGCAATTATGGCAGCCAGTAACTTAAGTAAGAATTGCCAATGGTCTACCCAGTATGACCCAGGCAATTATGGCAGCTAGTAAGAATTACCAACTGATTACCCAGTATGAGCCAGGCAATTATGGCAGCCAGTAAGAATTGCCAATGGAATACCCAGTATGACCCAGGCAATTATGGCAGCCAGTAAGAATTGCCAATGGCCTACCCATTATGAGCCCAGGCAATTATGGCAGCCAGTAAGAATTGCCAATGGCCTACCCATTATGACCAAGGCAATTATGGCACCCAGTAAGAATTACCAATGGAATACCCAGTATGACCAAGGCAACTATGGCAGCCGGTAGGAATTGCCAATGGCCTACCCAGTATGACCCAGGCAATTATGGCAGCCAGTAAGAATTGCCAATGGCCTACCCATTATGAGCCCAGGCAATTATGGCACCCAGTAAGAATTACCAATGGCCTACCCATTATGACCAAGGCAACTATGGCAGCCGTAAGAATTGCCAATGGCCTACCCAGTATGACCAGGCAATTATGGCAGCCAGTAAGAATTGCCAATGGCCTACCCATTATGACCAAGGCAATTATGGCAGCCAGTAAGAATTGCCAATGGACTACCCAGTATGACCCAGGCAATTATGGCAGCCAGTAAGAATTGCCAATGGCCTACCAATTATGACCCAGGCAATTATGGCAGCCAGTAAGAATTGCCAATGGCCTACCCAGTATGACCCAGGCAATTATGGCAGCTAGTGAGAGTTGCCAATGGATTACCCAATATGACCAAGGCAATTATGGCAGCCAGTAAGAATTGGCCTACCCATTATGACCAAGGAAATTGTGGCAGCTAGTGAGAGTTGCCAATGGTCTACCCAGTATGACCAAGGCAATGATGAAAGCCAATTAGAATGGCCAATAGACAACCCAGTATGAGCCAGGCAATTATGGCAGCCAGTAAGAATTGCCAATGGCCTACCCATTATGAGCCCAGGCAATTATGGCAGCCAGTAAGAATTGCCAATGGCCTACCCATTATGACCAAGGCAATTATGGCACCCAGTAAGAATTACCAATGGATTACCCAGTATGACCAAGGCAACTATGGCAGCCGGTAGGAATTGCCAATGGCCTACCCAGTATGACCCAGGCAATTATGGCAGCCAGTAAGAATTGCCAATGGCCTACCCATTATGAGCCCAGGCAATTATGGCACCCAGTAAGAATTACCAATGGCCTACCCATTATGACCAAGGCAACTATGGCAGCCGGTAAGAATTGCCAATGGCCTACCCAGTATGACCCAGGCAATTATGGCAGCCAGTAAGAATTGCCAATGGCCTACCCATTATGACCAAGGCAATTATGGCAGCCAGTAAGAATTGCCAATGGTCTACCCAGTATGACCCAGGCAATTATGGCAGCCAGTAAGAATTGCCAATGGCCTACCCATTATGACCCAGGCAATTATGGCAGCCAGTAAGAATTGCCAATGGACTACCCAGTATGACCCAGGCAATTATGGCAGCTAGTGAGAGTTGCCAATGGATTACCCAATATGACCAAGGCAATTATGGCAGCCAGTAAGAATTGGCCTACCCATTATGACCAAGGAAATTGTGGCAGCTAGTGAGAGTTGCCAATGGTCTACCCAGTATGACCAAGGCAATGATGAAAGCCAATTAGAATGGCCAATAGACAACCCAGTATGAGCCAGGCAATTATGGCAGCCAGTAAGAATTGCCAATGGATTACCCAGTATGACCCAGGCAATTATGGCGGCCAGTAAGAATTACCAAATAATTACCCAGGTGACCTAGGCAATTATGGCAGGCTGTGAGAGTTGCTAATGGACTACCAATTATGACCCAGGCAATTATGGAAGCCAGTTAGAATGGCCAATGGACAACCCAGTATGAGCCAGGCAATTATGGCACCCAATAAGAATTGCCAGTGGCCTACCCAGTATGACCAAGGCAATTATGGCAGCCATTAAGAATTGCCAATAGCCTACCCAGTATGACCCAGGCAATTATGGCAGCCAGTAAGAATTGCCAATGGCCTACCCATTATGAGCCCAGGCAATTATGGCAGCCAGTTAGAATTGCCAATGGCCTACCCACTATGACCAAGGCAATTATGGCAGCCAGTAAGAATTGCCAATGGCCTAACCATTATGACCAAGGCAATTATGGCAGCCAGTAAGAATTGCCAATGGCCTACCCATTATGACCAAGGCAACTATGGCAGCCAGTAAGAATTGTCATTGGCCTACCCATTATGAGCCCAGGCAATTATGGCAGCCAGTAAGAATTGCCAATGGCCTACCCATTATGACCAGGCAATTATGGCAGCCAGTAAGAATTGCCAATGGCCTACCCAGTATGACCAAGGCAATTATGGCAGCCAGTAAGAATTGCCAATGGCCTAACCATTATGACCAAGGCAATTATGGCAGCCAGTAAGAATTGCCAATGGCCTACCCACTATGACCAAGGCAATTATGGCAGCCAGTAAGAATTGCCAATGGCCTACCTTTTATAACCAAGTCAATTATGGCAGCCACTAAGAATTGCCAATGGCCTACCCATTATGACCAAGGCAATTATGGCAGCCAGTTAGAATGGCCAAGTGACAACCCAGTATGAGCCAGGCAATTATGGCAGCCAGTAAGAATTACCAATTCATTACCCAGTATGACCAAGGCAATTATGGCAGCTAGTTATAATTTGCAATTGATTACTCAGTATGATTGAGGCAATTATTTCATCTACTGTAGTAAGAAATGCTAATTGATTACCCAGTATTCCCATGTAATTATTGCAGCTAGTAAGAATTGCCAATAGACTTCATAGTATGACTGGCCAATTATAGCCTCCGGTAAGAATTGCCAATGGACTACCCATTATGACCAAGGCAATCATGGCAGCCAGTTAGAACTGCCGATGGACAACCCAGTGTGACCTAGGCAATTATGGCAGCCAGTAAGAATTGTCAATGAACTACCCAGTGTGACCTTGGTAATTATGGCTGCAAATGTAAGTAATTTGTGGAGATAATAAGCACGCATTTGAGAGTGAAACACAATGAAGAGATCATACTTGGATATCACAGAAATCAAGTATGTATATTGAAGTGTCCTGTTACAGATTGAATTGCCTTTGAAAAGTGTTTCATGTTTATTCATATTCAAAATAAATTATTGGCCATCCTTCATGATGTGCCATACACTGCCTGTTCTTTTTGGGTGATTCAATATCAATGTTGACTTGTCCATGTATTGTACCCCAAATGAAGACAAGTCCATGTATTGTACCCCAAATGAAGACAAGTCCATGTATTGTACCCCAAATGAAGACAAGTCCATGTGTTGTACACCGAATGACGACAAGTTCATGTACATGTATTGTACCCCAAATGAAGACAAGTTGGATTGTACCCCAAATGAAGACAAGTCCATGTATTGTACCCCAAATGAAGACAAGTCGGATTGTACCCCAAATGAAGACAAGTCGGATTGTACCCCAATGACATTGTTAATGCTGCTCATGGCCCAAGTATTTCTTGTATTAAAAGTGCCCCTCAAATAGCCTTACACATGCTTAGATCACTCGTAATTGTCTTTTGACTTGACATATTTATTTCTCCAGTGGTTCATTAGCCATGTTTGCTGGATAGACAAATATATGTGCGACAATTTTCACTTCCTAAAAGTTAACCTGGTCAAAGATTGCTCAGTCTTTGAGTACTTCTGTTAATTACGTATTTCTGATCTATTCTGATAGTGACAATTAGACAGGGCCTCCATTTTTAAAGCATCAGGTGCTTGTTATGAGGAAATCCATTTCAGTTTCATGGTCCGCAATCCCTGCTCTGAATATGAATAGAATTCACTTCCTCCTGGTATGCAATCCATCTTAAGGAAATGTCAAACATTAATCCTGGATTTTGCATGCTACGCAAACGTTATGATTAAAATACATCATTACCTCTGGTGAAGTTATTCCAATGGTGTACAAACGGGAAAGACCATTGACAAATAGCTAAGACATGAAAAGTATTTAACCCTTTGAGCGCTATAATTTTCTCCTGCCAAAATTTTAGTGCAAAATTTTACCAATTTTAAGAATTTTTCTGTAATTTTTTGATAATTTTGGACCAAATGGACATCACATTTCATTGGCTACAGTTCGTTATCAAAATTTTGACAAGAATCTGAAAAAAATTGACAACAGTATATTTTCTAAAGGTGACAAAAATTGACTTGGCGCTCAAAGGGTTAAACTTGCTGTAAATTCCAACAAAACATGAAGATTGAGTACATTTACATCAATACTTTATTAACTTTTATTTTAATGATATTTAACAGCGACTTTGGATATGATTTTGCATTTCAGAGCTCCCAAAGCTAAATTTTTGACAGATAATACCAGGTTAGACTTGACTGAAGATTTAGATGAAAAGCTGAAATCACTGCCTGTAGAAATATCATGGGTCATCACAGAGCTTCGGGAACAAGTTGATAAGGGTATGTCTACAAGGAAGTCACAGAACTTAATTGCTTTAATTGGGAGTATAATAATAATAGTGAAAACAGCAAAAATATTATAAATCAGATGTTATGAAGAACTCCATGTAAATATCTTTTACATATGTCATAATGGTATGCTTCCTGTCTGTAACTAACAATTTCATGAGTTTGATACTTTGTTACTGTATTATGGATAATACGTAGTTCCCTAGATGTTACAAATTGAGTCTTCTTGCATATTTGTTATATTCTTGTTGTGAAATTCACAGACGTGAAGTTTCATCTCCAGCCTGAATGATGTGCTTGAATGAAAACAATATGCGCTAGATCATTGTCTCTCACACCACATCTTATTCAGTAACTTCTCAAACACAAATCAATAAACAGTTCCCTTCCCATTAGAATCAATCTGTGATGCTGCCAAATCAATGTGTGATGCTGCCAAAGTGAATCAATCTATGATGCATAAAATGTTGTATTTTCAGTGTCATGTTTTTCTTACTGTAAGAATGATACTAATTATTTGATAGCATTGGTCTTTGCACAACCTAACATCAAAACTGTCAAAAAGAAAATGGGTTCTGAAAGTAAAGATTTTTCTATTCTAATTTTATAAGAGGGTATTAAATGTTTGAAGACAGTGATTGGATCACACTGGTAGATTGTAGCAAAGACAATGATTGGATCACACTGATAGGTTGTAGCAAAGACAGTGATGGGATACACTGATAGGTTGTAGCAAAGACAGTGATTGGATCACACAGATAGGTTGTAGCAAAGACAATGATTGGATCACACTGATAGGTTGTAGCAAAGACAGTGATTGGATCACACTGATAGGTTGTAGCAAAGACAATGATTGGATCACACTGATAGGTTGTAGCAAAGACAGTGATTGGATCACACTGATAGGTTGTAGCAAAGACAGTGATGGGATTACACTGATAGATTGTAGCAAAGATAATGATTGGATCACACAGATAGGTTGTAGCAAAGACAGTGATGGGATCACACTGATAGGTTGTAGCAAAGACAGTGATGGGATTACACTGATAGATTGTAGCAAAGACAGTGATTGGATTACACTGATAGGTTGTAGCAAAGACAGTGATGGGATTACACTGATAGATTGTAGCAAAGACAGTGATTGGATCACACTGATAGGTTGTAGCAAAGACAGTGATGGGATTACACTGATAGGTTGTAGCAAAGACAGTGATGGGATTACACTGATAGGTTGTAGCAAAGACAGTGATGGGATTACACTGATAGATTGTAGCAAAGACAGTGATTGGATTACACTGATAGGTTGTAGCAAAGACAGTGATTGGATCACACTGATAGATTGTAGCAAAGACAGTGATTGGATTACACTGATGGGTTGTAGCAAAGACAGTGATTGGATCACACTAATAGGTTGTAGCAAAGACAGTGATTGGATCACACTGATAGATTGTAGCAAAGACAGTGATTGGATTACACTGATAGGTTGTAGCAAAGACAGTGATTGGATCACACTGATAGGTTGTAGCAAAGACAGTGATTGGATCACACTGATAGGTTGTAGCAAAGACAGTGATGGGATTACACTGATAGGTTGTAGCAAAGACAGTGATGGGATTACACTGATAGATTGTAGCAAAGACAGTGATTGGATTACACTGATAGGTTGTAGCAAAGACAGTGATTGGATCACACTGATAGGTTGTAGCAAAGACAGTGATTGGATCACACTGATAGGTTGTAGCAAAGACAGTGATGGGATTACACTGATAGATTGTAGCAAAGACAGTGATTGGATTACACTGATAGGTTGTAGCAAAGACAGTGATGGGATTACACTGATAGGTTGTAGCAAAGACAGTGATTGGATCACACTGATAGATTGTAGCAAAGACAGTGATTGGATCACACTGATAGGTTGTAGCAAAGACAGTGATTGGATCACACTGATAGGTTGTAGCAAAGACAGTGATGGGATTACACTGATGGATTATAGCAAAGACAGTGATTGGATTACACTGATAGGTTGTAGCAAAGACAGTGATGGGATTACACTGATAGGTTGTAGCAAAGACAGTGATTGGATCACACTGATAGGTTGTAGCAAAGACAGTGATGGGATTACACTGATAGGTTGTAGCAAAGACAGTGATTGGATCACACTGATAGGTTGTAGCAAAGACAGTGATTGGATCACACTGATAGGTTGTAGCAAAGACAGTGATTGGATCACACTGATAGATTGTAGCAAAGACAGTGATTGGATCACACTGATAGATTGTAGCAAAGACAGTGATTGGATCACACTGATAGATTGTAGCAAAGACAGTGATTGGATCACACTGATAGATTGTAGCAAAGACAGTGATTGGATCACACTGATAGGTTGTAGCAAAGACAGTGATGGGATTACACTGATGGGTTGTAGCAAAGACAGTGATTGGATCACACTGATAGGTTGTAGCAAAGACAGTGATTGGATTACACTGATAGATTGTAGCAAAGACAGTGATTGGATTACACTGATAGGTTGTAGCAAAGATAGTGTTTGGATCACGCTGATTGGATGCTTAATATTTGCACCAAGTTGTTATGCAAGTCCAGAAGTCCAGTTTTGTAATATCTACTGCATTATTTCTATCTAGATGACTTAAAACCTTCACAAATATTGTTTTTACTTATCTATGTTTATAATTTTTTGCTTATCTTTCTTTGTTTCAAAGGTGACCTGACTGAAAAAGGATTTCTAAAAAGAAAACAAAGAATCGTAGAGAATTACATTAAAACAGGAGAACTGCCATTGATTCCAAAAAAACGTGAGAAAGTCAGTAATGACGATTCAGAAAGGAGATTGGATAGAAAGGAAAATGAAGTTAATTTTGAAGAAAAAGCAAAGAGTCTTGAAGATGATAAAGTCAAACTTTTAGATAAATTAGGAGGGTTAAAGGAAGAAGCCATGATGCAATTAGGAGTTGGTGATGGAAATGTGAAAGAGTGGAAAGGGGAAGTTCAGGAGAAACAAATAGAGGGACAGATAAAAGAGGAGAAAAAAGAGGAGAGAAAAGAAGATGATGATGTAGTGCACCTCATTGATGGACAACAGAAAGATGAAAATAATAATCTTGTAAAGATTCAGGAAGACATGCATGTTGAAATGAAGGGCTTTGAGAGAAAAATTCCTATACAGATAGAAGATGAAATGAAGAATGCTGAGATAGAAGATGATAAAACATTAAAAAACAAAGCGGCAGATACAGCAAATAAGGAACAAGATGTGAAATTACCTCAGAATTATGAAAATAAGGTCCTTAAACTGAACCAATCTGACCCACATGAAAAGGAACAAGAAAATCAACATATGCGTAAAAGTAATGAAATTTCTCAAGACGATGAGTTAAGGGTAAAACTGAGGAAGCTTGAACTGAATATAGAAAGTGATGGAAATCAGAAACTTGATGGAATGAACCAAGATGAGAAAACTATTAATGTTACCAAAAAAGAAATGAAAGCAGCAATGAATAATGGTAAAATTATCAAAGGACTTCAAAAAATCAAAATGTCAAATAAAAATGTCAAATTGATGGTGAACAATAGTGTGGATTGGCAGAAGAGGAAACTTCTAACTGTTGACAAACAGGAAATGATTGAATTTATGATCGGAAATGAAGATATATTAAAACAAAGAAGCTTCCTCCCATGGGAAAAACAAGATATTTTAAGAGTTATCACAAAGGTTAGTAGAATTCACATTCAATTTTACTATTTATATTGAACCAAAATGAAGCAGACAATTTCTATTGATGTTTAGCAGCTGTTGCTGATCTACACTTTAGTAAATTGTGTATATTTAGTGGCCTACTCTGATATTAATATACTTAAATGAAGTCTTGACAACTTATTCCAAGAGTTTCAACACCTCACATATGAAGGAAAGGGAATGCTATTTTACTCAGATGTCCCTTTGTATCAAACCATCATAAATAGCTGTATTACATGCCATATTATATATTATAGCCCAAACATGAAACTATGTGCCCGAGGGTAGGTGACCATTTGCCCGGCGTAAGGAGGGCAAATGGTCTCCTGCCCTGAGGGTACATAGTCTCATGTTTGGGCTATAATGTTTTTATTATATGCCTCTCTTAAAGGCAGGGGGAGCCTATAAATACCCCCTATCTCCCTGGGGATTCATAATCCAACATGAGTGGCACATGGTAACAACGTCAACGAATGCTCCCGAAAATCTGGATCTTTCAACAACCATGGTGTAAATTAAAGCACTGTTCCAACATATTACGTTTTGTGAATACCTGTGGCATCACCCTGTTGGCGAAATTCTCTCATTTTTTCCATTTTAAGTTGATTTTTTATGCCAAAACTGCTTCGATGCTGTGTTCGAAGCGTCTAACAAACAATAGATGAAAGCATTCAAACAGCTGCCAATCACGAGGGGACGCGCAAAGGTGCAAACGATCAAACATTTGTTATGTACATCGGATCGATTACGATGTCAACAATGAATAAACGATTCTTACTACTGAACGAAAAAACTTGACCAACGGTTACTGAACACGCGCCTCAATGAATTCAGACACAAACGGACTACTTCATGGTTTCAAGCAGGTTGCCTCTCCCTTTTTGTTCGTTGATATGTGTACCTGTAGGCCTATGAATGGGTGATGTGTGTGTTGACCTGCAGTACGATATTTTACGATAGATCGCTTTTGGAAGTATGTTGTGGCCTAGCCCTGCGTACGATGATGTGTATTCCCGGCGTTATACGGCCTCCCACCACAGCTCTGCTGATTACCATGGACAAAACCGGCAACGTGCGGATCCAATTTGGACGGAGCACGAAAAACTACTTTCTAACTGTTTTCGGCCGAAATCAACTCGATTCCGATCTACATGTATGCAGCCTACCCAAACCACTCAACCGCTCACAGACTGCGAAAAAAATGCTCTCGTGACGTCCAAAACCGTTGTTTGCTCGCGATGCACGGGTCAATTGCTCATGCAGTGGACAGGCATTGTATACGTTCATGCCAGGATTACATGTATACAGGTGCCCATGAGCTTCATTATTTCCTGTCGGGTCGGGGCGATGAAACTAAATCGTGATTGATTCATCTCTGTCGGATTTGACCAAAAAGAGACACTTGCCATAGATTATAGCATCAAATGTTGACCGTTCAGACTGAAACATGATAAAAGGTCTGAAGATCGCCGTGATCGGTGATGTCTTTCTTCTCTATACGTTTTTCTGAGCTAGCTTTTTACTAATTGTTCGAGTATTAGCTGACGTTTTTTTGAAAACTTAATCAATTTTTCTTTCCCAACCAGGGCACAACATTACCTTTTTTACATTCATGGTAACCTAGGATGAATTAAATCGCAGATTAATAGACTCTTATGTTCTTCCTCGATTGTCTGTGACTGATTTTGCTATCCCAATATCGATATTGCGTTCGCACTCGGGTGTCTTGAAACTTACGTCATTCACTGAAATAGTTTTCGGACAAACTCAAGAAATTCGACAACTACTAACGAATAGTCGGCAAGATTTACAGAGATAAGCAATAATAATTATGGTCATTTTACCGTCTTTTTCACCATTTTTGCCGTCTTTAGCTAAGCGGACTCGTTTGACGGAAGCAGTATATACTGTATATACGATCTGAGTTCCCATATTTTTACCCTACCGTACGAGTGTAGTATTCGAATGAGTGAGATCATAATCTTACGCTGTTCCGAGTGGTCTGGAGATTTTTTATAATATACATGTACAATAAATTGACCTTATCAAAAGTACTCTGTTTTACATTGCTTGGATATTGATATTTTTTCCGTACGTTTTGACTGTTGATTTGAAGTCTTTTGATTCTCCATTGGCAGCAGCACATGTACGGTTACAACCGTCATGTGATGATCAGAGTGTGTTTGTAAAGTTGTCGAGAAGTTGTTCAGAAGAAAAATCATTTTGTATTTAGAGGCTTCAGTTCGGGATTTTTCAAGATAAACAAATCATTATACATTTCCTACGTCTTTGAAACGGGATTACGGTAATGTGATGAATGTGATGAAAATTTGTGAACGTCTTTGCAATGCGTTCCCACGATGAGTGTGAACTGATTCTTTGTTAGTAAAAATCGTCAGAAATGGTCCAGTGACCGTGATAAAATAAACACAGATGCAAAACCATTGCGAGGAAGATAGTAAGAAATTCACATTGCAATATTTGCTGTCGTATTTCTCAGCAGGAATAATAAGTTTTTACACGTTGTGTATAAGAACAGCAAGCAGGTGTTCGGCGGTCAATTGCTTCTATCATGATCTTGATCGCAGCTATTTGGCAAGAAGACAGCGGGTACTTATAATCTCCCACAATTATTGATATCATGTCTTTGTGTTAAAAATTTTCGATTGGAGGCAGCTCAAATCAACAGCCGTGATATATTCGAAATCGTGTTCTCACTGGACACCGAACTGCCTGCTATCAACAGTACGTTATTTACCATCGGCGGTAACACATTGGTCGTAATCTTGTCTTATTCTGCCCCGACGTTTATGCCGTCCAGAAATTTCAAAGCTAGATTTTTTCACCCTGACATATAATACAGCGACCTTGCACACTAAGGATCATTCCACTGTTTCTGTCGTGGTTTGTTGGTTTTTTAATTTGCTCCGTGGCCCCGGTAAGATTTTTTCAATACGATACACAGTTTGAAATTTTTTCAAGGTAAATTTAGTATATTCCCAGTTTGTGGGGTAAAGTTTTCTGGAGTAAAAGCTTGAGTTGACGCTGATAGGGTAGACGTCGAGCCCGGCACAGTTGACTGGGACCCGGTCGGTTTAGGGTCGTTTAGTCCAGAAACCTGCAGCAGAGTTCTGTATGATCACCATTCGACATTTGGGTGATTTTTTGGTCAAAGTAATGCAGTAACAATGTACGCCAGATTCTTTGTGTTGTTTTTGTCACCGTCATACGCGTATACGGACGGTTTTCGATTAAAAACTGTAAAAATATCCAGTGCTCGTAAATGCGTGCAAAATTTATTCAGTGACTGTTTACGCAGCAGTCGTAAATACGACTAGGATTTACCACCACGTAACAACTGTAAACACCGCATCAACAGTCCATACAAAAATTTTGTGCTGAATCGAGGGAGATAACAATTGCGGTAGAAAAGGTCAGTCCATCATCCGTCAAAGTTGTTGATCGGAAAAATCTTCACTGAGCGCCAACTACATGAGTGGCTGTTATAGTTGTACACGTAGTTCTGTGGGCTTTCCACTGTCCGTTGTTACGAGCTATGTTCAAAGTGCGTCAAGCTACGAATATTTTCATGTACTGAGTTACAGACATCGGTGAAGTACCGGGTACATCGATTTTGTTCAAAACCATTGCCTGTTTGTTCCTCGTGTTGTTTTTTTGTGTCCCTAACGTCGGCTGGCTCTATGTGCGTACAAACATAGCAGTCGGGATTAAGATTTCCTGGATAAATAGATTTATTCCGCCTCTGACGCAAAGATACACACTGTTTTACATGTGCCACTCCTAGGCCCTGGGATCGATTTCCATACCTTTAAACAATTTTCACTCACAATATTTAGGTTTATTGGCAAATGATAATCAAATGCTTTATTTCCACCTTAGACGAAAATCCGTTAGAAATGGAACGATTTTCATCATCGAATGACATAATGATATATTAAACTACTGTTATGCAGTTTATCAATTTTTTTCTGCAAAATTTTCCGAAAATAGGATTTCCTTTGCAAAACATGAAATTTCAAAATTTTTACATCAAAAAGTTGTCAAGTTGAAAATAGCTCCGGTTCACTTTAATTCCAATGCTGATTATGTGGCCCATGACGTCATCAACGAGTAACCATTGAATCCTATAGAGGGCGCGACGTTCGATATACGAGGCATTTGATATATATTGAATGGTGCAAACTCTATAGGATTCAATGGCAACTTGTTGATGACACAGCAGGCTGCATAGTGCGCACACTATAGGATTCAATGGCAACTTGTTGATGACACAGCAGGCTGCATAGTGCGCACACTATAGGATTCAATGGCAACTTGTTGATGACACAGCAGGCTGAAAAGTGCGCACACTATAGGATTCAATGGCAACTTGTTGATGACACAGCAGGCTGCATAGTGCGCACACTATAGGATTCAATGGCAACTTGTTGATGACACAGCAGCATGCATAGTGCGCACATTATAGGATTCAATGGCAACTTGTTGATGACACAGCAGGCTGCATAGTGCACACTCTATAGGATTCAATGGCAACTTGTTGATGACACAGCAGGCTGCATAGTGCGCTCATTATAGGATTCAATGGCAACTTGTTGATGACACAGCAGCATGCATAGTGCGCACACTATAGGATTCAATGGCAACTTGTTGATGACACAGCAGGCTGCATAGTGCGCACTCTATAGGATTCAATGGCAACTTGTTGATGACACAGCAGGCTGCATAGTGCACACACTATAGGATTCAATGGCAACTTGTTGATGACACAGCAGCATGCATAGTGCACACTCTATAGGATTCAATGACAACTTGTTCGTACACTATAGGATTCAATGGCAACTTATTGATGACACAGCAGGCTGCCATAGTGCTCATTTAACTGACAACAACCCAAGACTATTTTCAACTTGACAACTTCACGATTTGAAACCATCAAATTATATGATTAACATAGGAAACCTGCTTCGTATTAAAAATAAAATGCCAGTGAAACTGCATAACAGTGATTCAAATGTATTCACTTGTTGTTCAATGATGAATATTGTTCGATTTTTGTGGAGTTTCTTCTGTTATTGAAATCTAAGATATGATTGTCATTGCATATTAAACCATCAAGAGTGTGAAAATTATGGGAGAGAAGCAAAACATTATAGCTAAAAACAGATACTATACCTCCTGATGTTTGGCAAATGGTACCATCTCTAACGTATCAATTACATAAATGATCAGCAAGCTTTGTTTTAAGTGTTAGGTTTGCAGGTTTGGCAAAGCATCTGTTCCTTTCTGAACCTGTTCATCCAAATTCCCTAAAAATACCGGTAGATACAAAATCATCATTGATAATAATGGATTTTGGCAAATCATTGAGGTCTGATATTCAAAATAATGTGACATAATAATTAATGTTCTTACTAGATATGATTACACTAACATACACCTTTTTCAACAGAAAGAACAACTTCCAGAAAGTAAAATGACATACATCACAAGTAAAAGAGTTGGTCGTCGATTGCTGGACACTTTTGGCGATTCACTGAGACATGTGAATAAATTATTTAATAAAAAATTTGGCTATGCAGCGAGGAAAGTTCCAGCCCATATGCCACATATGATTGATGTAGAAATTATGAAAGAGTTACATGACAGGTAAGTGACAGTCCTTTTTGTATAAATTGAGGATTAAATTTCCCCACAGTTAGTGTAGATACTGTGTTTGGTTTACTGTCAAGTGTTTTAGACCTCCAATTACCGGAATATTTCAACGGTGTTAAAATGTTGACAAATTTTGATGGATTTGTTTTTCAAATGCATTTTCCGATTTCAATGTAAGTGTTATTGACGTGACTTTTTGATTTTACAGTTTTCCTGAAGAGTTTGACAAGACATCACAACATCAAGTTAGACATTCTGCTGATATGCAGTTTGCATTTTCATACATGTACTTCATGATGAGTCAGACGAAAGACCAAAATGTCTCTCATATATTTGATGAATATGACACAGATAATTCTGGGTAAGTATCTTTATTGCTTATTTGACAGACAGCAGATGTGTGTGTGATTTGTGTACCTGTTTATGATATAGGGATGTTCTCAAAATCTGTTCATGTTTGATGGGAAAATATATATAGGACATGTGGATGAGCCATAAGCAAACCAAATGTGCAATACATAAGGAAAAATTGCTTAAAATGCAAAGCATACTTACAATAGTATTGACATGTTTCAAATCACTAGCAAATTGTGACTGGCAAAATTTTAACATTTCTTGTAGTGCTCATCTGTGTCAGAGTAAACATTCTTTATGTAAATATTATGCAAAACATGATTTTGTTGCTCAACTGATCTTCAACTTCATATTAAACAATGATTTGTTGAAATCATATCGAAAAATGTCTTTAATGTATAAGTTGTGACAGAAATGATTGTCTTAATGTGAGACATTTCTGTGCAAAGTTTGAATGAGTACTGCAACGCCTTCATTGTACATGATATGGTGTGTGCATGTATTTTGGACTCAATACCCATATGAATATGGGACAAGTCACACTTTATGGATAGGGGATTCCACACACCACATGCATATGGGACTCCACATAGGTATTTGTATCTGTATTGTACAATTCTAAATCCATAGTTTAGGGCAATGGAGGTATGATAACATCATGTTTCTATACAAGTCTTAAATAAATTCACATGAACAAGTGCAAAATTGTATGAAGAACACTTCATTGTGACAAGCACATTTGTCATATCTATTAAATGGCTGAATATTGCTATAGCAGACAATTCCATTATATTCATTAGATTATAAAGGTTTTATTTTCAAACATGGCTGAATAAATTTCGTGTTGACTTTTAAATGCACTTGAAGTTACATGACGATATCAGGTTTTTAAATACTTTTTTACCATAAAGTGAACTGACATCTATATTCCTTTCACATTTCCATGTCTGTTGAGCTAATTTGAAGCCAGTCTGCTACTTTCCCACAAATATATAAACATTGTATGCACATATTATGTGATCTATAATTCACACATGCTAAAACACTGACTTTACCTGTAATGTAACTTGTAAAAATTTACACTTGTTTCACATTTACCAGAGCACTTTCAGACCGTGAGATCCGAACTATGGCCACGAAGATCTATGATCTACCACTGGATTTACAAACGTTGACGGGTTTAGAAAAAATGATCAAAGACTGTGCAGAGCTGTTACCAAGAGATAAGGTGTTTGAACCTCCAACGTCTGAACAGTATTATGACAAAGAAATGGTACGATGACTTTCAATGTACTTGGCTATGATTCTCACCAGCCTACCCTTTGAGCGCTGTAATTTTCTCCTGCCAAAATTGTAGTGCAAAATTTTACAAATTTTTATGAATTTTTCTGTGATTTTTTGACAATTTTGGATCAAATGGACATCACATTTAATTGGCTACAGTTTTTCTCAAAGTTTTGGCAAAAATCTGAGAAAAATTGACAGGGGTTTATTATATATGTAGGGGACAAAAATAGACTTTGCTGCTCAAAGGGTTAAAGTAAACCTACAATAATCAACATCATTAAATAATTATATTCACTTTCGTATAAATAATAAATGCTGTTTGATGATCCATAAGATAATCTGGTTGGTTTTAGTCTGTCTAACTGGTCAGTATTCTGATGTTTGTGCTTGTGAGGAAATGCAATTTGTTCTAACCTGGGTGTTTATTCTAACAATTAGATATTATTCCCTAACAATTTTCTTCATTCAGCGAAGGAAAATACAAGTGATGTAATGACCATGTTACCATGAGTCAAAGATGAGGGGTGACATGGTCTTTTTATCCAAGCTGAACGAAGAAAAATATAAGGGAATAAGCTACTTATCACATGCACAAGCCAAGAAATTGTCATTTTGTGCAAAGCACGAGAAATTTTCCATAACAATTCTGCGTATTAACTTTTGAAATACTTTAGGAATAATATCAATACGCCATGGGCAAGTTGTCAATCATTTCTAGTCCATCGCGTGAGTAAGGAACGCGGCGTTCATGTTCGTGTATGGAGCAAAATGCCAGGTGACCTGTCTGTCTACACATACCTTCCGCAAAGTTATACACTATTTCAAAGATGGAATAGGCTTAGAAATTTACCTCAGACAAACTTTCGCTTTGTAACATGTCGCTGACCCTGGTTTCAATGTTTATGGAACCCATGGTAATGAGACCAGCTTTAAATTCGTTGTTTCAACAAATTGTTCACGTAATTCCTTAGGAATATACAGGCGGTAAACTCTTGTGTTTTCATTGTTTGGATTAATATTAGCTCACATTTGGTATACCAATGTGAGGTAATCGTATAAGCTGAATCAGTTCATTTGCATGCCATTTGCATGTCTGTATGTATGTATGTATGTATGTATGTATGTATGTAAGTATGTATGTATGTATGTCCGTCCACGTCAAAAACAGCTAAACCGCAGCACCTACTGTCTTAGTATTTGGTGTCACAGGTGCACCTAGGGATGGAGATGTAAATTTGTTCAAATGAGCATGTCAGTGCCAAAAATATGCAAATGAGGGGAAAAAAGGAAAAACCCTGCAAATTGCTAAAACTCTGTAACCGTCGGTCAGATTGGGTTGAAACTTGGTGCACAGGTTCCTTTAGGCATTCTAAAGTAGGTGTTTAATTTGGGGTGAAATTTGCATGTTTCTATTTTTAGGGTAATTTTTAGCTCACATTTGGTGTACCAATGTGAGGTTATCCTATAAGCTGAATCAGTTCATTTGCATCTGATTTGCATGTCTGTATGTCTGTATATTTGTGGGTATGTGCGGATGTATGTCCGTCACACACAAAGGCTCCCATACCGCCAAAGCTACCATTTCAGTATTTGGTGTACAGGTAGATGCAGGGGTTGAGATGTGAATTTGTTCAAATGAACACATCAGTGTCAAAAATGTGCAAATGAGGTAAGAAAAAGTGAAATCCTGCAAATGTGCAGGAGGCATACCAGTGAGAAACAGGCAAACTCCACTGATCTTGACTCATTTCCTGTCATTGTTTATGAACTGTTACATATTAACAGACCAGCTGCAACCATAGACAGTAGATGGGGGAAGACCGTTTATACTAAACTAAGAGGGGCTTGTTTCTGCTATGCATGTTGCTAAAGTTGACCTCCAGTACCTAAAGTTAGACCTTAATTACTTTTGTCATTCTTGTTTTTCTGGTTTAAATATTTCTTGTTGTTTTTCTGGTTGTACTGTGCAGAAATCATTGCCATAACATCAACGTAGAATTTTCCTCCACTGAACAGATAGAAACAACATTTATTGTTGATCATTGGTAACCCATACTGGTATATACCAATTCTGATCAAATTTGAGCGACACCGTGTAATTGCGGTATTTTTTCAGTTTTTAGTCAAAAATGTTTTTCTCTGAAACCACTCATCTGATTGCTTTGAAAGCTGGTATACATGTTCCTCAGGATGACCTCAGTCAAGTGTATACAAATTGAATTGAAATTTTAATATTTGTAATTTTTGGGCAATTTTCTAAATTTTTGGTCAAAACTTTTTTTATTGAAAAATTACTAATTTGATAGCTTTGATATTTGGTATACAGGTTCCTAAGGTTGATCAAAATCAGTTTAATGAATATTGTGAAGATATCTTGAATTTTGTATTTTTGCTGAATTTTTTGGTTACTTTTCTCATTTTAAGTAAAATTTCTTCTTCTCTGAAACCGCTAGCCCTATTGCTCTCAAATTTGGATTGGATGTTTGCAAGGGTGTTACCCTTCTAATTGTTGAAATTACGACAAATTGGAAATATTACTGTTTTGTGGCAATTTTTGTCATTTTTGGTCAAAAAATCTTAAAAGATATATTCTTTTTAAAGCCCCTGGACAGACAGCTTTTATATTTGGTATACAGATGTCCAGAGATGACAATAGTTAGATATGTGGAAATTGTCCTGAAATATACAAATTTGTATTGTTAAGACAATTTTGTCATTTTTGGTCAAGAAAACTTGTTCTCAAAAATACTTACCTGATAGCTTTGTAATTTGGTACAAACGTCCCTAGGGATGTTATGAGATAAATTTTCTACTCAAAGTGCTGGGAAACCCCCAAATTTTTATATTTTAGGTAATTTTCTTTTGTGACCTTAAATGACCTACACCAACCCAGGATATGTTGTGAGAGAGTTTTGAAGGCTGTGAACATAATTTTGTCATATTTAATATCAATTTGTAGTAAAATTTGATCCAGAAAACAAAGCTGAAGTGAATTTTTTCATTGCGAACCAATTTTTGCAACTTTTGCATGTAAGACACACAAGAACTGATGAGAAATTTGGATCGAGGATAATTCCAGATGTCGTAATCCCCCCCCCCCCAAAGTGGAAGGCATTTCACTATCTGTTACTGATTTAAGTGCTGTTTACATTCGAATGATAGCACTCATAGCATTAATTAAAACATCCCCAAGGTTGTAAATACACTTCTTGCCATGCCAGCTGGTCTTATGTAAGCGGTGGAACATTTGATATTCAGGAAGGGTAGGGGATAGAAGATTGATGAGGTAGCGTTACTTTTTACCAGATCCCTTGTAGATTTTTTCCCTCTCTTTATTTTTTCCCAACTCTCCCACCTTTTCTTTTTGTCAAGCTTCTCTGGCTAATTTCTTTGTTGACATTTGCTTATGTAGGTAGGATCTGCTTGTCCCATTGCTATAGAAGTTGATATGCATGTTCCTAAAGATGACCTCCAGTACCTGAGTTGCAGACCTTATTTGCTTTTGTCATTCTTGTTTTTCTGGTTTAAATATTTCTCGAATGGACCAATTCAAACCGAATGTGAGCACACTGTCCTTGACAGTATTTTTGTCGTAGCCTATGAAAATATCGTTTTCATGAGATAACATTTGGAGCCCTGGACGTGCACCACACTTGACCTCCTTGTTGCACTGGAAACTATGTCTACCGCATGAAAGTACACTATGCGTCAAAAAGTTGGGGGGGGATGGGGCCTATACGAATGTGAATCCCCATATTGGCGATGAAACTAAAACACAAGGACTCAAAATTTGCCAAGTGGATGTATTTTTTCAGACTAATAATCGTGACTAATTTATACAATATTTTCACATCAGACACATTTTGATCACGGGAGAAATACCAGCTGCCATGTCATTTGTTTACATTGACAAGCGCAGCACACTGAAGATCAACGCGAAAAAAGGTGCGATGCACCAAAATTGATGACATAGGTGTGGGTTGTCTTGATGTAGAACAACCAGAAAATAAATCCTGTATTTTTTGTTCACAGATGACAAACTTGGCTTGCTGCATGTGATAATGCAGTTTATTCAAGCATATTTGGTTTAAGCAATAATGCAATGGGATTTAGCCTAGGTGGGCCATCTAATAATGTAGTTTTCCGTAACCATGGAGGGAGAAGCAAGAATAAGTCACCACCTACTCCCTGAAATATTCTTGACCTATTTCAATTTAACTTTGCACAAGGGCATAGTACATACAATAAAGCACAGATGCAATGTTTTATGTGATATGAGCCAATATGGCCACCAGATGACAATGTAGTCGATCGACATTCTTACATTGTTGAATACAACCTACATTGATGTTGGCCATGAGTCACAGCTAACTTGACAAGTTTGATGTTGTTTTCAGCCATTAGTGACCAAATACCTGGTACTACATTGTGAGCCACTGGTAGAGTTACTCAATAAAACACATCAAGGACAAACCAAGTACAAGTAAGACAACTTTTCAACATTCACTTTTTTACAATGAATCATGTTTATACATATATTTCAAAAACGGCATTTCACAAGTTAGTCAGCGTTAATCATTCTATTCTTGTCACTTTTACAACTTTATGGTTTTTACAGATATCACAAGCTTAAAGTGACCAATAAACTGGCAATGAAATCATTTCAGTGCTTAAAGTGACCAATAAACTGGCAATGAAATCATTTCAGTGCTTAAAGTGACCAATAAACTGGCAATGAAATCATTTCAGTGCTTAAAGTGACCAATAAACTGGCAATGAAATCATTTCAGTGCTTAAAGTGACCAATAAACTGGCAATGAAATCATTTCAGTGCTTAAAGTGACCAATAAACTGGCAATGAAATCATTTCAGTGCTTAAAGTGACCAATAAACTGGCAATGAAATCATTTCAGTGCTTAAAGTGACCAATAAACTGGCAATGAAATCATTTCAGTGCTTAAAGTGACCAATAAACTGGCAATGAAATCATTTCAGTGCTTAAAGTGACCAATAAACTGGCAATGAAATCATTTCAGTGCTTAAAGTGACCAATAAACTGGCAATGAAATCATTTCAGTGCTTAAAGTGACCAATAAACTGGCAATGAAATCATTTCAGTGCTTTATAACATGAACTGTAATAATAGGATATCTTAACTTATAATTGGATACACAACTTTTGAAATATAGCAGTTTTACGATCTAAATGATATCAGAAGGGTTATCTCCCAAACCTTGATCAGCCAGACATTTTCCAACCACTTGTTTGGGCGAAGGTTACGGCTGGGTTTCTGGTGTCCAGTAGATGCATGTCCAGGAGGTAATTATCCTAGAATCATCTGAACCAGTATGATAACATTGGTAATATCCCAGTAGGGTAGAACCAATAAGCTTGCACATAGGAAGATTGAAAGTGTGTTGACAGCGTCGCTGGCTGTGTGTACGGCAGTCACTAAACCTGGCTACCCAGTGTTCTTTTCACCAGGACAGTGGCCTTTGACGCAAGTCATGATGACAGCTATCAAATGATGTTTTGTGTTTCATTTAAGATGAATAATGTGGTTCATTAGCTACTATAGACTATAGTCTATAGAAGCTATTGGGATGGGTATCCGTCCGGAGTCCGTCGTCAGTCTGTATGTATGTATGTATGTATGTATGTATGTATGTATGTATGTATGTATGTATGTCCGTTTGTGAGGCGTCCGTCCACTCAAATATCTTGAGAACCGCAGTACTTACTGATTTGATATTTGTTGTGTAGATGAAAAATATGATTTTGAGAAACTATTTTTTTTAATTTTTTGATATTGTTGGAAATAGGCAAATTAATGCCAAAAAAGGTGTTTTTGGTAAAAAATCTTCTTCTTCATAACCGCTGGTCAGACAGCTTTGTTATTTGGTATACAGGTCCCTAGGGATAACCCAACTTAGATTTGTTCAAATTGTGATGAAATATGCAAATTTGTATTTTTAAGGAATTTTTTTGTCATTTTTGGTCAAAGTTTGACTTACATTGTATGTAATTCTTGTACTGTATAAACCCTATCAATTCACCCAGAAAAAAAATAATTAATATGATTTTAAATAATTGAATTAATTAGGAAATCGTCAAAGCCAAAATAATTTTAGTGTGGAATTATCAGAAAGTTCAACTTTTTTTGACAGTTCATAGTGAATTGAGGATTAAAACATGTAAAGGCAACTTTCCTGAATCCCAACTTTGATATATTCTGAACCACCATTTATGTTATCGAAAAGAAATTGCTCATAATAGTTTGTCATGATAGGGTGGTCAAATAAATAGAGATAGAGAAAGTTCTAATTTCCATTTATGGTTGACTTGGTAAGGATAAAATAAGATTACTTTTGCGTTTGGAGGAAAAAAATAGAGTGGTCAATTAAAAGAGTGGTCAAAGTGATAGGGTTTTATGGTAAAGCTGGGCTGTAAGATTCCTCATGTGCTATTTATAGCAATTATGCAATCTGTGTAAATAGTGCAATGAAAGTGTAACATGATTCCTTATAATGCTTTTGATGACCTTGAACTTCTTAAGTTTCAAACATTTGTCTCTTCAGTGTGCTTTCTCTGAGTACGTACAGTCTCAACTTATTCAACAGAACTTACTTACAATGTTAATTTGAAAGTTAAAATGTCCCTAGGATGACCTTAGTGAGATAATTTCATACAGTCAGGAAATACTTAATTTTGTATCCATGTCTATAGTAGCTTCAGGGACTTTGGCCCTATGTTTTTAATTAGTCATTTTAATACCTCTGTAACTGTATTGCTTGCAATTCATGATCAAACTAGAAAGTATTGAAGTTTGGGCTGTGATGTTCAATGACCTACTCACAATCATTGTGGGATTGCAGAGGGAGTGCTGATGTGGTCAAGGAAAAAGTCTTACTGTCTTGTAGTGATGCATGTGCATCAGTGAGCCATTTTCAGCAACCTTTGGCAGCCTGCTGTGTGAGCTATTGTAGCTTCATTAACAGAACGTCACAGGATAAGGAATGAATGATCACCTCGGACCCTGAAAACAGGATTTGCTTTTTAATACAATTTTGCTTGGACATTTGAAGAAATTCAATATTGACTCATTTACCAATGTGCAGCCTTTCCTCTTTTACACATTTTAAATTGCATACAAAAAGTTGTAAGGGTTAGTTTTTGGTCACCAATACAAGACTACTGGGTATGTAACTCTCGCAGCACAGACACACAGTTGCTGATTATAGATTGTGTTGTCCCCACGGACACCGTCCGGGGGGACTTATAGGTTTGGTCATGTCCTTGCGTGTGTGCGTGTGTGCGTGCGTCCGTCCGTCCGTCCGTCCATTCACGCAGATATCTCAGAGATGCCTGAAGCGATATCATTCAAACTTGGTACAAGGATTACTTCATATGTCATACAGATGCACGTCGATTTGTTTTGTGATACGATCCAATATGGCTGCCAGGCGGCCATTTTATTACGATTTTTTCATGTACAGAGCCATAATTCAGGCATGTTTCAACTGATCTTATTCAAAGTTGGTACAAGGACATTGACCAATGTCATAGATATGCACGTCGATTCTTTTTGTGATACGATCCAATATGGCCGCCGTGCGGCCATTTTGTTACGATTTTTTCATGTACAGAGCCATAACTCAGGCATGTTTCTACAGATTTTATTCAAAGTTGGTACAAGGACATTGACCAATGTCATAGCTATGCACATCAATTTGTTTTGTGATACGATCCAATTTGGCCGCCAGGCGGCCATTTTGTTACGACTGTTTCATGTACAGAGCCATAACTCAGGCATATCTCAACCAATTTCATTCAAAATTTGTACAAGGACACTGACCTATGTCATACATATGCACGTCAATTTGTTTTGTGATACGATCCAATATGGCCGCCAGCACTGGGCAAAATGCTTGATATTCAACAATATATACACATATACTGATTCTGTACATGTGTCAAATACGTTCAGTATACAGTACGTATGCTAATAAAATGCAAAACTACAGTGTACACTTAGTGTGCAAAGATCTGCATTAGGTATACTCATGATATGCATATTCAAAAGTATTTTTATCACAGACCTAATGAAGAGGACTCTATCCTCTCTGAGGACCTGAAATCAAAGCACCCATTAACAAGTGGGGACTGTGTCATCAACGATGACTAGTTGAAATGCAAATGAGTTCAACAAGATTTAAGAACAGTTCAGTGAGTCTCAAATTTACCAATTCATCAAAAAACATCTAAAAGTTAAGTTTGTACTCAAGACACCTCTCTATGAGGTGCCAAATGTAAAATAATCAGTTACCATATTTAAAAATGTTTTTACTAGTGTACAGAGACGTACAATTGGTTGAGTATGCACACATACACACATGGATGGTACACACATGGATGCACACATATACATGAACATAACCATGATTTCAAATATGTTCCCATTACATTGCAACAGGTACATACAAGTGCACATATTTACTGGTACACACACTTACATCAGAGTCCCTTTACATAGATACATATACATATACATACTACCATTTTGGCAACATTCCATGCTGAGGCCATATAGCGGCACCTGTCAACCCATATCACCAACTGCAGCTTGGCTGTGCATTGCTGCCGCATGCCGTCAAGCCCCGAGCCTCCACCTTCACATTTACTGCCATTTTACACAGGCACCACCCAATACACTACCATTTTGCACAACTCCATGATGTTGGGATTACAGGGCCAACTGTCAACCCAGATCATAACTCCACTCGAGCCTTGGTGGTTGCAAATTACTTCATGTTTTTCTCTCATTAATATATGCATAAGTGAATATTTGTCTTCATTTTCCGCATAAACGACGAAAATAAAACCTGCTAGCGTTACAATGGTTACTTAAAGTCACACTAATTCGTGGTATTTTATGGCTCAGACTACAAGCTCAAACAACAGCCACGCATGCAACAACAAAGTTTGTCCAAATTTTAGGCAGCGTTGTCTGAAAGTTGCACGTGTGCAGCTATATTTAATAACAAACCTGAAATCACTATCAACGCTATTTGGACAGCTATTCCATTACACCCCAGTGTTGGAGCAATGCACATCTACTTTGTAATGTAATAAAGTTTAGAAAATGTTCTCCATCAAAACTCAAATACTTAAGCTTTGTTTTCAAGTCAGTGTCTAAAATTGTACCAAAGTTACATGGGTAAAATCAGTATGCAAGGGTGTACATTTGAAATTTCATCAGCACTAGCAACTGTGTATGCAGTGAATTTATTGACATTTTCCTATAGTGCACAGTTGATGAAACGGGTCAAAATTTCTGAAAATACAAAGGCATCGTATGTTTGGTTTTATCTCAACTTGGTGCCTAACATACTCTCAGTGTCATGAAGATCTTTGTATTTAAGCTTGTATGTACACTTTGCTATTCACACATTTTGTTGTCTGTATTTGAGAAATTAGATCACTTCTGAATCATTAATATCAACATCTTTTCTTCCACAGACATGAAGTTATGGGAGATGAAGAAGTTGCTTTTAAAATGATAAGGACCAACGTTTCTCATGTAATTGGCCAGTTAGATGATATTAGAAGAAATCCAAAGTGAGTTAAGTTTGTGTAGTTTCTGTAGTTCTTCATGTAATCCAATCACTCACTTTGACATGTAACAAGATTATTATTAGTCCCCAAGAACACAGTCCAACAGGGACTTATTGATTTGGTCCCGTCTATCCAACCATCCGTCCATCCATTAGCAGCCGTTTCTCTGTCACTCTTGAGCCAATTTTTTTCAAACTCTGTGCAAGGATAAAGTATTGTGCCATACATATGCATGTCAATTTATTTTGCGATATGATCCAATATGGCCACCAGGCAGCCATTTTGTTGCAAATTTTTCATGTTTTTTGAACCATAACTATCCCTGAACTGATTTCCTTCAATGTTGGTACACAGATAAAGAACTATGGCATATATATGTACATCAATCAATGAATATTGCTTGTAATGTTGACAAAACAATTTTACTGGAAGTTACAAAACTCATGGCAGTAATGTCAGAGAAAATGGTCAAATTACAGACAATTGCAACATACACTGAAACTGAAACCCAGGAGTATATTTAGGTCATATCTATTTATCTCCAGAGTGTCCTTTGTACATTTGAAGTTTGAAAAATAGACAGTAATACGCAATAGTGCTGATCAGAAATGACGTCACTGTTCTCTCTCATTAATATGCATAAATAAATAGTTGTCCGCATTTTCCGCATAGACGACGAAAATAAAACCTGTAAGTGTTACCGTAGAATGCCTATTTAGCGTCACACTTATTTGTATCCATTGATGACTGAGACTACAAGCTGCAACAACTGAGCCACACATACAACGACAAATTTTGTCCGAATTTCAGCATAAGCTTATTTGTCCGAAAGTCGCGCGCGTGCAGCTATATTTAGTAACAAACCCGAAATCGCAATCAATGCCATTTGTAAATGAAAACATTTGTGTATACCATTCTGGGATATAACAACCAACACCAAAAGCTATGTTATCAAATGTTGTATCAAGGTAAAGCTGGTAACATCAATGTATAAGTGTTGTAAATGGACCCATGCGACAGTGTTACTGGTTTTAGAGATAAAGTTTGCTGATATTACAAGAATAAACTTGGTATTACAAACTATGTACTAGGGGTGTATCCACATTGATAATTATCTTTTCCTATCATGTTTTTGAAATTAAATAAAGTGATAAATATCACACACAGTTTGTGCTTATTTCTTATAAATTCATGTTTTTGTTTTACAGAAAATTCATTTGTCTAAATGACAACATAGAACACAATAAAAAGGATGCACAGGTGGTGAAAGCAGTACTACAAGATTTTTATGAATCATTATTTCCTATTCCGTCGCAGTTTGAACTTCCAAGAGAATATAGAAATAGATTCCTACAAATGGAAGAACTCAATGAATGGTGAGTTAGTTTACAACATATTGCTGATCAGTACTTAAGGTAGATCCTGCCTCAGGGACACATATTCGGACTCTCAAACTTTTACAATTCTTTTCCGATATACCACTTGTGGGAGTTCATTTTAAAGCTCTTGGTGTAAGAAAACGTTTTACTGGCTTAGTTAGTCCCCACGGACACCGTCCGGGGGACTTATAGGTTTGGTCATGTCCGTGCGTGTGTGCGTGCGTCCGTGCGTGCGTCCGTGCGTCTGTCCGTTCACGCAGATATCTCAGAGATGCCTGGAGCGATTTCATTCAAACTTGATACAAGGATTACTTCATATGTCATACATATGCACGTTGATTTGATTTGTGATACGATCCAATATGGCTGCCAGGCGGCCATTTTATTACGATTTTTTCATGTACAGAGCCATAACTCAGACATGTTTCAACCGATTTTATTCAAAGTTGGTACAAGGACATTGACCAATGTCATAGATATGCACGCCAATTGGTTTTGTGATACTATCCAATATGGCTGCCTCGCGGCCATTTTATTACGATTTTTTCATGTACAGAGACCTAACTCAGACATGTTTCAACCGATTTTATTCAAAGTTGGTACAAGGACATTGACCTATGTCATTCATATGCACGTTGATTTGTTTTGTGATACGATCGAATATGGCCGCCAGGCGGCCATTTTATTACGATTTTTTACCTTCTCGTGTCTATTTATAGACAGAGAAGGTATTAGAGTTGAAAACCAGTATGCTGATGTCAACTTCTTCCGTCTGTCAATACTTCCGTCTGTCAAGATCCGTTGACGTCATGCCATCGTGATGGGTCATATCATAAACTGGTGGGGGTGTTCATGGTTCAGGTTGAGGTGTAGGAGAACGATTTTGAGCTGTGACAAAAATCAAATGGGACTTAGCGGTATAGCCAGTGTTAAGCCTTTCTCCAAGGTTTCTTAGTTGACTACAATCTATTACAGACTACTGAGCTGACGTTAGGGGTACTCACTTTATGTGCGCTCACTCTGTGTGCGCTAGTGTTTGGTACTGAGTTGCGTGGATATCCCCTCATGGCCTCACGTGATATGGGCCTGTTGCATAATCTGCAGATGCTGCCTCCGAGTCTGAAAACGGTCATTGTGTTAGCCTGTCAGCATTTTCCTTGCATTTTTTCTCATTCAATTTTGCAAAATATCGGCGAGTACCTCAATATTTCAAGATAACTCTTTCTTCCCAATCGTTTCCTGGAGTTTCAGAGTCATATGAACGAAAGTGAGTGAATGTTTTAGACAGGAAAATCGGACGTCGGCCATGTTCAATGTTTACAGTACAATTAGAAGTTTATGTGGAGGAAATAACTAACAAACACTGTTCATGATGCCCGCCCTCTAGAGGCAGATCTTCCTATATGAAGTACCACATTTGATGCTTGTGGAAAGCTTGACCACACAAAGGAGCATTTTAACTTTTAGAAAAGGACAAATTGAATAAGTAGGCATTCTGAAAATGTCAAAAACTGAGGAAAAATGCGCAAATATTCAAAATAAACAGGTTAACTGACTGGTCAGCTATAAAAAACAATGAAAATGTTTATGATCAAAAGTTTTTGAGATGTGCACATTTTAACAAATACAGAAATTATTAACATTATAATATAAAAACATTTTTTCTGGGATGGGACAGGTTGGAAATGAGGGGTGAGAGACAAAGGCACTCCTATTGCTGCATGTGGATGCAGCCACACCATTTCATTTACAGCATACTTATTCACTGTGTTGTGTTCAAGTTCCATATTGTACTGACTGTCATACAAGGATAACATAAGCAAATCAAATCAAATTAGAAAAGGATCAATGCTGTTGTGTGGATTTTGCTGAACATGGCTGATTTTAATATTTCGCCTTATATATTTGGTATCCAGCAAAGGCATATTTTGATGTAAAGTCAAAATTAACATCACATTGCTGACAATATATGTTACCGTTTCTGCATGGACTTTTCTTTTTTAAATTATAGTATAGTAGTACTTCGAACAAATTAACAATTATTGTGATGTCAACCCATAATTTTACATCACAAAGACTGTAATTCTTCCAATTTTTTTTATTTTTCAGTCATTTTATAAATTTTGCACTGCACAAGATGATTGAACAAATTGCAATGTTTGAATTTGTAAACTCAAAGAATAAAAATCCTTTTGTCACAGATTAAATTATTTTTTGAAAAGAAATTTACTCTTAAACACTTTTTAGCATATATTCTTTACACGGTCATGTATTTCAAGGAAAATATGCCTATTAAAAACAGTAATTTCTTCACTTTCAATTTTTTTTCAATACTATGACAATTATCAGCCATGAGGTTTTACAAACACAAGACCAGATAAGCGTTTTTCATCATTTCCATAGGACTCTTTGGAAAATCCATTAAAAACAGTTAAAAGTGACTTAAAATAATCACTTGGTATACCGGTACATTTAATTTCTAGATGCCAGGTTGTGTATTTCACATGCACTCAGGTCAGTAGGGAAGTGCGTCATTACTATTTTGGACTGTTAATTCTTGTTTCCGAATTATTTAACTTTTTTCCACATTGAACTATCTTTAGGCAGTTTATACTGTAGCTTAGAATTTTTTTGATTGATGTATTTAATCATCTTTTGGGTTCTTTGGGTCCATATCCCACCTCATGCCCCTACATCATCAACTATTTACCAACAACTCCATGCCAACAACCAATTACCTGACCTGGCCACACATTAGAGAAGGTACAGCGTCATTGACGGTATTTTTCATGTACGGAGCCATTAAACTCAGACATGTTTCAACCCATTTTATTCAAAGTTGGTACAAGGACATTGACCAATGTCATAGATATGCACGTCAATTTGTTTTGTGATACTATCCAATATGGCTGCCGTGCGGCCATTTTGTTACAATTTTTTCATGTACAAAGCCATAACTCGGGCATATCTCAACTGATTTTATACAAAGTTGGTACAAGGACATCGACCTATGTCATACATGTGCATGTCGATTCGTTTTCTGATACGATCCAATATGGCTGCCAGGCGGCCATTTTATTACGATTTTTTCATGTACAGAGACCTAACTCAGACATGTTTCAACCGATTTTATTCAAAGTTGGTACAAGGACATTGACCAATGTCATAGATATGCACGTCAATTGGTTTTGTGATACGATCCAATATGGCTGCCGTGCGGCCATTTTGTTACGATTTTTTTATGTACGAAGCCATAACTCAGGCATATCTCAACCGATTTTAATTACAGTTGGTACAAGGACATTGACCTATGTCATACATGTGCATGTCGATTTGTTTTGTGATACGATCCAATAAATTAAATAAATTGCCAATTTGCATTTACAAGATGAACTTTTGTTTTTAGGGTGAATGTCCAGAAGCACTGCATCAAACTTTACAAAATATGGTACCAGTGATAATCTATCAGTGTTATGATAGGATGCAAAAATGTTTTGCAACATCCTGTTGATTAATTCCTAATTGACTCATTTAATGAACTTTAGGATGGTGGCCTACATTGCTTTTATGTTTTCATCACCATGGAACTCATTCTTGGCCATTGAGCGCATCTGTACCAAAGTATTTTTATCACAGACCTAATTAATGAAGAGGACTCTATCCTCTCTGAGGACTTGTAATCAAAGTACCCATTAACAAGTGGGGACTGTGTCATCAACGATGACTTGTTTTTCAAAATTCGAAAATTTAATTTTTCTTTGTTCAGTTAACACAGGGATGGCGGCCATTTTGAATTTTAAATATTGGTCAATCTTGGGTTATTTGATTCTCTAGTACCTAAATTGGCACAGTGACCCCTGATTTTTATTCTTGATTTTGAAAGAGAATGGTTGAATGATTCCTTAAGGAAAGTTTGAGCAAAAGTTTAAGTCTTTCACTTACGAGGCGCATATCACCTTAATAGTTGATAGCATTGTTATATATATATTGATTTTCATCTTCTACTATTGTTGTCATTGATTTAATGTATCATCGTAACTGACTGCATCAGATGTCAGTATGTTTTACAACACACTGTCTTCATACTAGACTCATCGGATTAATGCTAATGTCATTTGACAGTTTCCACAAAATACTGGAAATTATGTCTGAGTAAACTGTATAGCCAAGTTATTGTCAGAGACACATAGTGTCTTGGACAATACTAAAGCATATGATGTTTCCAGTGTTCAAAATTTACGTCAGTCATGCAATCTGAGAGTGAATGTTTTCCTGCAGGATCAAGAGGTTTGCCATTCAAACCGTCATAAAATATATGCTGGATTTATGTCGTTTATCCTCTATCTTAACAACCAGTTTGTTTCATGATATATATCTGGTTCTCCCTCCACAAAAAAAATAAACAAACAACCAAACAAAAAACAAGTACATTTTCACAGAGTGTTTCCCTGTAATAAGCATGGAAAACTGTTGATGATGAGAAAGATTTGACCTGATTAAAATCCCCAGTGAATAATCAGTGTATTGTCTTTTTGAACAATATATGTGATCAGCACATCTTTCATAAGTTTTAACCAATTGGAAATCAAGATGCAAGCTTATGTCATTCAGTAGTGTATGGTCATTGCAACTTGGTTTCATTTTCACCCAGATTGTGACCAGAAATAGAAGTCAACATTTGTTCGGTCTCTAGGCAGGTGGAAATTTCATATAAATAGACTTTTTTGAGAAAATCTCATCAGCAAGTAGTTGACCGTGACTCCACTATGGCTATCACTAAGATAAAGTAATACTTTTCAATGAGTTCTTCAAAGTCTCAGCTGCTGTGCAAGATGTTGCACACTGCCAGATTCCAATATTTAGTAAAAGTTTGCATAGAAAAAAGTAAGATCAAAATTTTGCTTTGAGTATTTGCCACGACATCACTTGAAATGAACGACCTAGATTACTTTCCAGTGTTTATGGTGATCAATATTGCATGCCTTGTCACAAAGCATTCTTTGCCAATTCAATTTAAAATCCACCTGTACATCAGTCACCCCTCTCCAATATGAACCATTTTGTTGTGGAAATAAGTAACTTTGATTTTTATACAAGTGCGTCTATAACCCACAGAGTTTCGTCATACAGTAAGTTTCAGGATCAGAGGATGCTGAGTCCAATAACTTTGATGCTGAGTACAATAACTTCAGGTGTTATTGGATGCTATTTGACCTTTGAACTCAAAACACCTTTATGTCGACACAAAGAAAAAGAAGAGAAGATTTTACATTTATGCAAAAATATATATTTCTTAACATTCAGTACTTCACAGTCCCAGTCTGCTCACAATCACTTACGGACATCCAAAAAATGCCTTAATTTTGACTTTTTTGGGTTAAGTTTGACTCATAAGGTGTATAATAATAAGGTTATTCACAAAATACCAGGATTTATGTCCTCATATATTGTACGTTTCGGTATTGTCCTCTGCTGCAAGATGTAATCAGACATAAATCCTGAATTTTTGTGAATAATCGTATAATATTTGACCTTGACTGTTCAATGCAAAAATCAAAGTGTAAAAAACTTAAACATCGTAAGGAATCATGTTGCTCCAAAAGGGTAAAGCAAAGCTAAAATGGTAAAACAGAAATCAGAACTGATTTCCCCAAACATACATATAAAGGTGTTTTAGTATTACCCCTTACTTTATAGTGTTTTAGTGTTATCCCGTGCTATTCCAACAATTGTTTCGATTTCAGCAGACCAAATGAGGAAGCATACAAACAGCTCTTTTCTACGATCATTATGATTAACCTTTTGAACCTGGCTTGGAAATAAATGTCTGTACGATATCATAGGTCACTAGGATGTCAGGGTGCCAAGGGTTAAATCAAAGGAAAAGAAATGTAAAGTTCATCTGTGATGGCTCAGCAGATAATGCCATCACTAGCAACTGTGTTAGACATTGCAATGGAGTCAGAGTCAAATCATGTTGCCATGTATTGTACAATTGTTGTTCTTTTATCTCTTTTTGCTGCTTGTGCTATTACAAAAATTCAAAATAAGGCCAAGAATAATAAAAAAGTTTATTTCTCATCCTAGACATATTGCAAAAATGATGCGGTGACACAGGTTTTTTTCTGCAATTTTTTTTTATTCTTCAACCACTCGAACACGCAAAAAACATGAAAACAGCACAGGAATGCATTGGAGAGATAAATGCACAGTAATGTTGCTTTAGTATTTTTGTATACACTGTACCAGCACTTTTGCGGTTTGACTTTTACTGCAGCAATACACAGTTTTGAGAGCATAATACAACTGTACAGTGACATATGTGTACAGTTCTGAATGGAATGTTAGTGTCAGTTATTTTGTTTACAGTCCTGTTTTATACAGCACTGTGTTATGTTCTATTGTCATGTATTTTAGCAGGTTTTCTTCATTTTATTTCCTCCTGAGCAGGAAAAAAAAAGTTGACGTGGTTGGTCTGAATTATGCGCGCGTGCAAGGATGAGAAACAAACTTTTATTTTTCCTTTTCCAGTTAGTCAAGTTGTTTACCAGCATGCATGACAATATGGATCTGAATGAATTGAACTCAATTTTTAGCTACTATAGACTATAGTCTATAGAAGCTATTGGGATGGGTATCCGTCCGGCGTCAGTCTGTCTGTATGTATGTATGTATGTATGTATGTATGTATGTATGTATGTATGTCCGTATGTATGTCCGTTTGTGAGGCATCGGTCCACTCAAATATCTTGAGAACGGCAGTACTTACTGATTTGATATTTGTGTGTAGATGAAAAATATGATTTTGAGAAACTGTTTTTTTTTTATTTTTTGATATTGTTGAAAATATGCAAATTGGTGCCAAAAAAGGCATTTTGGTTAAAAAATCTTCTTCTTCTTCATATCCGCTGGTCAGACAGCTTTGTCATTGGGTATACAGATCCCAAGGGATAACCCAAGTTAGATTTGTTCAAATTGTGATGAAATACGCAAATCTGTATTTTTAAGGAATTTTTTGGTCATTTTTGGTCAAAACTTTATGTTATCAAAAGCGCTCATCTGACAGCTTTGATATTTGGTATACAGGTTTCTACAGATGAACTTAATATGATATATTGAATATATGACAAAATCTGCAGATTTGTATTTTTAGAGCAATTTTTCCATTTTTGGTCACAAAATGTGTTTCTAAAAAACTACTTGTCTGATGCCTTTGATATTTGGTATACAGGTTCCTAGGGGTTGTTTTCGTGTGATATATTGAAAGTTGATGAAATCTTCGATTTTTGTATTTTTGGGTCAATTTTTGTCATTTTTGGTCAAAATATTTGATTCTCAAAAGTTAATCATCTGATAGCTTTGATATTTGGTATACAGGTTCCTAGGCTTTGTCTTAATGTAATATATTGAAATTATGATGAAATCATCAATTTTGTATTTTTGCAGCTAATTTTGCAATTTTTGGTCAGGCCATCCTGAAATGCGCTATCAAAAGTGTCCACCTTCTTCATCAATAAATGTGTCACAAAAAGTTATTTCTACATAACACAGCAGAGCTCTGTCAACTGTTGGGTTGCTTGTTTTTTCAAAACCGCTGGTCAGACAACTTTGGTTTACAGGTCCCTAGGATGACCTTTATAACTTCATACAGTCAGGAAATACTTCATTTTGTATCCATATCTATAGTAGCTTCAGTGACTTTGGCCCTATGTTTAACCAATTGGCCTGAATAGTCTTAGTCTGAAGGACCAACAAACATACATTCCAATATTTGTTAATAAACATATTATTATATGCCTTTCAAGCAAAGTTTAATTTTGTGTTTTTTGGATACCTTGAATGAACATTGTGCCAATCACAGTGAGACTAGATGTTCATCTGGTATATCAGAAAGAAACTCCAATCTGCTCTGTGAAGTGACCGTAGTGCAATAGAATTAATTCACCTAAAGTCAAAAGGTTTTTACTGGTCTTTGTACACTTTGTTTTTAGCGACGAAGTTACGTAACTGAGGAAGCTTATAGGGTTGGGACAGGCAAAGTTGACGTCATTTCCGTCAACAACTTCCGTAAAACCATTTTGTCACACAACGTGATCACCACTTCCGTAAAACTATTTTGTCACACCACGTGATCAGTGTTATCTAACGACTACAGCATACCATTCACGCTGCACACTCACTATCAGCGAAAATAGTATCGTGTTGGATTGACATTATAATTGAACTTAGAGCGTACGTGTGAGTGTATTGGCTTACATGAAAATGCGATAGACAATGATGCATTTACGTTAGAACGTCCATGCTCGATCAAATTGTTTTTGTTCAGTCGGTGTAAATTACGAGATTGGTGGATGTGGATGGACATCTTGCGTGCGTTTGGTCTTTGTCTTACATGCATGTCGTTTCGATCTCCTTTTTACTGTGCAGGGGAGAATGAATTACATTCCTCATGGGTTTCAAATATGTAAAAAAATACGAAGTTTTGAGTGGATTTACGATTTCGTTTGCAAAATTACGAGCGAAAATTTCAGCTTCCCATTTCATTGGCGAGACCGTGCAAGACACCTCAGTCTCCTGCTACCTCCATGATCACATGTTGTACCACACGAAAGGCCTCTGAAACACTCAGTGTGTAACTAAGCGTGTGGAAATTTTCGTAGTGTTTTTTTTCTCATTTAATTTGGCAAATTATCAGCAAAAAACTCAATAATTCAAGGTAACCCTTTCTTCTCAATCGCTTCCTGGAGTTTCAAAGTCATACCAACGAAAATGAGTGAAAAATTTCGGTGCAAAAATCGTGCATCGGCGAGAGTAGAGACTGAGAGTATTCATACAGAAATAGCCCATGATTCGAGCTTGGTTTTCGTGTTTTTCATTTTAGCGGGTTTTGAAATTTTTAAAGCATCTTAAAACATTAAAATGACTTTTCATTAACAAACAAAATAAAAAACTGAGAAATTCAATTATTTATCTACAAAATAAAAATATTTTTGGCAAGTGAATCATGCAGCTAAAAAATGAACAATCAATGTTTTGGACGAGTACGTAGTGTGAGCGATTTTCGTGGGGATTCCCCGACCGTTCGTTCATTGCTGTGGTGCTCGAATACGCACTACGCAGTCAGTTTCTGTGAAACGGGATGAAATTTTCTTTCAGGCGAGGCGTTTCAAGTTACTCTTGAGAAAAGTTACTTATTTATCAGTTGTTGTTTTACTGTTTCATGACACATGTTTTTGATTCAATCACTTGTTGACCTGAAAACCAAGATATTTAGTACTCTTTTTCAACAGACTTTTTATAGTAAGTAGCCGCGGTAACAGCTGTCAAAATACTATCGTTTTCAAAGTACATTTTGAGTGAACTTTGTAAATGAACATTCTGAACCATCATGTAATGTTATGCTTGTCATAGTATCTGCAATTGGAGAATTACTTCACATAGAATAATTTGTAAATGTAAATCAGTGCTGTTGAAGATTATTTAAGTGTCAGGGTGTTGCCAAATCTTGTGTGTATATAAGTATGTCCGGTTCTGAGATGAGCTGTATTGGCATCGAAAGGAATTTGTTAATCTCTGCCAATTTAATTAATACAATCAATTTTGAAATTTACTCAAAACTTTTGAGACTGAATTTGTAAATTTACCAAGAATTTTCAGAAGCTAGAGGGGAAACAGACATAACAGTGTGATGGGCGGACCAGAAAGTCCATGGAAATCAAGCAGGTTGTTCTTACATGAACATTGCTGTTTGGTGTGTTGATTTGTAACACGTACACTATGCTAACATGTTTCAACACCCAAGGAAACATTTGCAACTTTATAGTCAATGCGACATATTAATAAAATTATTTTAATTTTGTATCGGAATAACTCAAAACAGTGTTGTGATCATCGCAGTCCAGCTGTTATGAGTAAGCATATGTACTTGGCTGGACCGATCAAGTTTCTGCAAAAAATCATTTCACTGTCAATGACAAGCTAAAGTGACGTCTTTAATAAATGTGTCCATTCAATATCCAAAGAAAATCAAGGCCATCAATGACACGAAGAAAGTTTGTCAGTCCCCACGGACGAAGTCTGGGGGAACTTATAGATTGGGTCATGTCCGTCTGTCCGTGCGTGCGTGCGTGCGTCCGTCCGTCCGTTCACGCAGTGCCCTGGTCAATTTCTTTCAAACTTTGCACAAGGATAGTACCCTACCCCATACAGATGCACGTCGATTTGTTTCACAATGCGATCAAATTTGGCTGTGTTAGACCTGGAGGACTTTTTAGTTTACACCTCCATAGACTCCCATGTATAAGGCAGTTCTCCATAGACTCCCATGTATAAGGCAGTCCTCCATAGACTCCCATGTAAAGGCAGTTCTCCATAGACTCCCATGTATAAGTCAGTTCTCCGTAGACGCCCATGTATAAGGCCAAGAAAAATAAAAATTTAGTTTCTCATCGTATACTAGTGCAAAAAGGATGCATTGACACAGATTTTAGTCCCCACGGATGAAGTCCAGGGGGCTTATAGATTGGGTCATGGTGTCCGGGTCATTGTGTCCGTTCGTCTATCCGTTTGTCCATCCTTTCACACAGATATCTCAGACATTTTGACAAAATGTCACGTGACCTTGGTGACCTTTGACCTCAAATATACGTATTTATCCATAACTCAGTAACCACAAGTGCTACACCCTTCATATATGGTATGATGGGATGACGCCACATATTATACCTCATTAATTATGCACATATCTAATTTTGAGCGAGCCAATAGAGCTAGAGGTCTGATTTTTGGTATATAGGGATAACTTAGCAATACAATTTTTTTGACAAAATGTCACGTGACCTCAATGACCTTTGACCTCAAATATACATATTTGTCCATAGCTCACTAACCACAAGTGCCACACCCTTCATATCTGGTATGATGGGAGACCTTATGACGCCACATACTGTACCTCATTAATTATGTGCATATCTAATTCTGAGCAATTGTCAATGACTTGTTTAGAATTATTTTTTCGTTTTAAACTACAGTTCTTTGATGCAGTGAGGTCGTCTGGCAATCCATCATCTCGGCAGATGTAGTGCATCCAATACACAGTCCACACTGTCCAATCATGCGTGCATGTTTTCCTGTTATAATTCAATTGGGTCAGAATTTTGTAGCAAGGAACATTCAAAATCTTGCATATAAATCAATTTGGATGATCTATGTACATCTATGCAAATTCCAAGTTTTGTGGACATGTGAAAATTATGTTTTTTGCCTTCATGTACAAGATGGCATGTTTACCAAGCTGGACGCTCACTGTTAAAAAAACAATAGGTTTTATTACAGTTTCACATTTCAACCCTTTCTTTGCATCTTTCTCAGCAACATTCCCCAAACCTCTCTCCTTGCATCCCTACCGCTAAATGCACTGAGGAGCACAGTGTCATCATTGAAGCTATTTTTGTCAAAGTGAATATGAGATTGCGTTAGAATTTCTGTGTGTTTACATGAAACATCTCAGAGGTGGAAGGTCATATAACATCCAAAGTTATTTGGTGGCAGGTCACAGTTATATATTACTCTGCATCCATGGAACAGAAATTTACTGCACGATGAAACTCCAGAAGTTACAGATGTAGGTGTGTAATAATATAAGGTTATTCAGAAAATACCGGGATTTATGTCCGAGTATATCATGCAACGGAGGTATTGTCCGAGACACTACCGTAGGGTACGATGTACAAGGACATAAATCCCGGTATTTTGTGAATAACCTTATTATTGTACACCTTTTTAGTCCAATTTTACCTGAAAAAAGTCAAAATTTAGGCGTTTTTTGGATGCTTCTTGCGCACTGCACTGAGCGATCGCGAGCAGACTGAAAACGCATTCAGCACGTCCGCTAAGCGCACAGAATGAAATTTCAACCCGCACTGCGCAGTGCACATGGTAGAAATTTGACGTCAGCAGCAAAATTTCACTCAAATTCACTGGTTTTGGATTTACTTTGGGAAGTACTGAATGTTAAGAAGTATATATTTTTGTACAAAATGTAAAATATTCTCTTCTTTTTCCTCGTGTTGATGTAAAGATGTTTTAAGGTCAAAGGTCAAAAAGCGGACAGTAACACGTTAAGTTATTGTACTCCGCGTCAAAGTTAATGGACTCCGCGTCCTCTGATACCGAAACTTACCGTATGACGAAACTCCATAGGTTACAGACATAGGTGTGTAATAATATGCAGTACCTTTCACATGATATTTACCAAAAAATATGCCGTGCACTGGGTTCGTAACCAGTCAATATCCTCAAATGAAAGAGAAATAAATTGAATAAAGTATATTTCTATGGCATTTCAGGAGGCGATATAGAGATTGGTTAAAATTTTGGACACATCTTTCATTGGCGTGTCTTATCATCTTTACACTTGCTTCATTCTGTTCAAATCAGGTGAGTTACTATTCTCTATTTTACTTTGTGTGAAAGCTAAAAATTCCAGGCATACTTGTTTTTGCACTGAAAGAATATTACTCTACAGTTCAGTCTTTTCATAGTTGTCATATCTATCGAGAGTGAATGTTGCCAAAGGTGGGTTTCTACCGATAATTATTGAGTTTATTTTGAAGACAGGGTTATAGATGAGAAACTACAGTAACTGCATATTTTTAAATCTTTAAAGGGACAAAGTCGGCCATTTTTCATGAATTTTTTTTGATGTGAGATACTACTTATGTTGTTTGACATGTTGAAAGATACTGAATGAATGGGTGACCATGCATATGTTCGACCCCGTTTTTAGACACGATACATGAAATCATCGCGGAAATGAATTAATGGTCATGACCATTAATTCATTTTCTTACGACCATTAATTCATTTTCGTGATGGTTTAGTTTATCATGTCTAAAACTTGGGTCGAATATATGCCTGGTCACCTATTCATTCAGTATCTTTCGACATGTCAAACAACATAAGTAGTATCTTATATCAAACAAAATTCATGAAAAATGGCCGACTTTGTCCCTTTAAAGAATCTACATGTACTAAGCACTCTTTCTATGAATACCAAAAGAAGTATAGTCTGATCAAGGTATTGGCCTTTCCAGTTACTATCCTGAACAAGAACAATCTAGAGCATACGCTTTCTTAGTCGACTAGTTGTGTACAATAGTCATATCGTTCTGCATGCATAAATGTTAAAGAGCTATGACATCATACATTTGGTGATTACATTCCAGCAAATAAAGATTTGTGTAGTAACACAAATCTAGTTTGTAAGTCCACTGAATTAGGGCACCCCCTTTCAGGATGCAGCTATCCTTAAGTCACTTATGCTGTGCTGATGTAGACATCTTGGTATTGCATTATCTATTTTACCCATCCTTCAATTGCACACAACACTTAGCGTCACCAAGCCTTTGTTTTAGGCTGCTAATCTGATATGTTTACATGGTATGGTGTGATTGCCTACATGGTATGGTCTGATGTACTTCCATGGTATGGTCTGATGTGTTTACATGGTATGGTCTGATGTGTTTACATGGTATGGTGTGATGTGCTTACATGGTATGGTCTGATGTACTTACATGGTATGGTCTGTTGTGTTTACATGATATGGTTTCAAAGTGTAGTAAAGTGACTTGTGATCTGATTATATGTCTTTTTCATAATGCTCCACTCCGTGTATCTACCAAACATTGCCTTCCCACTTTCACCGATAGATGGTGCTGTTCCCAAGTACTGAGTACTGAATTCTAATAGGGGTGCCCTGCACAGCTGCAGTCACTCCACTCTCATGCGCAACAGAGCAAAGTTCATGTCTCTGGCGCCCCGTTCCTTTTTTGACCTTCGAGTATGAGTGAGTCTAAGACTGGGAAGAAGAAGCAAAAGTCCTCCAGTAGTGCTGTTCGCACAGAAGCAGTTGGCGAGGCTGATATTAGCAACGCTACAGACTAACAAAAAATAGGCCAGGACTCTCAACTAGATGATGAGGTCAATATGGCATCCGACGTTGTAGCGTAGGAGTTAGCATCAGATCCTGGTCCAGCTAAAAATTGTCGTCGATTAGTTCCACAATGGACATTCTTGCTCACTGGCGGGACAGATGTCTCCACTAGTGAGTCAGACTCAAGCCAGCCAGGCGACTAAGTTCTTTGCATCGCAAGTTCCGGCCGGTCAAGAAACTGAAAAGGTGTGTGGTACTAGTTACGCTAGCGGCACATTTGGTTACGTGTTCCGTAAACAGAATTGTCTCCGCCATTTTCTCCATGTCATTAGACTGCTCATGATTCTGACAGTGAGTATGAAACTGAATAGGATTATGTTGAGGGTTCAGATGACTATTATCGAGAGGATTTTCCTAAGTCATTTCAAGCAACAGTTGCACCCGCATCGGGGATGACAGCTGAGGGTGAGTTAGTTGCCATATTTTGATGATGTGCCTGACCATATTTCGGTCCAGTAACTTGGCCAGTTGGTCAGACTTCGATGGACTGGTTATTGCAAAGAGTGAATAAGTGGTTGTCTCTGAAACAGTTACAGGATTTGCAACAAAACTATTTAGTGCTGGAGGACAAGTTGGTATCTTTCGAAGTGCAAGAAATGCCAATTTCACTCGGAAGTTTATTGCTGATGCAATAAAACTTGGAACACCGAAGTCCCTATATACATAGGAAAATGGCTGGCAATATCCCTATATTGCCAAGTGATTAGCCAAAGCGGTATGCATTAGATCATCTTACAGTTTGTTTATCAAAAACACTGCGGGGTGCTCATGCTGTGTCTCATAGATAAAACACCATAGCTGACGCCGTTCATTTTGCGTGAACGATGGTACAAGAAAGGATTGACGTTTTGAGTAAAGTTATATTGGTAAATTTTGATGAGCAGGGAACCTGTTGAAGCAACCATTTTGACAGACTTTCCTCAAAGTGAAGAAAAGAGCAGGTGAGAAAACGGTAGGTGCTGTCATGGAGCTCGCTATCGTTTGGCTTCGTTTCGTTGTGCAGGCGTGTCATCATAAATGCCGTCATTTCCACTATCTCACAAAAATTGTAAATTACGCCTGGCATTGAGGTTAAATCTGTACTTTTAACTTTCATTTTTATAAAGTGATCAGCTTACGTCGAGGTTTACAATGTGCGTCTCTTTCTTATATGTTGTACATGAATCTTTTTCACGTTTTCCACCCATCTTGCGATGTCATCTTTAACCTCGAGCATGTACTTCAACAATTTCCCGTCTAACCGACAGTGTTTCCTTGAGTGAAATTCAAAGTCGCTAAATTTCTAATTTCGTTTCTCCGAAACCGGTTTATCCACCGGTTTAAAGTAGATGTGTATTCTAAGTGAGGAATAGATGGTTGTGTAAATAACCAATGGTACTGGTACGTTATCAGCCGTGCACCGATGTAAGTTGCTAGGTAAAACTTCCAGGCTTCAACGTTCTTTTATCCGACATGTCGTAGCGAAATTCTGTGAGAACTAATATTGGCAAGGTTTCGGTTTTCGGACAATTTCAGTGTATCAGCTGATTATCAAGTTTAAATACTGTGCAAGCGTGGATAGTCCGACTTGTTGCTGCTGGCGCACGGCGTGGTGGGGAATCTATGTTACAAGTATCCTTCAACTGTCGGCCATAACCTCTACAGTTGTCATCGACGGCTTTCGTGATTTTGACGAATAAAGTAAACCGTAGATATTGTCTAAGCCAGAACTTTTTCGCGGCTTTATTTCTGAACACCTCCACTCACAGGCAAAGGCGATGGTGATGTACGTATGTACACCCTGTCCGAGTCTCGGCCTTGACATGACACAAGAAGTCATAGTTCAGTTACGTTTATTTGCGTGCGCCATACAGATGATATCATTATTCATAGGGGTATCCAAATTGAAGTGGGCACATGGTATTCTCAAGAAACGTACGATGTAAAAGGACAGTCTAAATAAAACTGCTTCAAGCATATCATCAATTGCAAAGAACACTGAAATCCTGCAGCTTTTAATCGCTATGGCAAAGTTTGTTTTTGACCTGAACGTATCCGATCCAGAAGGTAAACTTGGTTTGACCCAAAGTTTGAAAATGTGTTTTCTAATCTCCCGTGGCATGGCCCACAGCCAGTGACGTCGACGTTTCATACTTCGAATTCTGAGAGCTACATCAAATCGCCACGATCAGCGGACAAGAAATTACTAATTTCAAATCGCCATCACCAAAAAATTACAGAGAAATAAGACAACACGGTGAGAAAAAAGGCATATCATCAATGGTGTTGATAACCTACATTTTGCTTCTAATCTAGCCTGTGCAAAACGGGTACCTTTTCAAACCACCCAGAAAGATCTGACCCGATTTCAGCTCACTTGATACCAACTCGCTTGAATTCAATTTGTTTGGCGAGGCAACGATATGTTTTTCCTTCAAACGTAAACAAACTTGCACTGTGCACTGAAAGGAACAGTTGGCAAAATAGCTAAAGAAGTAGCCATCTCTCAGGCAGTACGACCAAGGCAATAACCTGAGCGTTTATAATTTTATGGAGCATTTTCAATGAAAACGGCGATGTCAAGGAAAGGCGATGACTTATTTTTTAAAGTTGAAGAAAATGCTTAAAATTTTGGTTGCGTTAGTCAATCTCTTGAAATATTTTTGTTCCAATTGATAAAATCATAGACAGTCTCGATTCTACCACCCATAATTGATATTATACAGACCCACTCGACAACCGGGGGGGGGGGGGGGGGGGGGGGGGGGTGAATTTACAACACAAGGTACTAGTCCGTGGGCTGGAGGGGCCCACCGTGCAACACCCCCCCCCTTAAACCTACTACACATGGGTATTTTTTTGTTCTTTGGGATCTGCTGAACTAGAAAAAAGATGTTAACATTGGATATTTTGGGATGCACAACCTGTCTGCACTGGTTTTTGATTTGCATGTACTGCGAAAAATGGCGAAAAATGGGTAGGGGTAAGGGGTACTATATCCTCCCCTAGTAAACTAGCATGAAATAGCACAAACCTTACAATTTTGGAAAGCTCAGATGATGCTCTTTCAGAAAAACACCAATTTTAGCAAAATAACACCAATTTTAGCAAAAGGTATGTGGCATTTCAAGCCAGTTTACTTCATCAAGGAAAGAATGTTGTACCCCTACCCCTAGTTTTTGCACACCCCATACAGATACACGCAATTCAAAATTGACTCCAGAGAAGTAGTATATAGTTAAAATGTAAGGTTTGCACTATTTCATGCCAGTTTACTTAATGTAGGGGAGGATATAGTACCCCCTACCCCTACCCATTTTTTGCCGTTTTTTGCAGTACATGCAAATCAAAAACCAGTGCAGACAGGTAGTGCATCCCACAATATCCAATGTTAACATCTTTTTTCTAGTTCAGCAGATCCCAAAGAACAAAAAAATACCCATGTAGTAGGTATATGGGGGGGTGCACGGTGGGACCCTCCAGCCCACGGACTATACGTGGTACAAACGTATAATCTCAAACAATGGCATTCTCGCGAGCCAGACCATGATTTCCGCTCTACTGACCTACACAAAAATTAACGGGTAGCGCCAAGCTGTTGCCATAAAGAGGCACGTGTTTTACGACGATGAAACAACGGGCGAGTTGGTTTCAGGCAAATCTGATTAAAATCAGATGTAGGTTCCCCCTGGTCATTGAAATTTACCAACGTAACTATTACTCAACACCAATCCTTTATTGTACCATCGTTCACGCAAAATGAATGGCCTCTGCTACAGTATTTTGTCTATGAGACACAGCATGGGCACCCCACAGTGTTTTTGATAAACAAACTGTAAGATGATCTAATGCACTAGCGATACCGCTGTTGGTTAATCACTTGCCGATACAGGGATATTGCCAGCGGTTTCTCTATGTATATAGGGACTTTGGTGTTCCAAGTTTTATTGCGCCAGCAATAATCCGGTCCAGTGCACCAAATTTTCGTAATTATGACAGACCCTATTATAAGACCCACCAGGTTTTGCACTCGGCATTGCACCCTGGTATTAAGGTGTTGGAACTTGTGTGTTCTTCTCAGTTTCAACCTGACAATTTTCCAGAGATCAAGAAGCAAATTAAATCTGGTTTGTCCGATGCAACTCATGATCACAACATCAAGTTGTATGATGGCAATGTTACGGCAGGATAGAATGAAGCCTCTTTTTTGCCCAGAGTACAAAGATATTCTACAGACAGCAAAGCCCACCATGAAAGGTTTCTTTGGTGGTGATATGGTCAAGGCTATCAATGAGTCCAAGAAGACGGTGAACGCTTTTCGCAGTGTCACAGAAACAAGAGAAATGTCTCAACGTAGATATGATGATAGGAAGAGACTCTCATATAGTAACAAACTCTACTCTTCCTATGATGACCAGAAGAAAAAGTACAACTTTAACCTGTTCATCCCCCAATTCCCTGTAAACAGGTCCACAATGACCATGTTAACAATGGTCTTGGGAGAAACCATGGTGGTGAAAGGGTTAAGGGCAAGCAGGATAGAGACTATGATTCCCGCAAGGGTAAAGGTCGTGGCAGAGGTAAGCCCACAAAGGAGTATTGACAATGATTTTCCACTTGTAAACTTGCCACATGCAGGGAGACTCCAGCATTTTGTGGACGAGTGGAAAAAGATTACAAACAGTTCATGGATTTTACCAGTCATACAAGGCTACAGGGTTCAGCTAACCAATACCCCTTTTCAGGTAACCAAGCCGGTGTCAACTGCATGTTCAAAGACAGAATTTATGAATATTCAGGAAGAAATAGAGCTCCTATTGTCAAAGCAGTCAATAGAGCCAGTACAGCCACATCCAGACCAATTTCTGTCCAGGATTTTTGCAATTCCAAAGAAATCTGGAGGGATGCATGTCATCATAGACGTGAGGGAGTTGAACAAATTTATAAAAAAACTAAAATTTCACATGGAAGGCCATCCTTTTGTATTTAGGAGGTTTTGGATCAAAACGATTACATGACAGTTGCCTATCATATGATACCCATACACCCAGATCACAGAAAGTATGTGTTTCCAGTGGCAAAACCAATGGTATAGGTATACATGTCTCCCGTTCGGTCTGACGTCTGCTCCTCACATCTTTACAAAGGTGCTACAAGTACCAGAGGCACATGTAAGGGAAACACAGAATTGTGTGCAGCAGCTACATAGACGATGTGTGCAACAAAGCGGAGTGTGAGGAGGGGTGTCTTCAAAACACCAATGTTTGTCTGTCTCTGCTCAGCAAGCTTGGGTTCATTCCCAATGAAGGCAAGTCTCATTTGGTACCAACAGAGCATCTTCTACACCTTGGCCGTCTGTACAATACAGAAGACATGACTGTGTCGGTACCGTTGGGAAAACTCAACAAAATAGCTACAATGGCCACAGCCATGCAAGCAAAACGCTTAGTATCCCTCAGGCAAATAGCACAGATGCTAGGATTGATAGAGGATGCGAGGGGAGCAATGAAGATTGCAGCAGCACACTATCGTGCCCTCCAACAGCAGTTAAACCACAGTCTACTGGAACATTCTTGGGATCTTCAGATCTGTCTGAATCAAGAGGCACATGCCAACTTACAATGGTGGATCCACACAGCTCCAAACTTCAATGGTCGCTCTATCAGTTTTCAGCCAGTCACATCACAGACAATAGCCAGATGGGTGTGAACAGTTATGGCCAATGCTGGTATTGATGCTGGTCGTTTTAAGGCACACAGTACTAGAGCAGCAGCCTGTTCAGCAGCTCTCAACAAAGGAGCGACTTTAGCATAGATTCTGCAACTTGGAGATTGGTCAAATAGTACAACATTCACAAAGTTCTACCATAGACATACAGACACTTCAGGGCTTGACAATTTTTTTTCCACTTCACTTGTCCGTCGGACAAGTGGATTTTCAATTTCACTTGTCCTCTCAAAAATTTTACTTGTCCTCCATTTGTAATAATCAAGACCAAATACTTGCAACGAATTCCGTAGCGGCTTTCAGGGTTTTCTTATTTTGGTGATTTTCGCCGATGTTGACGCCGATTTTTCTCAAAAGTTTACATCGAAGTATGCCTGCGTACGGTCTGTGTGTTCCCGGCGTTATACGGCCTCCGCCAATAGAGACCGTACAACGCCGGGAACACACAGACCTGTACGCAGGGCTAACAAAACATTGAATTTGAAGGTACATATCATACATCGGCTTCCCGTGTTTGGCAAGCATAAAATGCCGTCGTAAAAAGATTGGTCAGTTTCTGTCGCTGGTCGTCGTCGTTCGGTTCACGCATTGCGAGTGCATGCGATCGGGGTGTTGGCAAGTGTAGCTCTGCATGGCAGGGCTGTGTGTTACCGGCGTTATACGGCCTCCCACCACATGGCAGGGCTGTGAGTTACCGGCGTTATACGGCCCCTGTGGTGGGAGGCCGTATAACGCTGGTAACACACAGCCCTGCCATGCAGAGCTATGGCAAGTGAAACCGTATTGGGCTCAGCGCCCGGGCTCAGCGGGACCCACAAAATTTCCACAATCATTGTCCCCGTCACTATCTCATCTGCGATGCGCCAAAAGTCCAAATGGGGTTGACTAAACTTGTGAGACCTGAACGATTCAACGCGAAACATGTTGCATCCGTCAAGAAAAGCATTTCGCTTGGATTGGCCATGGAGGTAGTCTCTTCCTACCTAGTACTTCCATGGTTTGGCAATGGTAGGGTATTTGAGACACGACGTATTGAACATTTTTGAATCGTCATATTTCAACCAAGGCCACTGTGCTTTCCATTTCGGGAGATAACATCTACGGCGTTTTTCCTCATCATAATGCTTATGTTTAGATCTTTTGTCAGAAACATCGTTATAATCATCACATCGAGTCGTCGATTCTCAGACGATCCCACTCACGCTGGCCCTCGTGGCGCCGTCGTAAATCATCACAACGTCGTTTCTCAGAGTTACACAATGCCCATCGTCGTAAACTAGGCGCCTCTTTACGGCAACAGCTTTGCTTGATTTTTGCATAGGTCTGCGGAGCGGAAATTACGCTCTGGCTCGCGAAAATGCACAATGCCTTGTTTGCGTCAGTGGAAATATTACCGTAAAATACTCATATTTACAGCGATCACTCCACAAACTATCTGCCAACAATGTTCGTCTACCTCGCGAGGCAGCATAAATGATTTTGAAGTACTGCACGGTAGATCGCCGATAAGCAATATGATTGGGTTTTGCAATTTTTTACCTAATTTGTTGGGGCGGAGCAGTCAGCATACAACAAAGAAATGCTGTTTACGCCAAATTTTAAGCGACTTTTTTAATTGGACGATGAAACAATTTCATGTCGATCATCGAAAAATTGCGACATTTTGTGAGTCGGCAAGTGAATCGCACAAGAACGTCACAATTGTATCTAAAAAAAGTCAGTGATTGACATTTATTTTGTGTGAACGACAACGCAAATTGGGCGACACGTGCGCCAGAAGTTGTATAAACAACTTGTCTGGCGGGCGACCAGATTTTATTTTTGATTTGCCCAAACGTAAATTTCACTTGTTCCGGGCGTCGGGCGATAGGAATTGTCAAGCCCTGCACTTCTGAAGTGAGCCTTAATCTCTGTTCTGCTTCACAGCAGTAGAAGGTAACCTTGATGATACTACCATTATTTTCATTCCGCCCAGCTTGGTAGTCAGCAATGTTTGGTAGATACACAGAGTGTAATGAAAAAGCATAAAAATTTGTCTAAACTTACCTTGAAGTGCAAATTATAAGTCTTTGAAAAGAGTGTAGTGTATTTATGCTCTTGCCTCTCACCCATCCCAGTTCAATGAAAATTGGAATGACTTTTGCCTTTTTAGCGACGAAGTTACGTAACTGAGGAAGCTTATAGGGTTGGGACAGGCAAAATTGACGTCATTTCCGTCAACAACTTCCGTAAAACTATTTTGTCACACCACGTGATCACCACTTCCGTAAAACTATTTTGTCACACCACATGTTCAGTGTTATCTAACGACTATAGCATACCATTCGCGCTGCACACTCACTATCAGCAAAAATAGTATCGTGTTGAATTGACATCATAATTGGACTTAGAGCGTACGTTTGAGTGTATTGGCTTACATGAAAATGCGATAGACAATGATGCATTTACGTTAGAATGTCCATGCTCGATCAAATTCGTTTTGTTCTGTCAGTGTAAATTACGAGAGTGGTGGATGTGGACGGACATCTTGCGTGCGTTTGGTCTTTGTCTGACATGCATGTCATTTCGATCTCCTTTTCACTGTGCAGGGGAGAATGAATTACGTTCCTCATGGGTTTCAAATATGTAAAAAAAAATACGAAGTTTTGAGTGGATTTACGATTTCGTTTGCAAAATTACGAGCGAAAATTTCAGCTTCCCATTTCATCGGCGCGACCGTGCAAGAAACCTCAGTGTACCTCCATGATCACATGTTCTATCTACCACACGAACATGAAAGGCCTCTGAAACGCTTAGTGTGTAAGCGTGTGGGAATTTTCGTAGTGTTTTTTCTCATTTAATTTGGCAAATTATCAGCAAAAACCTCAATAATTCAAGGTGAACCTTTCTTCTCAATCGCTTCCTGGAGTTTCAAAGTCATATCAACGAAAATGAGTGAAAAATTTCGGTGCAAAAAATGAAAAATCGTGCATCGGCAAGAGTAGAGACTGAGAGTATTCATACAGAAATAGCCCATGATTCGAGCTTGGTTTTCGTGTTTTTCGTTTGAATTTTAACCAAATAGTCGTTTTTTAGCAGGTTTTGGAATTTTTAAAGCATCTAACAACATTAAAATGACTTTTCATCAACAAATGAAATAAAAAAATAGAAATTCAATTATTTATCTACAAAATAAAAATATTTTTGGTAAGTGAATCATGCAGCTAAAAAGTGAACAATCAATGTTTTGGACGAGTACGTACGTGTGAGCGATTTTCGTTGGGATTCCCCGACCGTTCGTTTATTGCCGTGGCGCTCGAATACACAGTCAGTTTCTGTGAAACGGGATGAAATTTTCTTTCAGGCGAGGCGTTTCAAGTTACTCTTGAGAAAAGTTACTTATTTATCAGTTGTTGTTTTACTGTTTCATGACACTTGTTTTTGATTCAATCACTTGTTGACCTAAAAAACAACGATATTTAGTACTCTTTTTCAACAGACTTTTAGTAACCAGTAAAGTAGCCGCGGTAACAGCTGTCAAAATACTATCGTTTTCAAAGTACATTTTGAGTGAACTTTGTAAATGAACATTCTGAACAATCGTGTAATGTTATGCTTGGAATTTTGTTGCTTTTGAGGTTTATTCGTGGTTTTTTAGCTACTATAGACTATAGTCTATAGAAGCTATTGGAATGGGTATCCGTCCGGCGTCCGTCAGTCTGTATGTATGTATGTATGTATGTATGTATGTATGTCCGTTTGTGAGGCGTCCGTCCACTCAAATATCTTGAGAACCACAGTACTTACTGATTTGATATTTGTTGTGTAGATGGAAAATATGATTTTGAGAAACTATTTTGTTTGATTTTTTGATATTGTTGAAAATAGGCAAATTAATGCCAAAAAAGGCGTTTTTGGTAAAAAATCTTCTACTTCATAACCGCTGGTCAGACAGCTTTGTTATTTGGTAGACCGGTCCCTAGGGATAACCCAACTTAGATTTGTTAAAATTGTGATGAAATATGCAAATGTGTATTTTTAAGGAATTTTTTTGTCATTTTTGGTCAAAATTTGACTTACATTGTATGTAATTCTTGTACTGTATAAACCCTATCAATTCACCCAGAAAAAAATAATTAATATGATTTTAAATAATTGAATTAATTAGGAAATGCATCAAAGCCAAAATAATTTTAGTGTAGAATTATCAGAAAGTTCAACTTTTTTTGACAGTTCATAGTGAAATGCTTATCATCTTGGAGGATTAAAACACGTAAAGGCAACTTTCCTGAATCCCAACTTTGACATATTTTGAACAGTCATTTATTGTGCCCTGTATGTTATCTAATAGTTTGTCATGATAGGGTGGTCAAATAAATAGAGATAGAGAAAGTTCTAATTTCCATTTATGGTTGACTTGGTAAGGATAAAATAAAATTACTTTTTGAGGAAAAAAATAGAGTGGTCAAAGTGATAGGGTTTTTATGGTAAAGCTGGGCTGTAAGATTCCTCATGTGCTATTTATAGCAGTTATGCAATCTGTGTAAACAGTGCAATGAAAGTGTTACATGATTCCTTATAATGCTTTTGATGACCTTGAACTTCTTAAGTTTCAAACATTTGTCTCTTCAGTGTGCTTTCTCTGAGTACGTACAGTCTCAACTTATTCAACAGAACTTACTTACAATGTTAATTTGAAAGTTAAAATGTGCTTGGTTAATAGGATGAAAATACTTATAACCTGACAGATATGCTGTTTTTTCATGACCGAAATCTTGATTTAAGCAAGTCTTGTTTACTTTAATTAGAATGTAATTAACTCTCGTTTATTAGCTACTATAGACTAATATAGACTATAGAAGCTATTTGGATGGGTATCCGTCCAGCGTCCACCATCAGTCTGTATGTATGTCTGTATGTATGTATGTATGTATGTCCGTTTGTGAAGCGTCCGTCCACTCAAATATCTTGAAAACTGCAGTACTTACTGATTTGATATTTGTTGTGTGGATAAAATATATGATTTTGAGAAACTAATATTTTTATTATGTTTTGGTATTGTTGAAAATATGCAAATTAGTGCCAAAAAGGGCGTTTTTGATAAAAAATCTTCTTCTTCATAACCACTGGTCAGACAGCTTTGTTATTTGGTATACAGGTCCCTAGGGATAACCCAACTTAGATTTGTTCAAATTGTGATGAAATATGCAAATCTGTATTTTTACGGAATTTTTTTTTCCATTTTTGGTCAGGCCATCCTGAAATGAGCTATCTAAGATATCCACCTTCTTTATCAATACATGTGTCACATAACACAGCAGAGCTCTGTCGACTGTTGAGTCGCTTGTTTTTTCAAAACCGCTGGTCAGACAGCTTTAATATTTGGTTTACAAGTCCCTAGGATGACCTTTGTGAGATAATTTCATACAGTCAGGAAATGCTTAATTTTGTATCCATGTCTATAGTAGCTTCAGGGACTTTGGCCCTATGTTTATGATTATTGTTTAAGTTAGTTATATTGTGTGTTTCTTTCCATCATCAAACATTGACAAGTAAGCTTGTAAAAGTAGCCTTAAATCACTTAGATTAGAATTATGTGTTACTTTCTGGTTTAAATTTGTAATATGTAAAGAAATAAGTTGATTTCTTTTGATCCTTTCCACTTATTGGTATTTTTTCCTGGTTTAAAGTTACTAATATCCTTAACTTAGTCTCTACAATCTTAGATAAAAATGAAACGATTGATTTAATTTAATAAAAAGAAACATTGTGACACAGTTCAGTCATTTTCATAACTCTGGTTCAAAATTCAGTGTGCAATACTCATATCTTGGCAGTGCTGAACTCTTCTGTCATAGTATCTGCATTTGAAGAATTACTTCACATAGAATAGTTTGTAAATGTAAATCAGTGCTGTTGAAGATTATTTAATTGTCAGGGTGTTGCCAAATCTTGTGTATATATAACTATGTCCGGTTCTGAGATGAGCTGTATTGGCAACTGACAATTTAATTAATACAATGGTTGCCATGGAAACACTTGGTGTAGGTTATTTTTTCCAAAGTTGATATTCCTTCATCAAAATTTTGCTATGAACTTCATAAACATTTCGAAAATTTCTTAAATTTTCAAATTTAAATTTACTTAAATGTAAATCAGTGCTGTTGAAGATTATTTAATTGTCAGGGTGTTGCAAAATCTTGTGTGTATATAAGTATGTCCGGTTCTGAGATGAGCTGTATTGGCATACAAAAGGAATTTGTTAATAACTGACAATTTAATTAATACAATCAATTTTTAAATTTACTCAAAACTTTTGAGACTGAATTTGTAAATTTACTAAGAATTTTCGGAAGCTAGAGGGGAAACAGACATAACAGTGTGATGGGCGGACCAGAAAGTCCATGGAAATCAAGCAGGTTGTTCTTACATGAACATTGCTGTTTGGTGTGGTGATTTGTAACACGTACACAGTATGCTAACATGTTTCAACACCCAAGGAAACATTTGCAACTTTATAGTCAATGCGAAATATTAATAAAATTATTTTAATTTTGTATCGGAATATCACAAAACAATGTTGTGATCATCGCAGTCCAGCTGTTATGAGTAAGCATGTGCAATTGACTGGACCGATCGTGTTTCTGCAAAAAATCATTTCACTATCAATGACAAGCTAAAGTGACGTCTTTAATAAATGTGTCCATTCAATATCCAAAGAAAATCAAGGCTATCAACGACACGAAGAAAGTTTGTTAGTCCCAAGGGACGATGTCTAGGGGGACTTATAGATTGGGTCATGTCCGTCTGTCTGTGCGTGCCTGCGTCCGTCCGTCCGTTCACGCAGATATCTCAGACATGCCCTGGTCAATTTCTTTCAAACTTTGCACAAGGATCATAAGTACCCTACCCCATACAGATGCACGTCGATTTGTTTCACAATGCGATCAAATTTGGCCGTGTTAGACTCGGAGGACTTTTTAGTTTACACCTCCATAGACTCCCATGTATAAGGCAGTTCTCCATAGACTCCCATGTATAAGGCAGTCCTCTATAGACTCCCATGTATAAGTCAGTTCTCCGTAGACACCCATGTATAAGGCCAAGAAAAATAAAAATTTAGTTTCTCATCGTATTCATATCGCAAAAAGGATGCCGTGACACAGTTTTTAGTCCCCACAGATGAAGTCAAGGGGGCTTATAGATTGGGTCATGGTGTCCTTGAGTCCATCTGTGTGTCCATCCTTTCACACAGATATGTCAGCCAATTTGACAAAATGTCACTTGACCTTGGTGACCTTTGACCTCAAATATACGTATTTGTCCATAACTCAGTTACCACAAGTGCTACACCCTTCATATATGGTATGATGGGATGACGCCACATATTATACCTCATTAATTATGCACATATCTAATTTTGAGCGAGCCAATAGAGCTAGAGGTCTGATTTTTGGTATATAGGGATAACTTAGCAATACAATTTTTTTTTACAAAATGTCACGTGACCTCAACGACCTTTGACCTCAAATATACATATTTGTCCATAACTCAGTAACTACAAGTGCCACACCCTTCATATCTGGTATGATGGGAGACCTTATGACGCCACATACTGTACCTCATTAATTATGTGCATATCTAATTCTGAGCAAGCCAATAAATGGATGTCTGATTTTTCGTATATAGGGATGACTATAGGATAGAAATTTTTTGACAAAATGTCATGTGAACTTGATAATTTTTTACCTAAAATATATGTTTATGTCAATATAAGTACCACAAGTGCTATGTCCTTTATATTTAGTGGGATGGGAGACCTTATGACAACACACGCTTAACCTCATTTATTATGCACATATCTAATTCTGGGCAAACGAATAGAGGTAGAGGTCTGATTTTTGGCATATAGGAATTTATTACCAATACAATTTCTTTTTCAAACTGTCACGTGACCTCGATGACCTTTGACCTTGCATAACTCAGTAACCACAAGTTCTATACCCTTCAATTTTGATAGGATATTAGACCTTAAGATGTCACATCTTGTACCACATTTATTATGTGCATATGTATTTCTTGGCTGGCCAATACAGCTACAGGTTTGATCTTTTTTCCCAATTAAGAACCATAACTTAGACATGCCTCATGTGTTTCAAATTGGGAACAACGACATAGACCTATGTGCCCGTAGATCTCAACATATACACTCCAGTGATACTTCTTAATGACCACATTTCCCTGCCCCATCAAGACTAATACTCCTATTACAAGTGGAGACCATGTCATTGTCAATGACTTGTTTAGAATTATATTTTCGTTTTAAACTACAGTTCTTTGATGCAGTGAGGTCGTCTGGCAATCCATCATCACGGCAGATGTAGTGCATGCAATACACAGTCCACACTGTCCAATCATGCGTGCATGTTTTGCTGTTATCAGAATTTTGTAGCAAGGAACATACAAAATCTTGCAGATAAATCAATTTGGATGATCTATGTACATGTACATGTGACATGTGAAAATTGTGTTTTTTGCCTTCATGTACAAGATGGCATGTTTACCAAGCTGGACGCTCACTGCTAAAAAACAATAGGTTTTATTACAGTTTCACATTTCAACCCTTTCTTTGCATCTTTCTCAGCAACATTCCCCAAACCTCTCTCCTTGCATCCCTACCGCTAAATGCACGGAGGAGCACAGTGTCATCATTGACGCTATTTTTGCTTTAACTATTGCTACAATAGCTTATGTGCATAAAGTTTTGGTGTAGTTACCACTACCACCCATTACATGTACTTGCTCTGTGGCCAGCTTCAAGCCGAATGATTGCAGCTGTGCAGGGTACCCTTATTAGAGTTCAGTACTCAGTACTCGGGAACAGCGCCATCTATCGGTGAAAGTGGGAAGGCATTGTTTAGTAGATACACTATGCTCCATTCAAAGACTAATAATTTGCACTTCAAGGTAAGTCTAGGCAAATTTTTAATTTTATGTTGTGGATTACACAGCATTACATGGTATGTTTATGCACAAGTAAGTGATCTCTGAAATTTAAGCAGAAACTACTTTCTTTTCAAGGAAATAGTTGTAATGAAGTGTATGTTCTTTTCTTACAGCTATTGGCATTAAAGAGAAAATGCTGTCCAGAGAGAAGACCCAGTCATAAGACTTCAGCGACAACAAAGATGCTTCATGTATGATAAAAAGTAATTTTTATTTGAATAATTTCACATGACTGCTGCCTAGAAAGACATAAGTATTATTTATTTTCATTTTTCTGTCACTTTTTTGCACTTTTTACCTGCTAACTAATACTTCACCCCTTTTTACCACAAATTTGCAAACAGTGTAACATTATGGCGGATTTGAAAACAATTTTTGTCCTGTAAATTGTAAATGATCATGTAAACATATGAGTTGGGTACCATTAGAGTAATTACCCTTGGTCCAATCATTAGTGTTTTAGGACAATGGTCAATTATACAGGTCTTGCTTTGTTTATCTTTTCACAGTCCTTTGATTGATTTGCTTGATTCAACTTCAGTGTGAAGGTTTATTTTTCAAAATTTTACAATCTGAAAATGTTAGACTAAATTTCAATTATTGTGAGCTGCTCTTTGTTCTATTTTTGACCTTCTGTTTCATTGGAGAAAACCATAACTGATTCATCACTTTGTAATTTTCATATCATAGATGCATGTTTTTGATTGTTTGATTCTTAGCTCACATTTGGTATATGTATATTTACCAAAGAAAGCTTATATGGTAGGTTGGGCGGCATCTGCATGTCTTTACATATGTAGGTATGTTAGTATGTGTGCAAGTACAGTAAAATCCGTCTAAACTGAACACCAAAGGGACTGAGAAAACATGTGTTTACAGAGGTGTTTGGTCTATAGAGGTTCCTTAAACATGGCATTCTATGTGGATGGGACTAGAAAAGGTGTTCAGTATCGACAGGTCTTTAGTTTAGATAGGGTTCAGTTGAGACTGGTTTCACTGTATGTCATCCACATCAAAAACTCCAAAACTGCAGCACCTACCATCTTAGTATTTTGTGTACAGGTGCACCAAGGGGTGGAGATGTCAATTTGTTCAAATGAACATGTCAGTGTCAAAATATGTAAATTAGGTAAAAAAAGGGAAAATCCAGCAAATTGCTAAAACCCAGATTTGGTTGAAACTTGGTATGCAGGATATTTATGGTGATTTTAGTTAGATTTGTTAGTCCCCACAGACACCGTCCGGGGGGACTTATAGGTTTGGTCATGTCCGTGCGTGCGTGCGTGCGTGCGTGTGTGCGTGCGTGCGTGCGTGCGTCCGTTCACACAGATATCTCAGAGATGCAAGAAGCCATTTCATTCAAACTTGGTACAAGGATTACTTCACATGTCATACAGATGCACGTCGATTTGTTTTGGGATACGATCCAATATGGTCGCCAGGCGGCCATTTTATTACGATTTTTTCATGTACAGAGCCATAAGTCAGACATGTTTCAACAAATTTCATTCAAAGTTGGTACAAGGACATTGACCAATGTCATAGATATGCACGTCAATTTTTTTTTGTGATACGATCCAATATGGCCGCCAGGCGGCCATTTTATTGTGATTTTTTCATGTACAGAGCCATAACTCAGACATGTTTCAACCAATTTTATTCAAAGTTGATACAAGGACATTGACCAATTTCATAGATATGCACGTTGATTTGTTTTGTGATACAATCCAATATGGCCACTAGGCGGCCATTTTATTACAATTTTTAACATATACAGAGGCTTAACTCAGGCATATCTCAACCGATTTTATTCAAAGTTGGTACAAGGACATTGACCAATGTCATAGATATGCACGTCAATTTGTTTTGTGATACGATCCAATATGGCTGCTGTGTGGCCATTTTGTTACGATTTTTTCATATACAGAGGCATAACTCAGGCATACCGTATCTCAACTGATTTTATTCAAAGTTGGTACAAGGACATTGACCTATGTCATGTATGTACGTCGATTTTTTATGTGATACGATCCAATATGGTCACTAGGGAGCCATTTTATTACGATGTTTTCATGTACAGAGCCATAACTCAGACATATTTCCACCAGTATCATTCAAAGTTGACATTGACCTATTTCATACATGCTCGTCAATTTGTTTCACGTCATGTAGCAGTAACATGTCAATTATTGAAGTTTCATAAGTAGGCTGATATGTCAAGAAATATGTACTGCATCAAACTCATGAAACTTTACACAGATGTTAACCGATGTTAAGCTCACATTGCTTTAACATTGAAAAAGACATTTATCAGTGTCATTTTAATTAAGTTGTAATTGCATAAGTAATGAACTTTCCTAATTAGGGTAATATAGCCACAAATTAAGACAACGTCAAATGTGGTGAAACTTGATACAGATATGTTGATCTCATAGTGTTGTAAATACTGCATCAAACTTTATGAAATATGGTACCAGTGATAATCTGTTAAGTGTTAGAATTGTATGCAAAAATGTTTTGCAACATCCTGTTGATTAATTCCTAGTTGACTCATTTTTTGAACTTTAGGATGATGGCCTACATTGGTTTTATGTTTTCATCACCATGGAACTCATTCTTGGCCATTGAGCGCCATCTGTATCAAAGTATTTTTATCACAGACCTAATTAATGAAGAGGACTCTATCTTCTCTGAGGACATGTAATCAAAGTACAAATTATTAACAAGTGGGGACTGTGTCATCAATGATGACTTGTTCAAATTGTGGTGAGATTTTGATAGTTGTATTTTTTGGACAATTTTTCCCATTTTTGGTCAAAAAATCATCTGAATTTTAGTTTGCCTGATCCTAGGGTTTGCCTCTGTCAGATTTGTTCAAATTGTGGTGAAATTTTCGTATTTGTATTTTGGGGGCAATTTTTCCCATTTTGATCAAAAAAATCATTTTTTTCCAAAGTTCTTCTGGGTTGCTTTGAAACTTGATACTCTTTATCCTAGGATTGTCTTCTGTCCGATTTATTAAAATTTTGGTCAAATTTTCCTAATTGTATTTTAGGGACAATTTTTCTCAATTTTGGTTGAAAATCATTTTCTCTGAAATCTATCATCTGATTGCTTTGAAACATGGTATGCATGTTCCCAGGGGTAAACTTAGTTGAGTAAACTCACTCTGGCCTGCCACATTGAACCAAATGTGAACCAAATGTCGTTGATATTATGTTTCAAAATGTTGCAAAATAGAATGTTCATGTTTTCATTTGATTTTCACACTTGTTGTTTTATAAGTATGGTTTATTTCAATACTAGTAAACATGTCTTTCAGGATTGGATACTGTTGTCCATAGTTCAAAGTTTATTTATAGATGGTCTTTATTTCTACTTTGAAGAGAACCCTAGGGAAATTAAACAGCCTCACCCTACTTCCACAAACACTGATCGTGTCTGTAACTGCATCGCATGCAGTATTGATATTATCTTGTTATATTACAAGAAAAGACTTCATTCTTATCTCGTCTGTATGTTACACTGTTTCAAAATCTTTAGTATCTGCAATATTTGATTTCTATGAAAGAAATGCTGTCTTCTCTTTCTGCTCATGCTTAATCACAACTTCAAAGCAATTAACTTAATGATAATGAATTTATTCTATGAAATTTATGAATTTATCTTATATATTATATTACCTTGTCTCATCCGTAACATTTTAATTGGTTGGGGTGAACCATGTGACTGATCACAAATACACAGTACTTGTTTGTTTGCATGCCCATGAATATGAATAATAACATTAACAACTCACAGTGTTGTAAATTGTGATTTGCACAAAATAAAATGAAGCACTTGTGAACCAAGTTAAGACATTTTTTCTAAAAAATCTCTGGATTTGCAAAATTTTACAGTACGCATGACAGTGTATTGCGTATTGCACTATACACTGTTCAGTGAATACGATATTGTGTAATTTTAGTTCTGGCCCCCATTGTATTTTCATAAATTATGACGTTTTTTTTGGGTCCGTTGATAATATAGTGGAAATAACAAGATTCCACCCTAACCAATAATGTTTATTTATGCGAGGCTTGCTGAGCCCACTAGTTTTTGGCTTTCCTCTCGCTGTTGCCCATAAATAAACGTTAATGGTCAGGGCATTGCCCTTTATTTCAAAAATAATGCCCACTGATGAACCCTGAAAATTTTCAATAGATATTCAATAATAGTACAAAATGTTGTATATTTTACCAGACTATGATGTTCCATCATAAAACCCATTGTCCTAGTGATTGCTAGTTTTTAAGTTTGGATGATTACATCATACCCTCTACTTGATGAATGCAATTTTCAAAAGCACTTAACCCTTTGAGCAGCAAAGTCTATTTTTGTCCCCTTTATAAAATAAACCCCCTGTCAATTTTCCTCAGATTTTTAGTCCCCACGGACACCGTCCGGGGGGACTTATAGGTTTGGTCATGTCCGTGCGTGTGTGCGTCCGTGCGTGCGTGCGTGCGTGCGTGTGTGCGTCCGTCCGTCCGTCCGTCCGTTCACGCAGATATCTCAGAGATGCAAGGAGCGATTTCATTCAAACTTGGTACAAGAATTACTTCATATGTCATACAGATGCACATCAATTTGTTTTGTGATACGATCCAATATGGCCGCCAGGCAGCCATTTTATTACGATTTTTTCATGTACAGAGCCATAACTCAGACACGTTTCAACCGATTTTATTCAAAGTTGGTACAAGGACATTGACCAATGTCATAGATATGCATGTCAATTTGTTTTGTGATACGATCCAATATGGCCGCCAGGCGGCCATTTTGTAACGATTTTTTCATGTACAGAGCCATAACTCAGACATGTTTCAACCGATGTTATTCAAAGTTGGTACAAGGACATTGACCAATGTCATAGATATGCACGTCAATTTGTTTTATGATATGATCCAATATGGCCGCCAGGCGGCCATTTTGTAACGATTTTTTCATGTACAGAGCCATAACTCAGACACGTTTCAACCGATTTTATTCAAAGTTAGTACAAGGACATTGACCAATGTCATAGATATGCATGTCAATTTGTTTTGTGATACGATCCAATATGGCCGCCAGGCGGCCATTTTCTAACGATTTTTTCATGTACAGAGCCATAACTCAGACATGTTTCAACTGATTTTATTCAAAGTTGGTACAAGGACATTGACCAATGTCATAGATATGCATGTCAATTTGTTTTGTGATACGATCCAATATGGCCGCCAGGCGGCCATTTTGTAACGATTTTTTCATGTACAGAGCCATAAGTCAGGCATATCTCAACCGATTTTATTCAAAGTTGGTACAAGGACATTGACTTATGTCATACATATGTACGTCAATTTGTTTCATGATATGATCCAATATGGCTGCATGGCAGCAATTTCGTTATGGTTGTTTCATGTTGAGAGCCATAACTCTGGCAAGTCTCAACTGATCTTATTCGAAGTTGGTACATGTACATTGACTTATGTCGTACATATACTTGTTGATTTTTTAAACAGTAAGATCAAATATCGCTGCATGGCGGTGAATTTGTTACAATTTTCTTATGTACAGAGCCATAACTCAGACATATTGCAACCAGTGTCATTCAAAGTTGGTACAAGGACATTGACCTATTTCATACATATGCTCCTCAATTTGTTTCACGTCATGTAGCAGTAACATGTCAATTATTGAAGTTTCGTAAATAGGCTGATATGTTAAGAAATACTGCATCAAATTCATAAAACTGTACAGATGTTAAGCTCACATTGCTTTAACATTGAAAAAGACATTTATCAGTGTCATTTTAATTAATTTGTAATTGCATAGGTAATGAACTTTCCTAATTAGGATGATATAGCCACAAATTAATACAACGTCAAATGTGATGAAACTTGATACAGATGTTGATCTCATAGTGTTGTAAATACTGCATCAAACTTTATGAAATACGGTACAAGCAGCTTGAGCGGACGTATAGAAATTTGCATAATTCAATAGGCTGCAGAGCCTCGTTCTGAATGTAAACAAGCAATATGTCGGAATACACGTCGTTCGAGCGACTTGGTCGTGAAAATGGGCTCGAAAGCTCACAAATATGATTATCTAATGCGAAATTGAACATGCTATGAGGTAATGTACACTTTTGAGAGTAATTTCATCGTATCTATGCATGATAGAAATAAATACTAATGATAATTGACAACTGAATTCGTACGTTGCAATGATGGTTTATACCTCTCAGCTGTGTGCTATTTTTAGACTGTGACCCGAAACACACTGATACAGGTCTTGAACAAAAATAATACTTGTTGTGTCAAACCACTTGCTATTGAACAACGCTTGTGACAAGTTTCGTGAATTTCTGACAGTGCGCATATATTTGCGGCATGATTTCATGATGCCATGTATGCGCTGTTAGTGTTACCGTACAAGGCCGATCGTACAGCCAGTGTACGCGTGTACAGCGTACAACGCTATGGCACTGAAACTCGCCTTTATGCTATCGGACTTCAGTCAACATTGACGAGTTGAAACATGGTAACTGAACAGTGATATACTACCCGTTACCAGTGAAAAGGAAAACTGTGACAAATCACGGTCACTCAAATCCACTCTTACAACGATATTATTATCTTGAAAGGCTGAGGGGTCAGTAAAATCAGGCGTGGGAATGTCCGACCACCACATCCTGCATCGACTCCAAACAGACAGACACTGACAGTTGACAATGACCGAATACAAGGGAAGTCGGCCAGTACAGTATGCACCCTATTAGAATATATGCTCCATATTAGTGTTTCTTTTTTTGAAGTCTCAGTTAAGTTATATACGAAAGCGATCTAAATGTCATTCATAAGATGAGCGTAATGTTTGCAAACTTCACAGATCACAGTTCAACGCACGTATGGGTAAAATTAAAGATGGCGGTGTATCGCGATCGTGGTAGCGAGTTTTGCAGTCTTCGTCATAGTTACACTTGAAGTTCGTTAAAAAGTCAGAGGAGATGGCGAAGCAACTTAGTTAAGAGTCATCAAGCCATGAATTTTACTGAAGAAATGGCATAATGTTTGCCTGAACTTTAATACGGTACGCGCGCGATCTGCAGAAACACGGAGGCAGACCGTACATGTTTTGCAGGGTGGACGTGGGAGCTCTTCGACTTTGAGTTGTTTTCTGAATGTTCGTAGTACCCGGTAGTATTAAACCGACAAAATAACAAAAACTATGGTAGTAAAAAGTTAAAATTGTTTGGCATATTCAACTGTGAAGAGAATGCGTATGCAATCATATTGCTTTGTTGCGAGTGGCAGACTTCTCCTGGTTGAGTCCCACTGCACTGGCCGAGTTGGTCGGCACCATCGGCGCTGGCGATGGCCGAGTTCGCAACTGCCCGACTTCTCCGGTTACCCAATGCAATGGAATATTGGTAGCCAATGCCTACGAGGACTACCGCGAAATTGTAACCCAAGCATCAAATATAAATATAACATAAGTTGGATTGACAACAGTAAAATATGTGATATTGTGCAATCTTTGGGCCTAAACAATTTGTAAACGTGAGCAAGGCGTCAGCGGAGTGCAACACGTTCCTCACTATAAGCGGCCATCTTGTCTTCTGATGGCGGGACGGTGTACGACCTACGAGGCCAAAGCAGTGATTTGCAGGGCATGAACAAGAATAAAACTAAGTTAGGGGGCTTAAATAATGATTAGACTGTCTAACTATGTAAAAATATTCACAAGAATCAGCTGTGCATGTAGTTGCGGCAGCTCAAAAGAAGGCCTATGTTTAGCGAGCCATAGATCGACAATACACACATAGCACCAAAAGTAAGCCGTAGAAGTTGATAAAAATTCATAGGCACAAACTTAACTGCTTTATATGACCATAGAAACGTCTCTGACATCGTTTGTTGGGAAAAAATGGGCTGAAATTGCCCCCCAAAAAACAGGAAAAATCACACTAACGGTCAAGTAGAACAGCGCCCTCATCACTTCCATTTGAACGAAATTCTAATATAAATATGCAAATAGGGGTATCTCCGCTCAAGCTGCAAGTGATAATCTGTTAAGTGTTAGGATTGTATGCAAAAATGTTTTGCAACATCCTGTTGATTAATTCCTAGTAGACTCATTTTATGAACTTTAGGATGGTGGCCTACTTCGGTTTTATGTTTTCATCACCATGGAACTCATTCTTGGCCATTGAGTGCCATCTGTATCAAAGTATTTTATCACAGACCTAATTAATGAAGAGGACTCTATCCTCTCTGAGGACATGTAATCAAAGTACCCATTAACAAGTGGGGACTGTGTCATCAACGATGACTTGTTGCCAAAATTTTTGACAAAAAACTGTAGCTAATGAAATGTGGTATCCATTTGGTCCAAAATTATCAAAAGATTATTGAAAAAATTCATAAAAAATTGCTAAAATTTTGCACTAAAATTTTGGCAGGAGAAAATTACAGCGCTCAAAGGGTTAAAGAAGCTAAAGAAAAGTAATATTCATGATTCCATTAATGCTATAATGCTGTTTTGTATCAATATTGATATACAGCAACATTGTCTGTCATCATCATTCGTGTGTGGTTATTTTTGATAAATATGTTACAGCACGATAATTTTACAAAATATAGGGTAATGGCTGACTTAAACAAATTGATCGACAAATTTATGTGCTAAACTGGAACCTTTCGTGATGAGTTTTCCTCTCTTGCTTTTCTGTAGTTTTTACCTCTTCACCAGTCTTCCAAATTCCAAACTATGAATTGCACTAGTGTAATTATTTGTTAAAGAATTTTGACATTCCAAAGTAAGCACAAGCTAGCATTACTGTATTTGATCATCTTCTGTCAAAGATATCTTCTATCAATGACAACATCTTCTATCAATGACACCAACATAATTGATATTCTGAAAAATAGAGTACAGTTTGTAGAAAGTCTGTGCAATGTTAGTAACTTCTTGGAAGTTGGAACTATTGTTCATTTATCCTCTGAAACAGTGACTCTTTTGCTGCAACCTGTGTATTCATTGAATTCCTAACATTTCACTCTTCTTTTTATTATTTTTTTCAGGTGGACAACTAGAAGCTTTGATACTGATTGACAACAAATGAACATTCCTTAAAAGTCAACTCTTCATGGTCTTAAACATGTTGAATATTGCACTATTGCCACTTTCATGCAAAACAAAATATTGCTATTACTACCACATCTGAAATCATGATAAATTCTTCTTATACAGTGTTGTCAATGACATCATGTTGACGTTGAATTTCCCTTCTTTCATGGTATTGAATGATTTCCATCAGGAGACAGTGTGCATATGTATGTAATAGTAACAACAACAGTTGCTCATAATAATTGGTCAAGACAGACTAGTAATTTATGTTTTTGTAAATTCAATATTGACATAGAACACTGATGTTTGAATGTGGAAAATATATGCGCTCAGAATGGCTAAAGCTGTGTGCTTGTTGTATTAAATCATGTTTGAATATTTAGAAAACCGTCAATCAGATGGTCATTTGAATCTATCAGTTTTAATACACTTCTGTCAATGTGACATTGTGTCATAAAAATCTATGAGAGTCAAAACTCAAATGAGTTCACAGTAGGATATGAAACCTCAAAATGGATTGGTCATCTCCAGCAAAATATTCCGTGTAAGACATGAAAAGAATGATATTACAGCTTTGGCCAGTTGATTATTAATACTTGGTTAAATGCCAGGTTGACTGTGTGTATTTATCACAACTCAACACGGTCACAGCAGGAATGTTTTAATATATTTATTGTAAGAGGCACTCTATCATATAAAACAGGCTGCTGTTTAAACTTGTTAACCCCATGGGTTAGCTCAAACCCGTTGTTACTGGTGATTTTGGGCCTGTTTACAGGCAATGGTAAGGAACAGGTCAAGGAAGACAGTTCCACATATCTCTAGGTCCACCTTTGCTTTTTCCAAATGTATTTATAAAATTAACAAAAATTGCAAAAAACATTATGCAAGAGTATCTTTGATATACCAAGTGGTATTGGCATTAGTTTTCCAAAGTGTTAAGTACATTTTCAGGGAAGGGTCTTGAATTTTGCATGTACATTTATGTGTTTAAAACAGAAAAATGAATGCATTTGTTCTTGCATGACTTTCTCCCCAGAGCAAAGTCAAACCAAAATATCCTGTCAAGGATTGTCAAGAAGGTGTCTCAAATTGATATTCTAACTTAAAAGGTCAGGTTTTATTGAGTGCAAACCCATTTCACATGAGAACATTATCTTCATGTTCAGTGATTCACAAATTCATTTGTCTCAGATCCTGAATAATTGATAACGTTGTCTGTATGAGTTGATTTTCCATTTCCTTTGTGAGACAGATTTGTGATGTGAGTTGAGTTACATGATGGTGAATGCAGAGATGAGATATAGATTGACTGTTAAGGTAATATGCACCTCGAAAGTGAAAGACTTAAACTTTTGCTCAAACTTTCCTCAGTGAAACTTTCAACCATTTTCTTACCCAAGCAAGAATAAAAGTCAGGGGTCACCGTACAAATTTTGGTACTAGAGAGACAAATATCTTGCGATTTCTCAATATTTGAAATTCAAAATGGCCACCATCCCTGTGTTAATTCTATGGGAAAAAATAAAATTTTCGATTTTCGAAAAACTAAGACGGTGAAAACTTTTCTTTTGCCAAGAGCTTCAGAATGAGCCCCCATAAGTGGTGGGTCAGAGGAAAATTGATAAAATTTGAAAGCCGCAATTTCTGTCCCCGAGGTGCGTTCTACCTTAAACAGTGAATACTCTAATTACATGTCAGGGTTTTGTTCTAGGGCATTGTGCAACAGCTTCTGGTGTACCACTGATGATAATTTCGAATTCAAACATTTTTTTGGAGCCATATACAATAAATTTGAAGCTATCATCCAAGAATGTACCTTGTTGTTGACCAGCAGAATGCCTTATTTTAGAAACAATACAAGAGGGATATAAGAATTGTGAGAGAATGCTAAATGAAAACTATCGTAGTAGCCTTTGTAAAAGAACCCCTGACAGTTGCTGCCACGTGGCAGATTGGTACAGTTGGATAGTAGAATATGTTAACAGTAAGAGTGAATCATTAAACACCATCATCAGACTGATAAAATATATCTATTTTATAAGTTTTGAAAATACCGGGTTGACCAAAACCAAACTGTAGAATGAATCTGTATGTTAACAAATAAACGGCATGTTAGTATGTCATTCATCCATAATAGATCAGTTGTGGTAACAGCAGCCATCAATCTTTGAAAAGAATTTTCCTCAAGTTTATATTCCTTTCAAATTTTTAAGATGAACATCACTTTAGGTTCAATTTTGGGTGATTTCCTTTTTTTAAAGTACTTTGTAAGGTGCACCAGAAAAGCCTCCTGTGTTTTGTAAAAATATACTTTCTTATGTACTTCTCCTGACTTGTTTAAATTGTTGATTTTTTCAAGGTTGTTGGTGTAAAATAACTTAAGGAATGGATTGGTCCATATGATTTTACCAAGTATGTAACCATTCTTAAAGAATGAAGAATAAATCATTTCACTGTTACTTATTGTTTTAGTGTTAAATTTTTGAACTTTTGTCTTGGTGCAAGTATCATTTGAACAGAATAGCTTTATGAGTCCATGTGACATCACAACAATGCATCAGTATGGAGTATATGTTTATATATTTTGGATAGTTTTGATTTGAAATTTCATGAAAGATATAAATATTCTATGCCATTTTGGTATTTTATTAAAGAATGATAAAATCAAAAACCATGTTGTGACTGTACTCTTTATTCAAAACTTGTAAAATTTAGCTGTGCATGTGGATGTACCAGATGGTACATTACAGTGTTATTAGACTTTAGCTAAGTTTGTCACGGCTCTTGTCTCAGAGAGTGATATATGTACTTTGGTGCGCTGCACATTTTGTGATCAGCGAGTGATTTGTGTACTTTCATTGACCATACATACTAGCTGTTTATATAAAATGATCAGTAAATTGGCTGTCACCTTGGTTTTTCAAAGCATATGATTGTGAGATAGGAAATGGCTTCTATGATTTTGAACCTGTCAACTGATTTTACTTTGGATGCAACTGTTTGCAAATCTTTCTTACTACTCCCCCCAATTTACTTGCCTATTTGTCCGATATGCCACATAATACAGCAGAGTTTTAGTAGATATTTTAAGTTATTTGTCATCAGAAAATGCAGTCAAAGATTTTGAGAGGTATGGTAAGCAAATTATCCAATAAACTGACTCACAGTACAATAAATTACCCAGAATTCTCTTCGATTTGTATCCTTGAAGGTTACTTATAACTCTTTTAGTTTTGTATGCAAGCAATAATGTGCAGCATTCGAATAATTGATAAGTAATGTTAAGTAAAAGTACGCTTAGAAATTTCAGCGAAAGTTTCGAAATAACCAGTAAACAAACATGGAAGTCACGTTCTATAAATGCCATACTTTTTAAGCAGCAAGTTATGACGAACTGAAGGGGTCATTCTCTGAGAAAACTTAGAATGCAAATTTCTTTTGTCATTTCCATTGGAAAAAATCAATATCCTTTTGTTTCGAAAAACAGGTGCAACTGGTCTCCCTACTTTCCATCACATTATTCTTTATGACTGAAGACACAATCAGTGGAAAATTTTACAAAAATGCTATCTCCTCTCTTAATCTTGCATAATTTTCCAAATCATTTAAAATGAGAATTGAGAAGAATGGTGTCCTTCAAAGTACGTTTTCAGAATTTTTACAACTAATCTATGAATTTGTCTACACATTGGAGACCTGGTAGACTTCTCTGGGGAATCTCGGAGGGCACAAATTGCAATGAATTATGGGAAATCTACGGTACTGTGTTACTGGTAGAGTAACACAATGATTGGTAAATACAATGCTTGACCCAGGGGTAGCATGAGAAATAACATCAATGACACTGTGCTCCTATTTTATCAGCACAGATAGTTTGACATAGCCAAACATGAAAGCTATAAGACAAGAAGTTTCAGTGGTAAAGAAGTTCTGGCTGAAGATGAAAAATGTGACACAAAAAATGTATACATGCTGTTACGCAATTATTTACTGTAATTAGAATGAAATAATTCAAAGAGGCACCAAGAAATCAAATTTCAACTTTTTTTCACCGAAAAGGGGAAAAATCATCCGCCCCAAAAAAATTAATTTGAAATCACAATGTGTAATTTCACCATCATATCATCCATAGATGATGTAAGTCATCCCTCTAAGAACATATGAAACTGTTGAAAATTGTATTTTACATTGTATTGAACTCCATTAACCCTTTGTACCCTGACCCCCTGGTACTCTATGACATCATCGGACATTTATGTCCAAGCCGGGTTCAAAGGGTTAAAAATATACTTTAAAATGTAACAGATGGAATTTTCAGTACTGAAGTTCTATTGCATGAAATTTGCCATTTTTTCCTAAAAAGTACATAAAAAAAGTGCTCGATACCTTCATATTTTGGCAGTTGCTGTATGGCTTCACTCAATTTGTGACATGGTGATAGTAAGACATTTGATAGTAAGATAACCCAGGAAGCCCTGCCATAATGACTTACAGAGATCGGCCTACCGATGATGGCAGTTAAATGCTTCATGTTATTGGTGAACTACATTGCTCAATTTGTGAAAAAGAAATTCAGCGAAAGTCTATTAAAAAACTCATTCTTAGCATCATGTATACCCATGAAAATCTGAACGGAGATTGACACCAAAAAAGCCTTACTGTAGGATGTACCCACAAAGAACTTTTTTCATAGAGCCCTATGGACATTTAACTTTTCTTTAACACTGCTGGGTACATTTGGTGTGCTGTCTCGCGATAGTAAATTCACTTCAGCAAACAATTGTGAGCCTAACTGTAAAACAATTTCAATCGCCTATCACCAAGAATGGTGGCAGAAGATGACAGAAAAGCATCAACCAAACAACTGCTGCAGAATGATGATTATTTTCCCACAAAAGGTCTCTTAATTTTACATCATGAAATGGTTTTATGGGGTTATTCTTTTCGTCGCTTAACTTTTTTCTGTCGCAATATGTAGAGTAACAGTGATGGTGATATGTACACACAGACCATGCCATGTGATGCACTACTGCTACTATGGAACATACAGAAGAGCAGTTACAGAATATACAACAGTTAAGTTATCTTTGATAAGTGTTTCTCTGTTCTGTTGTCAATTACTTGATAATGACCAGGAACATTAAACACATAAAAGGCAATATCTCATTGTTTCAAATGTCATCAGCACAATGAAGACCTTTTGCTGACTCTGTTTACGAGTCATATTTCTAGACTGTAAAGACAAGTAAGAGAAACATTAAAATACAGTCAAGAGTTTAAGGAACTATAAAAAACAAAACTTGAAGAATTATGTTTCAGTGTGTCCTTAATCAATGTCTCTGCAGCCGCTACCATTATTGATCAATCGCCATCATTTTACAGCAAGCCACAAAAACTGGTGTAGTGTGTTACTCTTTGACAATGTCGCTTGTCTGTCATCAAACTTGTTAAATGTGAACATCTGTCATTGCCACTTTATCTTGTAATAATTAGTGTCTGACAACTATGTAATACTTTCCCTACAAGCAAGCCAGAATTAATTGCTGTGGATTCAGGTGTACCAGTCCTCAAAGATAATCAAATTAATAATCCTACACTATATATGACAAAGATGTTATAAAATTGTCATAAAAGTATCCTTCTATGACACTGCTTGTCCAATAGTATTAGTCATAAATTTTGTTGGCTGGTAGAGATGACCTTGAATCTCTTCTAATTAAGATGAAATTGAGGTTTTGTACTTTAGGGATGTTTTGCTCATTTTTAATAGCTTTCATTTTGTATTATTTGGTGTATTGTTTTTGCTTTTCAAGAGGTCTTACTGTTAGCAGCAATGATGGGTCAGAAAGGGTGTAATAGTTATTGTTGGTAGTATCTTAACCATTAACATCAATGTCTCTCTGGTTTATCTTTTTGCCATATCATACCTTAACAATTTAAGTGAAGTTTATTCAAGTTACTTAATTTATTTTAAGTTACTTCCAAGATCCAACCAAGCGCATGGATGAAGGGACGAGGCAGTTAGTTTTGAGTGACCAGCTGATACTATGAATGCAGCAACGCTCTGCACTGCGAGCAAAGCGATGTTCTTTTGTTTTGTGTTTAGTGTCGTGCGCAAAAGCAATGCCGCAATGACGTCACAGCAGGCTAAGCATACACGAAAGGTAGGGAAATGAGTCGTTTTTACCGATTCAAATATAGGATATATAAGTGAGTGTTTTAATTTACAAATCACACAGCACATTTCTTGGAATTTTAAGGTCTAAAACAGTACCAAAAATAGCCAGAATGGGCGACCCCTGCTCACGAGCTTTCGGTGCTTCAATTAGAGCTCCCAGAATCCTTACTTATTTTATGGGCCCCGCAATCTGAATAACCAGTCCTTTCATCCACTGTAGAACGGAAGGAGATACTCAATTCATGCTGCCAACTGTAGGGGTACGTTCGTGTCCCGGTGCATGGCGGTCCAGGTTAGTTTCCCAGCGTTCCACTACCCATCTTCCTCTTCTTTAAAGCTTGTAATAGGGAAGGCTTCGACAATTCAGTCGATCGAATTAATATTTCCATCGTACCGCTATTAACTACAGTATATAGGATCACAGGACAACAAAAGATGATCGTAGAAGCGTTTGAATACTTATGCCGATTTTGGCGTTTCACAATGGGCAAAAAATCCCGCGCCGTTTCCTCTCGTCGCGACCGTTTTTGCCATTTACGATTTACAGTTAGTGTACCTGTGGTGATATTTGTCCTTCGTGATGACTGTTAAGTTGTCTCGTTATGTGTGCATTTTGTCCTACCTTAAAACAATGACATTGCAGTGCACTTATTGCTTCCCGAAAATGTAAACTATCTGACACCATTCGCCATATTGCCACCGGGCACACTCCTCATACCGTGGGCTCGGTCCGCGCCACGGTTGTATCGCCAGCTTTCCTGAGAATAGCATGTACACATAGCTCGAGGTTCTTCCTGCAGTACTGTACCTCGAGCTTCAGTACTGAAGCTACCTGGATATGTTGTCGGGCTTCCTTAAGAACAGCTTTGGCTCCGAGGTTTGTGGTAATGTAGGTCGGATGGCAAAACTCAGTTACCCAGGTTTAAACCTCGAGCTGTAGCACTGCATGCAGCTACCCTAACTAAGAACACTGTGCCCTCTAACAAAAGAGACTTCATCAAACTTCTGAGTCAATTGAAAAATTTGAGATATTTTCTTGAGTCACAATGTATAATTTCCTATTCATCTGAAAATTTTCTTGCGTCACAGAGAATATTCATGAGTCAAGGCACGCCAAATACGCTTGGAGGGCACACTGACTACGAAGTGTCGGTTTTTGCAGTTCTTGTAATACACACAGCTTTAAATGTGTTTTCAGGTGGTCAAAAAAGTTTAAGCTTATATCGTCTGATCATGATTGCACAAAGGTGCAATTTTAAAATATTGATATCCTGTACTGCTGAATGCTCCAGGAATGGCAGGATCGTGGTTTGACATGCAATGTATATATTCTTGACTTTTGAGGGATTGATCAGTAAAGTACTGGTAAAAAGAGCATCTTTTGATTACAAAAGGGGCTGGCGAAATTCAAAATTATTGACCACTTAAGGAAAAAAATGATTTGCTGTAAAACCTTAAAAAAGAATTAGCTTCCACTTCCCTGAGATGTAGGTGAAAATATTTTTATGAATTACTGAATAAGCTGGAGTGAGTGTCAAAAGAATCATTCTTGATGTTTGAACTGCCAATGGTGGCATAAATAATACTACATGTAAGTTTCAGTTGACTTCTATGAGAATGAATATGTAGTTACTAGTTTATTCGTTATCACTCACTCCTTCACCCCTCAACTGCAATGGACTACATTTTCAGGGCTTGATATAAGTTGATATGAATGGAGGTAGTCCCTGGACAACAAAACTTTGCCCGTGGATTACTTGTTTCTTTGAAATGGTTGTTCCACCATGGGACTACCACTTGTTCACATGTCTTTAATAGGCAATGAAACCAAAGTGTATTGCTGAAATGGATGTGTTGGTTCCAAGCTAGCTTGCAGAGTTTTTCAAAGCGAGTGTCTAAAGAGGGCAATTGCACAAATGTTGTCACAGAGGTTGTTAGCAGGAGTAAAAGATGTGTAAATAGTGATAAAGGAGGACAGGTACAGGTTGATTTATTTGAAGGTTAACATATTTCATTACTTTGCAAGCTTTAGTCAACAACACTGATAGGTATTGCAATAAATGACCTTGAAAGCCTATGTGCTGACTTGTTGGGATGCTGTGATGATTACCACTGACAGATGTGATGCATACAATGAAGCACCAGTAGAGTGTTCACAGCTAGAGAAAACACTGCACTGTTTAACACTGCAGTTTCAACTTGCTGAATGCGTGAAAATGAAAGTCAAGAGTACAAAATGTTTCACCATGGGATGGGTAATACCCTTCACACTTCTGAGACCTACCTGTTTTGTTCCTGGTATATCAGCATTTGCAATGATTTTCATTAATATTGATGCAGGTCAACTTGTTAATGAATTTTTCACATTGACCTTAAGTTCAGGTGGTTGGAAAGGATAGAGCGTCAGTTGTAAACTTCAACAAAACTATTAAAATATAAAAGTAGTCAACATTCTCTTTGGAATAAAAAAACTAGACATTTGGGCCAAATGCATAGCAGAGTTATAGCCTGTTGAAACTTCTGAAAAACTGACCAAATAAGAATAAGTTGGGGAGTCCTTAGTGTATTACCTATGGTAGAGGTCTCCTAGCTTTTAATAAAATGTTTGAAAAGGGAAAGCCTTTCCAGCTCATTTGCATAGTACTAGTACCCTATAATGTATAAAACTGTTGTTGCATGAAATCTGAAAAACCAGCTCACCCCAATTTCCTCTAAACAGGTCCACAATAACCATCAAATACATCGTGTTGTGAAGTTTCCTCTAAACAGGTCCACAATAATCATCAAATACATTGTGTTGTGAAGTTTCCTCTAAACAGGTCCACAATAATCATCAAATACATTGTGTTGTGAAGTTTCCTCTAAACAGGTCCACAATAACCATCAAATACATTGTGTTGTGAAGTTTCCTCTAAACAGGTCCACAATAATCATCAAATACATTGTGTTGTGAAGTTTCCTCTAAACAGGTCCACAATAATCATCAAATACATTGTGTTGTGAAGTTTCCTCTAAACAGGTCCACAATAATCATCAAATACATTGTGTTGTAAAGTTTCCTCTAAACAGGTCCACAATAACCATCAAATACATTGTGTTGTGAAGTTTCCTCTAAACAGGTCCACAATAATCATCAAATACATTGTGTTGTGAAGTTTCCTCTAAACAGGTCCACAATAACCATCAAATACAATGTATTGTGGCCAAACCATAAGAGGGAAAAGATTACAGAGTACAAGTCATATCAATGAAAATATTGACACATTCTTATTCTGAAAAAGATCGCATTGCCTTCAGCTGTACAGGAAAAGAAAAATTACTGTGTGAGCACACTTTGACAAAATTTACTGCCCTAATGTTAAAAAAATTGTTGACAACCCCATTTCCTCCACCCCAGAAATGAAACCATTCTTCCCTAGAAAGAGAATCATTACCATTTCCAGTAATGTGTTCCAGCAATGTTTATTCTATATAGTGAGTTACATACATAATACAAAGAAACCTGGTTTGGACGTGGGATGTATATCATGCAGTAGATAATCAAGTTGAGCAATTTTAAATGTGAGACCCAATAATCAATGCAGCATGCCATAGGTCTAGGTTTTTGTTTCTGCTTGAATTTTTAGAAAAGAGAAAAGGCAGTACTGCTATTATGTTGTTGTAGTGCCTAAGTGGAGAAGCTGGCTTACATGAGTCATATAAGTTTGAAGATTTGTCAATTCACACATTTATAGTTGTAAGTATTATGTCTGATAACTTCCCCAAGAGACATTTTTTTAACACAAACATATTTGAGGCACTGCTGCCAGCAGATACATCAAGAAGTGTCCTCCAAATATTGTTATACCACAGCCCCTCCACAGAGTTTGTTCAATACCTTTTTGATTTGAAATTATCCCGTAAGTGACAGTAATAGATATTTTACGGTATTAGCAGAAAACAACACTGTTGACATCAACATTACATTTCATTGTCTCAGTGGTATGTTTGCTTTAATGGAGAAAGTATGTCTTCATCTTTTAATATCAACTGAACATCATCAGCCATATCATTTGTGATCACATGCCAGTGAGTATGTAGAATTACAAATTTTACCCTTTTACCATGAAGTAAAACACAAGGTGATCGTGGAACAGTAATTTTCTTTCCGCTGAAAACTATATTTCCTGTTTCTCAAAATTATAAATTATCCATAATCTTCATGTACATCAAGTAAATATTGTAAACCTGTAACACAATTGACTGAGAGGAGTTGTATCGTTTGCATATGTACGGTAGTTATTTGCTATGACACCACAAATACTACTGCCAATATTAGTATCACAAGGTTCTTAATTAGATGTAGATCATCAATGTAAGTGTTATAAAGGTAAGGAGAAAGCACCCCTCCATACCTTGCACCATTACTTACAGAAAACCAAGTAGACATTAAATATCCCAATTGCACACAAAACAAGTGGTAATTCTATACCAAAAATAAAATAACCATATAGGGGACATTCCTATCAAGAAGCTTAGCTGCACTATTAAATTTGAAGTGGATAATGCCATCATAGGTTTTCGATTTGTCATGAAAGCAAATGAGTGTGGGACCCCCTTTACTGGTAAAGCATTGAACAGTCTCTTTGAAGGCAAAATATTGTCCAATTACAGGTACAGTGTACTCATCCATGTATTTTCTCAATCATTTTACTGGATGGTTTACCATTGATATGACATTCTTCAGTTTAGAATAATCAGGTTCATTAGATACATATATTAAAGGTATACAATCACTTATAATCTAAATATGCCCATATATGGTCAAAGGGGCGTTCCTTGGTATTCAAAATGCCCATGTGAGGGCGCTGTTTTTAAAAAGCGGCCACCCGTTTAAAATCTGTGATTGGTTAGATTTTCTCTTTCCATGGTAACTGGTAAAATTGAAACAGGTGACAGTATACCATTAAGTAAGGTTTACCCCGTTTAATATGGGTGGATGAAGGAAAGAACAACTTGATAAGGGGGGGGGGGAGAAATGGGGATGGCATCAAATCTTTGTTTTTGTCAATTATCAGTCTGTTTTTAGCTCATGTTTGGTATACCAATGTGAGGTTATTGTACAAGCTGAAGTTGGTAGCGTCTGTATGTGTATGTATGTACATACGTATATAGTATGTCCGTCAACATCAACAACTCTAAAACCGCTGCACATTTAAGCTTAGTATTTGGTGTGTTGATGCATCCTGGGCTATAGATGGGATTTTGTTCCAATGAAGTTTGCATTGCCTAAATTATGCAAATGAGCTTAGAAAATGTGGAAATGGTCAAACATTACTAACTGAAGAACTGCTGTTCTGATTGCTTCGAAAATTAGTATGCAAGTACCTTAGATAGACTCTATATAGTTTTATGTATATTGGGAAGATATCTTGAATTATGTATTTTTGCTGAATTGTTTGGTCATTTTCCTGATTTTAAGTAAAAATTATTCTTCTCTGAAACCGCCGGCCCAATTACTCTCAAACTTGAGTTGGATGTTTGCAAGGTTTTTACCCTTCTAATTTGTTGAAATTATGACGAAATTGGCAAAATTAAAGTTTTGGAGAAATTTGTATCCTTTTTGGTCAAAAACTCTTACACAAAATCTTTTTTCTTTAAAATAGCTGGACAGAGAGCTTTTACATTTGGTGTGCAGATGGTCAGGGATGGCAAGAGTTGGCTATGTGGAAATTGTCCTGAAATAATTCATATATGCAAGTTTGTAATTTTAAGACAATTTTGTCATTTTTGGTCAAGAAAACTTGTTCTCAAAAACTACTTGTCTGATAGCTTTTTAATTTGGTATAAATGTTCTGAGGGATGTTATTAGAGTAACCCTTTGAGTGCTGTCATTTTTCCCATCAAAGTTTAAGTATAACATTTTACCAAACTTATTGAATTTTTTTGTAATTTTTAGCTCATATTTGGTTTTATATATAAATACCAAAAAGAGCTTATATGATGAGTCTGAGTGGCGTCTGTATGTCTGTATATTTGTAGGTATGTATGTGCGGATGTATGTCCGTCACACACGAAGGCTCCCATACCGCCAAAGCTACCGTCTCAGTATTTGGTGTACAGGTAGATGCAGGGGTTGAGATGTGAATTTGTTCAAATAAACACATCAGTGTCAAAAATGTGCAAATGAGGTAAGAAAAAGGGAAATACTGCAAGTGTGCAGGAGTGGTGGCAGTGAACTGAATCAGCCCACACATCTGAATAAGAGGATTTTGACCTTTAACCTATTTGTATGCAGGGTACCTATTATGTTTGGGAGTGGTAGCAGTAACTGAAACAGGTAATTGGTCATTTCCTGTCATTGTTTATGAACTGTGACATATTAACAGATCTGCTGAAACCATGGATGTCTATTTTTGTACATCCATGGTAGAAAGATTCTCTGCTATGCATGTTGCTAAAGTTGACCTTCAGTACCTAAAGTTTCAGACCTTATTTACTTTTGTCATTCTTAATTTTCTGGTTTAAATATTTCTTGTTGTTTTTCTGGTTGTACTGTGCAGAAATTGTCATAACATCAACGTATAATTTTTCTGCACTGGACAGATAGAAGTAACACGTATTGTTGATCTTTGGTATGTACCAATTCTGGTCAAATTTGAGCGACACCGTATAATTGCGGGATTTTTTTTATAAGTTATGATCAAATGGAAATCACATTTCCTTTGCTACAGCTCTTTCTCAAAATTTTGGCAAAAATTTGAATAAATTTGACTGAGGTATATTCTGTAAAAGCGACAAAAATTGACTTTGGCACTGAAAGGGTTAATCTTCTGCTCAAAGTGTTTGGAAACCCCCAAATTTGTATATTTTAAGTAATTTTCACAGTCTGTGACCTATACCAACCCAGGATATGTTGTGTGACAGTTTCGAAGACTGTGAACATAATTTTGTCATTCCGTATCAATTTGTAGGAAAATTTGATCCAGAAAATAAAGCCAAGGTCAATTTGTTCATTGTGAACCAATTTTTGCAGTTTTTCCATGTAAGACTCACAAGAACTGATAAGAAATTTTGATCCAGGATAATTCCAGATATCATAATCACCCCACAGTGGAAGGCATTTCACTATCTGTAACTACCCTAACTCATTCTAATGAAAGCACTGATAGCATTTGTTAAAAAATCCCCAATGTTGTAAACAGTTGTCTGTATTTTACATCTCCTGCTCTCTGGCCATTGTAGCTCTTTATGTAAACATGGTCATTACCAAGGGGTGGAGCAGATGATACCCAGGGTGTCTAGAAGATTGAAGAGGTAGCAGTATTTTTTTTACCTGATCTTTTGTACATTATTTTTCCCCACTCTCCCAACTTTTCTTTTTGTCAAGCTTTCTCTGGCTGATTTTATTTTATTGACATTTGCTTATGTATGTAGGATCTGCTTGTCCCATTGCTATATATGCATGTTTCTAAAGTTGACCTCCAGTACCTAAGTTGCAGACCTTATTTGCTTTTGTCATTCTTGTTTCTCTGGTTTAAATATTTCTTGAATGGACCAATTCAAACTGAATGTGAGCACACTGTCCCTGACAATATTTTTTCAAGCTGTTACAGGACAGAATCATTTTTGTTCCTAATCACCTGCCAACAATGTTTTTTTTCCAACAAATCCTCCATTCCCCAAAATCAAATGGTTCTCCCCTAACTTGAATCTCTTGCAGCAATTTGAAAACTAGAGATTAACATGGATACATCTGGAGATGGACAACAAAAAGGACTGGACACAACAACTATGAGTACCAATGAACAGGAAGTAATAGGCATGTTACTGGCCCAGTCTAACACTGATATTCAAAATGTTCATGTAAGTCAACTTTATTTTAACCTGTTCACCCCCATTCCCTGTAAAAAGGTCCACAATCACCATTGCTAACAATGGGGTTGGGCTAAACCATGGTGGTGAAAGGGTTAAAGAATCCAATATGTTGATGAAGTGATAACTCAATCAGTTACACTGATTTTAATATAATAAATTTATTACTTATGTGCATGATTTTGTAAGTAATCACCAATATTTTGAATAAAGCATTGCAGGGTTCAGTGATGTCATCATTGCAAAAACAGCTGATTTTATGGAATGATAGAATGTATGCATTGTTATCTTGAACTTTAATTTTTTCAAACATAATTCTGGTACAATTAACTCTTGATAGGAATAAAGTTATAGTTTAAGAAAAATAAACCACAGATTTGCAAATGATAGATAACTGATTACAAATTTGTTTTTGTTTGTTGGAGAAGCAATTTAGTAATGTAAAATTGTTGTATTGCAGGCAACAGATAGTGATGGTCAAGCTGTGTCAGTTTCTATAGCAACTGGTTTATCAGCTGATGGAAAATTACAAGTTGTTGAAGGACAAAGTTTACAAGCAGTGACATTACCAGATGGTACTACAGCATACATCCAACACAAAGGTTTGTGAGTGGCTTGGTTTGTACGGTACATCAACAATATTGCCATTGACGACTTAAATATCGTTTTCATGTACTCATAACTTGTCATGTATTGTATGTCTAGTCATTCCACAACAACAGCAAAATTTTTAAGAAATGCTTTCCAGAAATGATGTGATACTTGATGAAATAATTTTCAAATTATTATGACAATACAATACTAACAATTGAATGTATTTGTATCTTTCATATGTCAATGTTATGATACAGTACTTGTTAGTTTATAGCTCCCGTATGCTGTATGTGTATAGTGTAATGAAGGTGGTGTTTGTATAGGCTAGAAAAAATATCTGTCAACAACATACATGTACATGTCTGCATGTACATGTATGTCTGTCTGTTAGTATGGCTGTATGTATGTCCACATCAAACACTCTAAAATGGCTGCTCCTACCGGCCCAGTAGTTAATGTGTAGGTGTATAAAGGGTGGAGATGTGAACTTGAACATGTTTGTGTCCAAAATATGAAAATGAGGTAAAAAACCCAGCAAAATGGTGAACTCTGGTACTGCTGGCGAGATTTAGCTAATACCAGTATTTGGTTCTTAGGTACCTTGGGTAAACTCTGTACAAATGTAATTATTTAATGGGGATATGTACCATTTTCTATTTTTAAGAATATTTTTGTCTTTTTGATCAAAAAATCTTCTTCAGATCTGTTTGTTCAAGAGGCTTAAAAGTTGGTACAGTCGCTACTTGGGATGAACTAATGTGAATTTGTTCAAATTGTGATGAAATCTATAATGTAGATATTTCTAAGGCCATTTCTGAGCTTTTAATAAAAATATCTTATTTTTCAAAACTAATCATCTGACTGCTTTGAAATTTGGTATACTTGTTCTCCTAAGAATAACCTATTTGAGATGTGTGTAAATTGTAGTGAAATCTGCAGTGTAGAAGTTTTAAATCATTAACTTTTTGTCATAAAATCACATACTTTAAGACTTGTACAGGACCAGCAAATTTTTGATTTTAGAACTTTTACCGTTTTCATTGTTCCTCTGTTATTGGCGCCCTTCTACATGAGTGGTTCATGTTGAAATGACCTATGACCCAAAGTAGTGTTATGACCTCCCACCTTTTTCATGCATTTGTGATGACGAGTGTTAAGTTAAAGTTGTGTTAACCTTCAGCTTCAGGGGTCAGGTAAAAATGGCTCTGAGTATGATGTGTCTACGTTTCATGAATGTCAGATCTAGATATTTGATACTGTGTGTGAGGGAATAATTACCAAATCAGATGTTAAGTGTAAGAAACTCATGTTACCTTTTAGATCATTGTCAGATGTAATGTTAAAACACTGTTGCCTTTTTCTATGACAACACTGGATAATTTACAATATGGAAAGTCCATTTATGACAATGCGTTTACAAGTCACAACATTCTTTGCCATGTGTCTGAATGCCTTGTGTTTGTGTTGTTCCTTGGAGTCCAAATTACAATGAATACTCAGGACTCTGGGTACATTTATAGATTGTATGGTCTTTGACATCTTCAATTTAATTAGTACTTTTATATCATTTTGAATGATGGACAATTTTTTTTTTCTTTTACTATTACCGAGAAACAGAAACATCAGATCATTTACAGTATTTGAATTGATAGCACTATAGGAAAATGAGTCTTTTGTGAGACATTCTGCCAATTTACTATTAAAAAGAATTTTAAAAGTTTGTGGCTAATTTCACCAGTTATTGCTGATCAGGTTGAGTCACTTTTGCATTACTTGGATCTGATGCTAAAGCTTACGTTGTGCATCCTTATTTTCAGCATCAGCATCAGCAAGGTAGATCACGCAAAGCTGATAGCACTTGTTTGGTGATGTCATATGTCACTTTAGTATAATGAATAAAGCAGCAGTGTAAGCCATAAATACAAACACTAGCGAATGCAGCAGAAAATGCAAAAAGATGCCGTCTTCATATTTACATTGTCTGTAATTCTCTTAGTGTCATTTTTTCATATTCATACGTTCATACAGATAAGAGGCAATCAGAGATAGTTCTTATTGAAAGGAAAGCAATCATAGTACCGTATATTAACCCTTTGGGCGCTGTAATTTTCTCCCGCCAAAATTTTAGTGCAAAATTTTACCAATTTTTATGAATTTTTCTGTAATTTTTGGGTAATTTTGGACCAAATGAATATCACATCTCAAAATTTTTCTCAAAATTTTGGCAAAAATCTGAGAAACAAAAATAGACTTTAGCGCTCAAAGGGTTAATGTGAAGTCAAAGTCTACAATACTAAAACTGTAATTCTATAAATATACCACTATCAACCTTTTTGTAGTCAAGGCAATTGTATTATAGAGACTTATTTTCTTTTGCAGCTGAAAGCAAGTGAATAAAGACAACTGCTCAGAATGTGTATGTAGTTATAAAGACAGGTTATATAAACAGTTGGTTAATGCAAAGACATACTATAATTTATAGTATCTGTTTTGGCATTCCCTCCATTTCTGTAATGTTTATTGTTATGGAGGTTAAACTGTTAAGGGGGTGCACCCAACACAGCATATCTTGCTGAAAAATCACTTTTTTGCAAATATTTAATAAATTTCCATTAATTTGTTAACCCAAGATTAAAATATTGGTTTGGTTCACCTTGTAGCTTGTCAAGCATTCTAAAGTTATGTGATAAAGAAGTGTTAATTTATGCAAATGTATGTAAATCACCTGATTTTCTGGCTTCTTTTTCCTCCCCATTTCAAAATTTCCAAAGAATTTAACTCCACTCCGGCTTGGTCAAATTTTCTGAAATTTTTAGATTATGTTCTTTAAATGCTATATAACAAAACGACTATTTTGTTTGGCAATAAAGTTATTACATTTTGAATAAGAGGCATTTTAATTTTGCTTATCATGATTTTAATCAATTTTTTAGAGTGTCAGTCTTTAAACCCCTACCATTTTAGAATAAGGCCAAAGTAATTAAATTCTTTGTTTTGCGTCCCCACCCGCTTAGGTTTTTAAGGTTTTCATGAAAAACACACACAGTGTATTTGAATAGGAAATTTTAGGACATGACCGCTTAGCTTTTCTGAACTAAAATTTTGTTACAATGTTTTATTTGCTGCAATCAAATTACATTGTGTTAATTTTCTTGTGTGTGTTTTTCAGCCACTTAGACGCGTACCTTTTCCCATTTAAGTGGACGCAAAACAAAGAATTTAATTACTTTGGCCTAAGGATAAATAATGCCAAACAAAATAGTCGAATTTTCTACATATACTCTTCTTTCAAGTGAAATATTCACATTTCAGAAAATGGCATCAAGTTTTTGACTTAAATTAAATTTTATCATTAATACCAAAATTGAGGTTTTTTACCCCAAATATACACCCTCTTCATCGTTTGATTAAACTACTGCCACCATACTAAACTTTAGAGTCTCTGCTTTTTATGAGAGGGTTTCCTCGTCATCTTTGATGAGAAATATTGGTTTGAAAAACCTGTGTTGGCAATATGCAACTCCATCATAAATTTTTCGACAACTTCACTCAAGCAGTCAGTTCAAAACCTGGTTATAAGGTGTCGTGAATGGAATATTATACAGTTTTAAAAGATTACATTAGGTCAGTCCATCATATTTTATCAGTAATATGATGAAAAGAACAATGTTGTTATCTTGACATCATTAACCCTTTGAGTAAATGTGTTCCAGCTGTTTGAAGTTCTGTTGTGTATGCCTGCATATGAATTGTAGCAATGGCATTTATTATAAATAGAATTTCTGTGTTTGATTTCAACAGATGGTAGTTTGGTAGAGGGACAAGCAGTACAGTTAGAAGATGGTACTACAGCATATATTCAACACATAGCAGAAAAAGGTAAATACCTATTGTCCAGTTACAAGGGGCTAGACAGTGTTTGATAAAAAGGTGCATTCATACAGTACCAAGGTATGAGAAGTTAGACGTTGAATCGAATGGTCAACGTCTATGTAGATCCATAAGTCTTATTGAAAAAAGGGGGTTGTACTAAGCTCTTCTCATAAAGCATAAGGCAATCTGTTATCATCTTGCAAATGTTCATATTCCAAAGAGAAAAAGACAGAAAGTTAGCAATAACAGGAGATGTCAGAATTATTTTTATGTGTCATTAGGTTCTCTCAAATTATGTCTTTCTCACCTTTTGAACTATTTTGAATTTTGACATATCAGCAGAAGGTGAACCAGCATTTGAGGAAGGTCAAACAGTACAGTTAGAAGATGGAACAACTGCCTACATACAGAGAGCTACCAGAGGTGAGGTTATCATGATCTAAATTTGTTACAACTACAAATAAGTAATGGTAGATGCACAAAATAATGTTACCCTGTCACACCTCTTGCTTCTTTCACTTTTTGCTGAACACAGTGTTTGGATGTTTTCTCCAGATTTTCAAGATAAGAAATATGCTGCACAGCACTTTAAATACATGTATGTTTGGCAATACAATGTACAAGCTTAGTGGTGATAGTGGTCGCTTCATTGATTCAGACAACTTGCAGGCAAATACTTTGTCTGTTTTTCCTTACAAATAATGTACAGTTGTATTTGGTTTTGCAAGATAGCCCGTCATCTTATCCTATGGTACAACTGTACATTTTATACCTTGCTTGATTCTTTGCGAATGCTTCAGCTGCCCATGTCACTTCAGAACAAAACAAATCTTCATGCTGTTTGAAAGTTGAGAGACAATCTCATTCTTTTCGCCTATACATACGGTATAGTATGCCTGATATGGGCAAATAAATAATGGTAATAAAATGATATAGTTTGGTGGTTATGCGATCAAGCAATGAGTTGTCTAGATGGAAATATTGCAAGTAACGGTTTTCACAAATCTGAATACAATATGCCAAATCAGATAAAGTTCTGTTCTTCAGTATATCATCAGGTATGACACATGGTATTTTTGGTTTGCTTTGATATCAGATGGCCAGACATTACAAGCTGTTCAACTTGAAGATGGTACTACAGCCTATATCCAAACACAGGCCCCTGGAGATGGTTTTGGAGACCAGACACAAGCAGGTCAGAAAGGGGTCAAAATTTTTAGAATGTGACATCTGATGTAGGAGTATTGCATTTGTGATAATATATATACCTTTAGGGCCAGGAAATAATACATTTTGCCTGTTTTAATACAGTAATTTTACCATGCTTTTGTTGTCAGGGGGTTAATTCTACACAAACCGGTATATTTCCATACTATCCAGCTTGTGGTATAGTTGCAGATCATCCAGCAAGAAAGGTATTGCAGAGACAGTTTTAGGGAGATTAAAGTCTTTCAAATCACTGTTTGCAAATTTACCATACAGCTATATATTGTTGATGGCCCTATGCATAGTGTTTTGGTCAATTAGTAGGTGAGATAAATTATCACACATCAATACATAGCTGTATTTTGTGAATAACTGTAGCATTATACACCTTCCGTGGTGAATTTATCTGGTGTCATTTGAAGGGCACTTTGGTGCATTTTCTGGTACAAATGACTTATAATACTGATAGTATATAAGTAGCAAAAACAGTTTGAGGTGTAGGACAGTGAAGTGTGTAAATGATAAAAGTAAAATCTGCTGGATAGATGAAGATGATATTTTGGCAAGAATTTGATTTTGGCATATCTGCTGTGCACAGAAACAGGTGATCTGACAGCAAATCTTATCTCATTTGCATTGTGTGCAAGGTTCCAATTTGTTAAACCCCAGTTTGAAAAAGCCAGAGATCAGTATTAAAGGGACAAAGTTGGCCATTTTTTCAGGAATTTTGTTTGATACAAAATACTATTTATATTGTTTGACAAGTCGAAAGATAATGAATGGGCGATGCATATATTCGACCCCGGTTTTAGACAAATTAAATGAAAACATTGCAAAAATGAATTAATGGTCATGACCATTAATTCATTTTCGTGATGGTTTAATGTATCGTGTCTAAAACCTAGGCCGAATAAACGCATGGTCACCCATTCATTCAGTATCTTTCAACATGTCAATCAATATAAATAGCATCTTATATCAAACAAAATTCATAAAAAAAATGGCCTCATGAAATAATGGCCGACTTGTCCCTTTAAACCAAGCTTTGGTGCCTGTTCTGTTGGGCATGGCTCTACATAATGATTTTGCTGGTAATGGTTGCCACTGTTCACAGCATTATCTGCGTATTCAGTAATCTGTTTGTCCTCAAATCATGCTTGTACTAATTCAGGTACAGCCTCTATTTCCCATGTTTATTTGTGTAATATCATGGCAGTAATCAAAATAGAAAAATATCAAATGTATGATCATCAGGACTTTGCTAGGTGGATTTACTGCAAGTATTATGAAATTCATGTCACTGTATATCATCAGAATGATTCATCTGCAATATTTGCTATGTGTGTAGGAAGCAATACAGGAATCAATCTGTGCAATGGTGCAATCTGAGTGGTGTTTTCAGGTTGTGTTTTACTTGTAAAACTGTTAGAACACCCCATGGGGAGAGTACAAGAGGGGCGTCCATCCCTCTCTTACAAACATTTTGAGAAACTGATGTGATGTGTAATCTGAGAGATGTTTCAATTTATTTGACACAAAAAATTGAATACCCCCCCCCCCTCGAAGTTTTCAATGTTTTGAGTGACCCCCCTCCCAGGCCGTAGATAATGAAGACTCCCTCATTGAATTGTAGCTCTCAGGCCATGTCCTGGCATGCTACTGTTATGCTAACTATATAGTGCCAGCACATAGGGCTACAATACCTGACCATTGAAAACACAGAAATTATGCATGGCATATCTGCTGTGCACAGAAACAGGTGATCTGACAGCAAATCTTATCTCATTGAAATTTCACTAGGGTCTTGCTTCCTTGTCAATTCCATCTACAATAATGCAATGGTCAACAATGATACTTTGAAATGAAAAACAATGATTTTACATGTCAAGTTGGTGAGATCTTGGCAAAATGGAGAGAGATTTGAAGGAAAACATCGTTCAGAGTTATTAAACTGACATTTTTCAGCCAAAAATATCATTGTCGACATTTCATTTCCATGAGATGAGGGAAGATTTGCTGCCCATGCATCTACCATTTCTGAGCATAGTAGATCTGCTGTGCATAATTTCAGGGTTTTCAATGGTCAGGAGTTGTAGCCTTACAGGCCTGCCCTACACAGCCAAGACAACAGAAGAAGCTAGCACACAGAGGCCCAAAGGGCTATAATCATTGCAGATACTATGGGTAAACCACATGTCATTGAAAGGTAGCTCGGCACAATCATATTACCAACTTTTATACAACTATGGAATTTGCACCACACATAATGGAAATGATCATCAAAAATGTGAAAAACTTGTAAAAAATTACAAAACAACCTGAAATTGGTAATTTCACGCTGTGAAATCACAAATACCTATGAAAGTTGACAGGCTCTCTTCATCTGAACATGGACATCTGTGCGTGCAGTTTTGTTTGTAATGCCTTTCTTTTATGTTCAGAGTTTAGCTCACTTGAAATGATATTTAGCCCGCATTTTACATTGATACAATTGTGCATACTTATATTTGATGAATCTTTATTTTGATTTTTGCAGATGGACATTATGAAAATACTGATGACTCTGTTGATCCCAACTCTATCAGTGCATTGGAACATTATGCTCAGCAGGTAATTTAGATTTTTTTCATATCCGTGTCTCAGACACAAATTATTCTCAGATGTGAACTTTTCTGTGTTACATCATTCCTCAGCTGAAAACTTTATGAAGTTGAAAACAAACTGATGAATTCTCAGTGGCATACTGATAATTTGCTATATTTGCATAGACCATGATATTGCGTTTTAATTGCATAGACCATGACATTGCGTTTTAATTGCATAGACCATGACATTGCGTTTTAATTCATGGTAGATGACAATGAATTACAAATATTTATGGATAATAATGTATGGTATTGTTGATATTTGTAAATCAGGCATCAAGTGAATCTGCTGCCGCTGATGGAACTTTATCAGATGCTACCCAGGCTGATTTGGAGAAAAAGGGAATGACGGCTTTGACTGTAAAAACTGTTAAGGTAAAAACAGCATAGCTAATGACTGTGGTCAGGTTAAATATTCTGACTAAATTACAAATCACTGACATGTTAAGCTATTCTAAGGTGTTGCAAAGACTATTACAAATTTGTAAATAAATTCCTTAACAAATTGTAAGTTACTATTTCCTATATAAACAGTGATCTACTCGATTAAATGGACAAAGTCGCTCATTTTTCATGAATTTTGTTTGATATGAGATACTACTTATATTGTTTGACATATTGAAAGATACTGAATGAATGGGTGACCATGCATATATTTGACCCTGGTTTTAGACAAATTAAATGAAACCATCGCAATAATGAATTAATGGTCATGACCATTAAACCATCACAATAATGAATTAATGGTCATGACCATTAATTCATTATCGCGATGGTTTTGCTTATGTTGTCTTATTAACTTTCACATACATGTACTGTGTGGTCTTCAAGATCAGCCATGTACTCCACAAGATGTTTATCTGATAAATTGACCAACAAACATCCATTAATGCTTTGCATGTCAATTCAAGATTATACTTTTATGTAAATTGACATACACTGTACTTGAGCCTTAACAAATGTAATTAATTTTTAGGGTTGTAGCTTTGGGAGATTACTTAGATATTATTCCCTAATATTTTTCTTAGTTCAGCAAAGGAAAATACGAGTGACGTAATGACCGTGTCACGACAAGTGGTGACACGGTCATTACGTCACGAGTATTTTCAGAGCTGAACAAAGAAAAATATTAGGGAATAATATACTTATCACATGCACAAGCCAAGAATTCGTTATTTTGCGCAAAGTAAAAGAGATTTTTCATGACGATTCCGCGTTTAAACTTTCAAACTACTTTAAAATAATATCAATACGCCGTGCACAAGTTGTCAATCATTTCCAGTCATCCGTCGCGTGAGCAAGGACACGGCGTTCACGTTCGTCCGTGTATGGAGCAAATGCCAGATGACCTCTCGGTGTACACGTACCTTCCGCAAAGTTATACAATTTTTCAAAGACAGCATAGGCCTCAGACGAAGACACGCTATTTTTCGGGAACAAACATCGACTGAATCTCGACAGCGCGAACACTGTAAACATCGCACCTGACCCTGGTTGCAATGCTTACGGTAACGCTACCAGCTTCGAGTTCGTTGTTGCCGCAAAGTATCCACGTAATACTTTTGGAATATACAGGCGGTACCCTCTTGTGTTTATATTGTTCGGATTATTATTGTTGTAGTCTGTGGAAATATTGATTTCATTACATGACTTTTGGAGGCCTGGACACCTCACTTGACCCCCTTGTTGATGTAGTGGAAACCGTATACAGTGCATCGACAGTTCAGGCGTCGGTGGGGTCTATACGAATACGAACCCCCATGCATATTTGGGACAAAACTAAAACAAAAGGGCTCAAAATTTGCCTAGTTGATGTATTTTGTCAGACTCTAATAATCATGACAATACGACATTTTCACGTCAGACACATTTTGATCACGGGAAAATACCAGTCGCAATGTTGTTTGTATACATTGACGAGCACACCGAAGATCGACGCAAAAAAAGGTCCGTCGCACCAAAATTGATGACATAGACGCCGGTTGTCGTGACGTAGAACGACCAGAGAATAAATCCCGTATTTTTTGTTCGGAGACGACAAACTTGGGTTGTGCATGTGATAATAGCTTGTTAAGGTATAGAATGACTTGTACACCATACCATTTGCCAATGGGTTAAATCTGGAATTTGCAAAGACCATGGAATAAATAAACCGAATGCTCAAACATGCAAAGAAATATGTGTATTTCCATAAATGTTTTTACATGCGGGTTGGTTTTTACTGTCATGTGATCTCTTTGGCGTCATGATTCCATGGAACACTGCATGTCCTTGTTATTCTGAAGTAGGTGTTCAAGGTGTTTAACCCTTTGAGTGCCAAAGTCAATTTTTGTCGCCTTTACAGAATATATGTGAGTCAAATTTTTTCAGATTTTTGCCAAATTTTTGATAAAGAACTGTAGCCAAGGAAATGTGATTTCCATTTGGTCCAAAATTATCAAAAAAATTACAGAAAAATTCATAAAAATTTGGTAAAATGTTCCACTGAAATTTTAGTTGGAAAAATTACAGCACTCAAACTTAGTGTTAACATAATCTGAATTCTGTGTTTTGTAGAAAGTGTAAAGTGTACCAATCTGCTGCCTATTTCAGACATTCTTTGATTTGCTACTTAGTAAGCAAGAATTTGAAGAAAATATGTTCTTTAATTTGCTACCTTGTATACAGCAAATATTTGAAGTGCATTTTTCTAATATCTATGCTCAATTTAAGATCTTTCATGAATGATTTGAAACATAAACCTATATGGTAAAAAATATTAATTTTGATTTTCAGGGTGTATCAGCAAACATTCCAAGTACTTTACTTAAAGCTGCTGCAGACATGACAAATAAAGCTTTCCGTTGTAATCATGACGGATGTGGAAGAATGTACACTACAGCCCATCATCTTAAGGTAAGCAAGAATGTACAGGCCATCATCTTAAGGTAGAACGCACCTCGGAGACACAAATTAGGACTCTCAAACTCTTACATTTCTTTTCTAATATACCACTTGTGGGGGTTCATTTTAAAGGTATACTGTCACCTGTTCCAATTTTGCAACAGTTACCATGGAAAGAGAAAATCTAACCAATCACACATTTTAAGCGGGTGGCCGCTTTTTAAAAACAGCGCCCTCACTTGGGCATTTGGAATACCAAGGAACGCCCCTTTGACTATATATGGGCATACTTAGATTACAGGTGACTGTATACCTGTAAACCTCTTGGTGTAAGAAACTTTTCACAGGCTTACTTTTTCGAAATGAAATTCGCAAATATTATTTTTCTCCATAGAGTTAACACAGGGATGGCGCCCATTTTGCATTTCAAATATCGGTAAATCTTGAGTTATTTATTTCCCTAGTACCTAAATTTGCGCGGTGACCCCGATTTTTATTCTTGATTTTGAAAGAGAATGGTTGAAAGATTCCTTACGGAAATTTTTAGCAAAAGTTTAATTTTTCACTTTGAGGTGCGAATGTGCACTACAGCCCATCATCGTAAAATTTCACTTCAGATATCATGGGTCATTAACCATGCATTATGTTTTGACATGCTAGTATATGGCCACATATAGAATACAAATTGTTGTAAAAGAATAACATGTGACACTCCATCTTAAATTACTAAATACAAGTACACTTCTGCACAAAAGTGAGTTTATGTTTGCTTTTTCTGGTTTGTAATGTTTTTTAAGGTTCATGAAAGGGCACACACTGGAGATAGACCGTACAAATGTGAACACCCAGGATGTGGCAAGGCCTTTGCAACAGGTTATGGATTGAAAAGTCACACAAGAGTACATACAGGAGAGAAGCCTTACAAATGCCCGGAAGAAAGCTGCCAGAAAGCATTCAAAACATCAGGAGATTTACAAAAACATGTCAGAACTCATACAGGCAAGTCTTGAGGCAGATACCATCATGGATGATTTTTAATGCGGGATTGTCCCTTGTGTCGTTTCTACCTTCTTTTTGTCGTCCTCATGATAAAACTCACACCAGTGTCCATGAATGGCTTAAAATGCTGAGGGTTCTTTCAACATTCTGTTTGATAAGTGTAATGTCTTACTTTCATTGCAATGTGAATTTATGTCATAAAGAAGATGACATCTTAAAAACAAAGGACAGCACCGTGGGAAAACTCTGTCATACTGACTTGCTGGAATCCTTGAACCAAGTATTTAACAGAGTTACATTAAAATGCCAAATTTAATATTTATTTCATTTATTTGATGATTTGACAGGAGAAAGACCTTTCAAATGTCCCTTTCAAGGGTGTGACAGAGCTTTTACAACATCAAATATACGCAAAGTTCACATTCGGACTCACACTGGTGAGAGACCTTATATCTGCCAGGAGGAAAGCTGTGGTAGAGCATTTGCCAGTGCTACAAACTATAAGAATCATATGAGAATACACACAGGTAAGATCTATCTTTTCTTTCAAGGAAAAAGAGGTATTGGTTAGAGTATCATTTCAAGTGTATTCAATGAAGAATGAAAGAAATGTCATCATACAGATGTATACATAACATTCAACAATCTTCTATGATAATCTTCTGTAACATTCAACAATCTTTTAACAATCTTCTATAACATTCAACAATCTTCTATAACAATCTTCCATAACATTCACAATCTTTGATAACAATTTTCTATAATATTCAACAATCTTCTATCTTCTATAACATTCAACAATCTTCTATAACAATCTTCTGTAACATTCAACAATCTTCTAAAACAATCTATTCCATACTTTCAACAATCTTCTATAACATTCAGTAATTTTCTGGAACGTTCGAACTTTTTTTGTAGCATTCAACAATCTTACTTTGATTTACTGTATTACCATCTATTGTGTCAACGTTATCAGTTTAGTAATATCTTGGCAGAAAACAGCAACCATCATTCAGCAAGCCGATTTAACCCTTTGAGCGCCAAAGTCAATTTTTGTCACTTTTATAAAATATACCCAACTCAATTGTTTTCAGATTTTTGCCAAAATTTTGATTAAAACCTGTAGCCAACGAAATGTGATATCCATTTGGTCCAAAATTATAAAAAGCATTAAAGAAAGATTCATGAAAATTGGTAAAATGTTGCAGTAAAATTTTGGTGGGAAAAATAACAGCACTCAAAGGGTTAAGCTATGAAATGACTTGTTTTGTCATTTCTTTCCTGCAGGTGAGAAGCCCTATGTGTGTACTGTAGCAGGCTGTGGAAAGCGTTTTACTGAGTATTCCAGTTTGTATAAACACCATGTTGTACACACACATTCCAAACCATACATTTGTAACCACTGTGGCAAGACATACAGACAGACATCAACACTAGCCATGCATAAAAGAACTGCTCATGGTGACACTGAGGCAACAGAAGAAAGTGAAGCACAATTGTTTGTTCAACAACAAGGTAAGAGCTTTAATTACTACAAGAGGTAGTCGAAGGGGATTTTTGAATAGAGCTTATCAGTGGTCCAAGGTGGATTTGTGAATAGAGCGTATCGGTGGTCCAAGGGGGATTTGTGAATAGGGTTTCTCTGTCTGTATGTCCATGTGTCCCTCATAGTCATTTCTTAGACCTTAAAGGTACACGGTCACTGTAAATTTGCATATTCCATATATGGTAAAGGGGTTAGGGCTTAGCGTACCACCCTGTAACACCTGTAGCTGTCAATCCTCCATATTTGATACGTCAAAGAACATGCAGACGACGCTGCTAAATATGCCATGGCTGGTCGTGTGGAGGCGCCCTTTTTAAGGCGGCCACTTGCGTAAAATCTGTGATTGGCAATTAAAAAACAGGTGACCGAATACCTTTAACCAAGGCTGTTCAAATTTGACATACTAATAACAGAGAACAAAGGGAACGCACTGCCACTTGTTCCTGATTACAGTCCAATATCCAATCCAATATGAGTACAATGTTGCCATTCTCCCAGGAAATTTTTCATGTCAGTGGCCATAACACACATATGCCTGATGTGAGTGTTTACACTCCATTATACTATCCGCTATGGTTGCCTGGCAGTTGTTTATAAATTTTTTTTACAGCCCACTGTATCACACAGAAATTGCTGAACAGATATCAGTAAACTGGAACAGGAAAATTGCCTGAAATTTAATTACCATCTTTATAACTCCCTAACACTACCTGTTTTTTTATATCATTTGAAAACAGAATGTCATTTGTTTTCTTGTAAACGGGTCATTCAAAACTTGGTAGTTTTTGACAGTTTACTCAAATGATTTGATTTACTCAAATGATTTGACTCAATGTAGGCTTCAGTAAACAACAAAGTTGAGCAGATTATAGAACTTTCATTTTGCCTGGAAATCTTCTCAATAAACGCATAGTCTTAATTGGTAAACAAGTTGATTCTCATTTCTCTTCAGTTGTTGGTGAAGCTGTTGCAGCAGCCGCTGCAGTTGCTGCTGCTGCTGGAATACCTGCTGCAAAACGACCTCGTATCCAATATCAATTAAATGCTCAGGGAGAAGACCAACTTGCAGATACTACTACAGCAGATGGTAGTGGTGAGACAAATGAAGTAACAACATCAGCTACATTAGTTTCTACAGTATCACAGGAAGGCATTGTAACCACAACTGATACAGATGCTGCAATTGCTGCAATGCAAGCTGCAGCTGAAGAACCTGATGCAACCAGTATTGCAGCAATACAAGTATGTAATCAACACTAATACTCCCAACAAATTTATTTTCTGTAATAAACATACAATAGTACCCAGTGAATGTATTCACATTTAGTTTTACAGGAAATGAAACACACTTTGGCAGGCATCATTAAAGGGACAAAGTCGCCCATTTTTCATGAATTTTGTTTGATACGAGATACTACTGATATTGTTAGATAAGTTGAAAGATACTGATTGAATGGATCACCATGCATATATTCGATCCCAATTTTAGACATATTTAATGAAACCATGGTGAAAATGAATTAATTGTCATGACCATTAATTCATTTTTGCAATGGTTTCATGTATCGTGTTTAAAACCGAGGTCGAATATATGTATGGTCACCCATTCATTCAGTATCTTTCAACATGTTAAATGATATAAGTAGTATCTTGTATCAAACAGAATTCATGAAAAATGGGCAACTTTGTCCCTTTAATTGAAACACATGGAATATCAGTAATCACCTAATATCATTCTACTCTTAGTCTCTTTTCTTTAAAGGGCCACTTTTTGACATCGGCAAAAAAATAAACCACCCCCCCCCCCAAGCCAAAGAAACTGACCAGTCCCTAAGTATCTGATAATGCTATTTTATAAAGTGTTCATCGAGAAAGCATTTTCACATTTTCAATTGTCAGCTGATATTGGAATTTAAATGTAAAGAATAGAAACATAATTGGTGGGATATATGCAGCAAAATTATCTGAAAACAACAAATGGGTCCCTCCAACTGGTATGATAAGCATGTTTTATGCAAATAGACATGGCTGTATGGCAGCGTAGTGGGTCCCATATGGCTGTATTGCAGCATAGTGGGGTACACATGGCTGTATGGCAGCATAGTGGGGTACACATGGCTGTATTGCAGCATAGTGGGGTACACATGGCTGTATGGCAGCATAGTGGGGTACACATGGCTGTATTGCAGTACAATGGGTACACACGGCTGTATTGCAGCATGGTAGAGTACACACATGGCCTAATTGCAGCATAGTGGGATACACATGGCTGTATTGCAGCGTACATGTAGTTGGTCACACATGACTGTAGTTGAAGGTTAAATTTGATATCAGTCCTGGATATTACAAATGTTTTTTCTTGGTTTATATACAGTTCTTCTGGCGTTGCTCTATCAGTTGTTCATGTTGTGATTGTTTTCTCACTTTCTTGTCTTATCAGCTTGCAAATCAGCAACAACTGGAAGAAGCAGTCGCAGTTGGATTACAACAACAAGATGGAACAGCCCAACAAGAAGGAGTACAAATCTCAGAAGAAGCAAGTACAACAGAAGCAATAATGGCCTACCAAGCGTAGATATGCCAATAATGGCTTACCAACCGTAGATATGCCAATAATAGCCTACCAAGCATAGATATGCCAATAATGGCCTACCAAGCATAGATATGCCAATAATGGCCTACCAAGCATAGATATGCCAATAATGGCCTACCAAGTGTAGTTAAATTCAGACTACCAGTTTTTGTCTCTTTCTTTTCGACTTCTGTGATATTTATCATCCGATTCAATACATTTTGAGTAGATCAGTGATCACAGTATGTTTGCATGTCCCTGACATTATCGGACTTTACAGAAGGCTCAGCACAGTAACACGTCACATGACAAGCGTTGTGATATGCCGTAAATATTAGCTAATATGCTTACATTAATGCAGCATTTTACTGACCAATCAGTCAATACATATGCTACGTTCATATCATCAATCAGATATGAGAACAGATGGACAACTGACTTTAAAGATTTATGAATTTTTTGTACTTTTCACAAAGGAAAGATCAATCTTGTGCAAAAGGAAACACTTTAAAAGTTTAATATTTCATGTCACCTTTAATGCGAATCACAGTATGGTGGTCTTGGCTTGTTGTAAATATCCAATCAATACACATACAAATACCTCAATTTACAATCATCTGTAACCAGTTTTGAGGTCAAAACAAGTCTTGTGATGTCAAAAGTAATAATTCACAAACATCAATTCATATTTGCTGATTTTATCATTTAATTCTGAAGAAATAACTTGACACATGTCATATTTACTGAGGTAAGTGAGTTGTTTAAATTTCAATTTGGTTCAAAAGTATTACGGTAGTATTTTTATTGTGTGATGTTTTGGCTGTGATTGATAAGGTTTCCTCATAAAACAAGTTTCAAAGAGGAGAGTATAGTGACCTGGTCTAAAGTTCCTACCTTTAATACATTATTTTTTCTTTTATTTAATTGAAAAATTTTGTAACTTCTTACCATTTCCTGTACCATGGCTTTTAATAGGATGAAGTTACATTTTTCAGGGCTATATGCATTAAATCTAGAAATAAGTCTGCCAAAATTGATTTCTCTGTCCACAAATTTGTAGTGTTTGTATTTTTCTGTTGATATGACTTGGTAATATTATATAATTCATTATGTGGATTTTTTCAAATTTATAGACAAATAAACAAGACTCTGACAATAAAACAAACTGATCGCCAACCTGTCTATTCTCCAACAAACAACATTAGAACATTAGATTTGGAGATTTAAGTGTCTGTCACACAATTAGTTTTTTCCCTGACACCAATATCCCAGTACATCAATGAAACAAGCTATACAAACATTAGAATATTTTAATGAAATTTAGGTAGTAGTTTGTGTATAACACTTCAGTATCTATAACACTGCATTATCTATAACTCTGCATTATCTATAACACTGCAGTATCTATAACATTGCAGTATCTATAACACTGCAGTATCTATAACACTGCAGTATCTATAACACTGCAGTATCTATTACACTGCTGTATCTATTACACTGCAGTGTCTATAACACGGCAGTATCTATTACACTGCAGTAACTATTACACTGCAGTATCTATTACACTGCAGTATCTATAACACTGCAGTATCTATAACACTGCAGTATCTATAACACTGCTGCAGTATCTATTACACTGCTGTATCTATTACACTGCAGTGTCTATAACACGGCAGTATCTATTACACTGCAGTAACTATTACACTGCAGTATTTATAACACTATAACACTGCAGTATCTATAATGCAGCAGTATCTGTAACACTGCAGTATCCAAACTATTGATTTCTCTGTCCACAAATTTGTAGTGTTTGTATTTTTCTGTTGATCTGACTTGGTAATATTATATAATTTATTGTGTGGATTTTTTCAAATTTATAGACAAATAAACAAGACTCTGACAATAAAACAAACTGATCACCAAGCTGTCTATTCTCCAACAAACAACATTATAACATTAGATTTGGAGATTTAAGTGTCTCTTCACACAATTAGTTTTTTTCCCCTGACACCAGTATCCCAGTACATCAATGAAACAAGCTATACAAACATTAGAATATTTTAATGAAATTTAGGTAGTAGTTTGTGTATAACACTTCAGCATCTATAACACTGCATTATCTATAACACTGCAGTATCTATAACACTGCAGTATCTATAACACTGCAGTATCTATAACACTGCAGTGTCTATAACACTGCAGTATCTATAACACTGCAGTATCTATAACACTGCAGTATCTATAACATTGCAGTATCTATAATGCTGCAGTATCTATTACACTGCAGTGTCTATAATACTGCAGTGTCTATTTCACTGCAGTGTCTATAACACTGCAGTATCTATAACACTGCAGTATCTATTACACTGCAGTATCTATTACTTTGCAGTGTCTATAACACTGCAGTATCTATAACACTGCAGTATCTATAACACTGCATTATCTATAACCTTGCAGTATCTATAACACTGCAGTATCTATAATGCTGCAGTATCTATTACATTGCAGTGTCTATAACACTGCAGTATCTATAACACTGCAGTATCTATTACACTGCAGTGTCTGTAACACTGCAGTATCTGTAACACTGCATTATCTATAACACTGCAGTATCTATAACACTGCAGTATCTATTACACTGCAGTATCTATAACACTGCAGTATCTATAACACTGCAGTATCTATAACACTGCAGTATCTATAACACTGCAGTATCTATAACACTGCAGTATCTATTACACTGCAGTATCTATTACACTGCAGTATCTATAACGCTGCAGTATCTATAACACTGCAGTGTCTATAACACTGCAGTATCTATTACACTGCAGTATCTATAACACTGCAGTATCTATAACACTGCAGTATCTATAACCTTGCAGTATCTATAACACTGCAGTATCTATAATGCTGCAGTATCTATTACATTGCAGTGTCTATAACACTGCAGTATCTATAACACTGCAGTATCTATTACACTGCAGTGTCTGTAACACTGCAGTATCTATAACACTGCATTATCTATAACACTGCAGTATCTATAACACTGCAGTATCTATTACACTGCAGTATCTATAACACTGCAGTATCTATAACACTGCAGTATCTATAACACTGCAGTATCTATAACACTGCAGTATCTATAACACTGCAGTATCTATTACACTGCAGTATCTATAACACTGCAGTATCTATAACACTGCAGTATCTATTACACTGCAGTATCTATAACTCTGCAGTATCTATTACACTGCAGTGTCTATAACACTGCAGTATCTATTACACTGCAGTATTTATAACACTGCAGTATCTAAAACACTGCAGTATCTATAACACTGCATTATCTATAACCTTGCAGTATCTATAACACTGCAGTGTCTATAATGCTGCAATATCTATTACACTGCAGTGTCTATAACACTGCAGTATCTATAACACTGCAGTATCTATTACACTGCAGTATCTGTAACACTGCAGTATCTGTAACACTGCAGTATCTATAACACTGCAGTATCTATAACACTGCAGTATCTATTACACTGCAGTATCTATAACACTGCAGTATCTATAACACTGCAGTATCTATTACACTGCAGTATCTATAACTCTGCAGTATCTATAACACTGCAGTATCTATTACACTGCAGTATCTATAACACTGCAGTATCTATAACCCTGCAGTATCTATAACACTGCAGTATCTATAACACTGCAGTATCTATAATTCTGCAGTATCTATTACACTGCAGTATCTATAACACTGCAGTATCTATTACACTGCAGTATCTATAACACTATAACACTGCAGTATTTATAACACTGCAGTATCTATAACACTATAACACTGCAGTATCTATTACACTGCAGTATCTATAACACTATAACACTGCAGTATTTATAACACTGCAGTATCTATAACACTGCTGTATCTATTACTCTGCAGTGTCTATAACACTATAACACTGCAGTATCTATTACACTCCAGTATCTATAACACTGCAGTATCCATTACGCTGTAACATCATGCTGCAACCTTTGTGACTAGTGTGCTTACATGCCATGCAACACATGCTAACAAGAGGTTCCTTTAATACAAAATAATAATATTCTTAGACTAGTTGTAAGCTCACATTTGGTATACCGATGTGAGGTTATTGTATAAGCTGAAGTTGGTGGCGTCTGTATGTATGTGTGTATGTATGTATGTGTGTATGTATGTATGTACAGTATGTCGGTCAACATCAACAACTTGCGAATCGCTACACTTTTTAGCTTGGTATTTGGTGTGTAGATGCATCCGGACTACAGATGGTATTTTGTTCAATTGAAGTTTGCATTGCCAAAATTATGCAAATTAGCTTTAAAATGTGAAAATGGTCAAAAATTATAACTCAAGAACCGCTGTGTTGATTGCCTTGAAAATTAGTGTGCAGGTACCTTTGATGGACTTTATACAGTTAATATATCGTGAAGATATCTTGAAATTTGTATTTTTGCTGCATTTTTTGGTTATTTTTCTCATTTTAAGTAAAAATTATTCTTCTCTGAAACCGTCGGCCCAATTGCTCTCAAGTTTAGGGTGGATGTTTGCAAGGATGCTACCCTTCTAATTTCTTGAAATTATAACAAAATTATCAAAATTACCATTTTGGGGCAATTTTTGTCATTTTTGGTCAAAAAATCTTGAAAAATCTTTTGTCTTTGAAAATCGCTGGACAGACAGCTGTATATTTGGTATGTTGGTGCATCCTAGGCTATAGACGGGATTTTTATCAAATGAAGCTTGCATTGCTCAATACAAATGAGCTTTAAAACGTGAAAATGGTAAAAAATTACTAAATTAAGAACTGCTGTTTTGATTGCTTTGGAAATAAGTATGCAAGTACATAAGTTGGACCTTATTATGTATATCGGGAAGAGTAACATTTTGTATTTTTGCTTAAATTTTGGGAATTTTTCCTCATTTTAAATAAAAATTCTCTGAAACTGGTTGCCCTATTTCTCTGAAATTTGAGTTAGATATTTGCAAGGATTTTAACCTTCTAATTTGTTGAAATTATGACAAGCAAAATTACCATTTTGGGGCAATTTTTAGCTCACATTTGGTTATACCAATGTGAGTTTATTGTATAAGCTGAAGTCGATGGTGTCTGTATGTATGTGTGTATGTATGTATGTATGTATGTATGTATGTACGTACAGTATGTCCGTCAACATCAAAAACAGGCAAACCGCTGCACGTTTCAGCTTGGTATTTGGTGTGTGGATACATCCTGGGCTATAGATGGGATTTTATTCAAATGAAGTCTACATTGCCAAAATTATGCAAATGAGCTTACAAAATGTGAAAATGGTCAAGAATTAATAACTCAAGAACCGCTGTTTTGATTGCTTAGAAAATTTGTGTGCAAGTATCTTAGGTGAACATAATACAGTTTTACTAATATTGTGAAGATATCCTTAATTTTGTATTTTTGCTGAATTTTTTGGTGATTTTTCTCATCTTCAGTGAAACTTCTTCTTCTCTGAAACTGCCAGCCCAATCGCTCTCAAATTTGGGTTGGATCTTTGTGAGGGTGTTACTCTTCTAATTTGTTGAAATTATGAGAAAATTGGGTAGATTACTATTTTGGAGCAATTTTGTCATTTTTGGTCAAAAAATCTTAAACAGTATTTTCTTTTTAAAACCCCTGGATAGACAGCTTTTATATTTGGTACACAGACGTACAGAGATGACAATAGTTAGATATGTGGAAATTGTCCTGAAATATACAAATTTGTATTTTTAAGACAATATTGTCATTTTTGGTCAAGAAAACTTGTTCTCAAAATTACTTGTTTGATAGCTTTGTAATTTGGTATAAAGTCTTGAGGGATGTTATTAGATAAATTTTCTGCTCAAAGTGTTGAGAAACACCCAAATTTGTATATTTTAGATAATTTTCTCAGTTTGTGGACTTAAATGACCTACAACAACCCAGGATATGTTGTGAGACAGTTTCGAAGGCTGTGAACATAATTATGTCATATTTGGTATCAATTTGTAGGAAAATTTGATCCAGAAATCAAAGCTGAGGTGAATTTTTTCATTGCGGATCAACTTTTGCAACATTTCCACGTAAGACACACAAGAACTGATGAAAAATTTGGATCCAGGATAATTCCAGATGTTGTAATCACCGCCCACAGTGGAAGGCATTTCACTATCTGTAACTAACTTAAGTGCTGTTTACATTAGAATGATAACACTTATCGCATTAATTAAAAACTCCCCAAGGCTGTAAATACATTTCCTGTCATCTGGCGTTATGTAATACCAAGGGATGGAACATTTTATATTCAGGAGGGGGTAGGGTCTAGAAGATTGATGAGGTACCAATACTTTTTTACCAGATCCCTTGTACATTTTTTTTGCCCACTCCCACCTTTTCTTTTTATCAAGCCTTCTAGATCTCTGTCTATTTTTTGTCGTTGACATTTGCTTATGTATTTAGGATCTGCTTGTCCCATTGCTATAGAAGTTGATATGCATGTTCCTAAGGATGACCTCCAGTACCTAAGTTGGAGATCTTATTTGCTTTTGTCATTCTTGTTTTTCCTGGTTTAAATATTTCTCGGATGGACCAGTTTAAACGGAATGTGAGCACACGGTCCTTGACGGTGTTTTTGTCATTTGTGGTCAAGAAATCTAAAGAAATCAGAAAACAGTACTGTACTGTAGCTATAGTATTTCAGTTGAGATCAAAGTCCCAGATCAGTGATGGGGCCCTGCAGATGTTGGATGCTCTTTGATAACAAAATGCTGAAATCAACGTAAATGAAAAACTAATAAATTGGGCAATAAGGCAGAGATAAAGAAAGGGTTATAGAGAGGGACATCTGTAGAACAGGAGCTAAAGTGTTTGCCTGGTGGATCACATGAAACTTCGTTAAAGCACAGGGGACAGGAGTCAGTCCCCTGGGGGGGGGAATGGTGGGGTTCTTGATCATTGATTTAATGAAACATTGTATTAAATGTAAAGAATGCGTTTTGGTCAATGTCCTCCATAAGTCCTGATGATCTTGGATCGCCCCTCCCGACAAAGTCCCCGTAGTTAAGGTATTTCGCGCAGACATAAATGTATTTCGTGCAAGGACGACTAAACTCCCGAGGATGTCCTATCGGCCCTCTGCCCGAGTCCCGATCGTCAAGTAAAAACGTATTAGGCTGCATTCACTAAAACTTCCGGAGGAGGCAGGAGAATCCAAAATTTTTTTCAAATGCCCTCCTTGACAAACCCACAGTGTATTTTCTTCTGACTTGTGATAACATTGAAATCCCCTGTCCTCCGCTCTTTAAGGGATTGGACAGAAATTACAGGTGGGTCGCAATTTTTTGGCAAGCACTTTTGAAGGGTCATGAAATTTCACGCATGTCTTTGGGGGATTGTTAGCATTTTTGTGCAACTATTAAAAGGCAAAATGTGGCCGATAAAATGCTTCATCGAAAAATATCAAATCAAAGTAGCCTACATGGGAGTCTGTTGGACAAATCAACATTTTCCCATAAAAAGAAGCTATATCTGTACACTTACATATGTTTGATAATTCATGTATATAATTTGCTTGAAGCTATATCTGTACACTTACATATGTTTGATAATTCATGCATATAATTTGCTTGAAGTGGGGGTAAAGAGTGCATGTGTGTATAAAATTTGAGTTTTGGATTTCATCGATAATGTTGATTAATGGTTGTCTATGAGAAAACTATGAACACTATTTTTCCAATATAGAACTAGCAATATCTGTGTTAAGTAATATAAATGTACTGATTAGAATAGGATAGTTACAAGAGCATAATTATGTGTTCAAGAAATTTGATTATAGACAGAATTCCCTCCAATTACAACGTTTCTGTTGTTCCAAATTGTCTGACAAGTAATGTAAATCTCAGAGTCATTGACCGCGACATTGCAGGCCGAACAAGATTCAAGCATTTCTTGGTAGAATCTCGGCAGGGGCAGGCTGAGTGATTTAATATCAAAGTTACACTTGAATAGGTACTTTCCACCCACAGATTTTAGGCGATGGCCTAGAAAGAGTTTTCAGGGGTGCTCTATGTTTTCATCTAGATACCTTTTAATAAGGTTTATACGCATAAGCTTGTGTGTAGTTTTTACATCGGGAGCATTTAAGCCCTCCTCGGAAACCCCTCTGACCATTACCTTTCTGGTTATTCTATCTTTCCCATTCCAGAGAAAATTGAAAATAAGCTTTCAAATCTCTTAAGAATTTCAGGTGTTATTGTGGTCATTCTCATGACGTAATTTAGTTGTGATAGGGCGAAGGTTTTCAAATATATGTAAGCGTTGTTAAATATTGACTAGGCTGTAAGTAGTAAAGTAAAGGTGTACTTTTGGGATGAAGTAAGAATTTTACACCCATTTTATTCATTTATTTACATGAAGCGAAGGAAAAATTAACCATCCATGTAACTAAAGTATAACCCTGACCTATATACGAACTCACGCATGCGCGGCGCAGCCTGAACTAAGCGGGAAATTCCCTTCTGAGCATGTTTATACACGTTCCGAAGGTGGGAAGGTGGGAAATTCCGTGTGAGTCAAACCGGGTCATCAAACTAGCCTATATAAAGGAGCCTGTGTTGTCACGCGGCCGGGAGTCTAGCTGATGTTGAACACGAAGTTCCTATCGGTGCGAACTAAATTTCATATCCATTCAATCCATAATGTCTTAAATATCTTTCCAGAGGTGGACTAAATCCTTCTTGTTTTTGAATTTCTAGCGCCTGATGAAATATGTCCTGAATAAGTTCTGACCCCGGAGCCTCCTCGTTCCGAAGGGTTGCGCCTTTTTCTTGTATTTGTGTAAGCAGCTGTTTATATTGAACATAATAATGTTTATATTTCTCTCGTCTCTTTGCTACACCAGTTTTCCTTGTATCACATCAATAACAACACCTGGTATAGGAGTTAAGGCTAACAGTACCGGAACTGTCGGAATTGCCGCTATTACAGCAGAACTTACAAGAATTCCCTTAGTAATATTAAGAGCCATATCAATGCGACCCATTAATTTATAACTTCGTCGATATGCAGCGCTAGTTCTTTCGATATAGTCAGCCAATTGTTCAACGCTTTCAACAACTGAGATGTGCATTTTTTACTGTATATGTAAGGGGGGATAAAAAATAATTGTAGTAATATAGAAATACAATATGGCAGAAGGAGGAGAAGAAAATATAGATCTCCAACATTTCAATGATGCAAATTTGAATGATGATGATGATGCTGAAACATCTTTTATTGACAATAATACCCCTGCAGAAGACGATACTTTCCAGGCCGGCTCAAGCGACAGACCCGCAGGTGAGTCGTTGATTAGACAGAGAGAAGAACTTACAGATATAACGGCTAAGCAATACTTAGATAGTAATAGGATTACTGATATGGATAAACGAAGATTAATGCGTATAAATGCTAGTATTAGGGATGGAGAGCTGTATTATCGAGACGCTAGGCTGACATCAAATGAAGGTAAGAAGTCTTTAATGCCCTCCTCAATAAAAGGTAAGGGAGCTGCAGAATTTAAAAAAGATATATTAGGAATAGATCCAGATTTTGTATCAGAATTGACTGATAATGAAGCAAAAATGTTATTGAAAAGGCCGGCCGATAAACTCAAACCCTACGACATTGGACGACTCAGAGATAGAATAACAGATTTACGAGAAAATTTTAGCGATAATGCCGATGAAATACGTACTATCGAAAATAAAATCGAAAAATGGAATAATGAAAACCCTGAGTATAGAGCTATTAATGATGAATTAAGGATTGCGAATATGCATCTTGGCGAGCTTAACAACGAAAAAGTTAAAATAAGGCTAGAGAAAAGAGAAGTTGAAAAACAGTTAAAGGATCCTGAAACGAGCACCCAAGGAAAAGAAAAGCCAAGAAACTACTAGCTGAACTCATAACAAGAGAAGCTAAAGTTGACAATCGAATTGAATACGAACATGGTAAGATCAGTGAGGCACGTGAAAGTCTGGCTACTACTAGGTCTCTTCGTGATGTAATTTCCGATCCAGAATTGTCACTCAGGCTGAAGCTGACAGAATTATTTAAACGAAATGGTATAACAATCGCTGCAATACTGACTGCCATTGGAATGGGAATATCAACAATTGCCCTGGCTGTAACTAAAGGAGGAGGAGCAGGAACTGGCGCAAACGCAGGAGGTTCAGGTCCACCCAAAGTATATACAAAAGCGAAAGAAATTGTAAAGCAATTTGGCGAATGGTTAAAAACATTGGCCGCAAAAAGTGCTGCTGCAATACCAGGTTTAATCGGCTCCCTCGTCAGTTTTCTATTAAAAACAGCAGGATCGGTTGTCGGATTTGTCGGAGAACAGCTATGGATATTTTTAACTGGTTTAACATTAGTCATTATAAATAAAATTATGTATTAATATATGACACTCCCTACGTCATCAACATGTTTGGTGAAAAGAATATTGCAAAGTTTCTTTCTAAAAATAAAGACCTGTTTGGTTTCTCTGTCGAATTGGAATGGTGCAAACTCCGACGAGTAAATCGACATATACTTCGAGCAAATCCAGGTGTCCGACTCAAAGATGATAATCTTTATCATAACATATTAGCTTTCGTGAAGGAATGTCAAAAGACTAACTTCTTTAAGCGACTAGAATTCATAGCTGTATTCCAGGATACTGAGGATGACCAAGAGGCTCATCATCTCCAAGAATATTGGGTTCTTCGATTGATTCGCGACACAGGCAATCGATTTATCTTTCAGGCAGACGGAAATATTTACGTAAAGATGTGATTTTTTCTTCTAAGTTATTATATACACGAAGTGAAATGTAAGATGTGATTTATTTTCTTTTTTCTTCTACTATATACATTACACGAAAATGGGGTACGATAGAACATTATCACCGACTTTCACCAACCGAATACCGAATGGAACGAAGTCAGAAAGAACTCATCATGTGATTGCTCATAATCCAAGTGAGGCAGATCCAGGCCAGACACTTATCATACGATGTCCAAAGTTAGAAAGCGGAGTACTCTTAGTTCCAGATACTTTCGACCTGGTTTTTGATCTCGAAGTAATGGGAGGTGGAACTACCCGATGTAGTACAAAATGTTGCAAAAAATTTGGTGGAGCGTATGAAACTCACATTTGAGGGCCAGACACTTTCCGATTTGAATAAATATAACCTCATTGAATGCTATCGTGATCTCTTCAAACATAAAAGGAGAGAACGAACATGACACTGTACGGAATTCAGAACGAAATCTAAGAAAATTAAGAAGCGGTGCGGCCAATGCAGATGCTGACGTCGTGGGCGATAATTACTTTTTGACACATATAAAACAAAATATGCTATTCGTCTCACTCATCCCCTCGTGACAGGCCATGGAGTTGCATATCCAAAAGCGTTAGGGAGTCATATTGAATGGGAAATTACGTTGGCACCCGCCCCCCAATTAATTGTCAGTAATAAACTGATTACAACCAATTATAAATTAAAAAACATTCAAATGGAATACGAGACAATTTCTGATCTCGATCTCGCGAGGTCAACTGCTGGTTATTACAACGGTGGAAAAAGTTACCTTTACGAGCATATACATTATTTTAGAACAATCCCATTCAAAGAATCGGACACGGTTATCAATGAAAATATAATGTACCACGACGTAGCATAGAGGTATCGCTATACTCTTCACTAAAAATCAGAATCAGGAAGAACTGAACAGTGAACTTTTCTTTAACCCATCCATTGAATCTGTGTCTGTAATGATTGAAGGCATTGCAAATAAAGTGTACGCTCAGAAGATGATACCAAGACAATTTTGGCGAGGGACGGTATTTGGCGAGAGGTGCGACGGTATTTTGCTGAAGATAAAGATTGGTGTGAAATTGATATAGATGAGGCTGATTATTTGAAGAATAAATTCTGTCTGTTTATCGATCTGCGTAGCTTTAAAGATATTGAATTTCATGGAAATGGTTTAAAAGTAATGAACACAAAGGACGGAATTCAACTTGAGATCCTGAAGAAAGATACCGCGTGGGGTGGCGATGACGCTCACAATGATAATATATTTGCCCACATTTATGTTATCAGTGATGCCCAGGTCACTGTTGAAAATAGTAGATTAATGTCTTTACAATTTTAAACCATGACCATGACCTGTCCGTCCTATCGGCCATGTTTCTGCCAACCATTCTCCCGTGTCTGGATTGTATAACTGCACACGTTTGATATCATTTGGCGCCATCATGATTTTACTACGCTTTTCACTACAGATTTCTCCAGGTTTTTTCCTCACAAATTGAACAAATTGTGCCCGCTCGGTCTCCTTCCTTCGGAATTTCCCAGTTTCAAATAGATCTTTATAATCTTCAAAGTTTAAATGTTTTCTAACACAAACATCTTTCACCCCTTTATTTTTTTTCGTCTCCGAAGTTGGAGTTCGAAAAGCATACACTTTCGAGCGTATGCCGACAAAATCAAGAATAGGTTCACCATTCAACTCATCTTTAAATTTACCTATCCTTTTTTATTAATCTTCGGAAAGATGGGGGTCACCATGGCCCCACTCATCCCACTAGTATCATATATAGACTTCTCACCATTCTTTTCAACATCTTCTCGGACTATATCATTGAAAGTGCTGACGCGTGAGCCGTCCGGGTCCGGGGAGGGAGGTAGGGGCACACTGTAAACCAAACTGTCAGTATCCATGTAGGCTAATCGTATTCCAGGGAACTGGACCCGAAAGTAATTGTAATGCGTCTCATACATAAGCAGCTTAGAAAGTTCCAGTACTGCGGCGCCGATGAAAACTGGTTTTACATATTTATGCTCATCCGTTTTCAGTTCCAGTAGGGCACTGTCGCAGGAATCGCCATCCTCTCGGAAGTTATGAAAGTTATATGTTTCATCTTTGGATTATACTTCTGAATCTTTTTACGTCCACTATCCGTGCCCCTATCGGAACCGTTCCGTGAGGGGTTCCAGTCCGAAACAAATTTAAAGTCTCTGTACTTTCGAACATCTTCTATTGTCTTACCGAACATTGCATTATTCATCAGCTTATAGAAATTCTTTTCAAAATCTGTCGTCCCCTTTGTCCTCATTTCAGTGTTAAAGTCAATATATTGTTTGAGACATGGAGCTTCATCGAAAGCAAGCACCCGATGAATCTTTTTCAATCTCATTCCCATCCGAAGATAGAATTCCAGCAACTTGTAGTGTAAGACATAGGACTCTCTATCCATCACACTTGTAATCAGTCGACCGCCCTGCCTCGGAATTCATAGTGATGTGGTGCTAATGGCAAATCGCTGTGTTCTTCATGTAATTCGGGGGGATATTCTAAGTCTACTTCTAGAAAACTTGGTGGAAAGGTGGAACCAGGTCCCCCCGTTCCGCCCCCTTCTTCCCATTCTATCGTCATCCAATGAAGTCCGCCCGTAGGCATATCCTGACTCATTGCATATCCGTAAAGATTATTAGCATCGAGATATTTTATTTCGGTTAATGGTTTCTCCGGATCATAATTCCCACCTATCTCATCCATAGTATAAGCAGGATGATTTGTCTGTAAATAATGAATATTACACTGGCTGATACCACCTCTAATTCCCCTCTGAATGAATTTCATTGCTCAGCATCTTGAATTAGTTTAAATTATTACCTGTGAAAAGTAACATAGCATCCCATGTCAAGCCAGGCGCTGACATGTAATGGGCCGGATCTAACTTATATGCCCTTAAACATGTGTCGCGGAAATTTTCGAATATATTTGCAAGAAGTAGAACGTCAGTCTCACAATAGAATTCCATATAATCACGAATCGTCTTACATCCAACTTCGTCCCATACTCTTAATGCATGTTCGTAATCGGACTCTGAAATCCCCTCTTCCGTCAATTCGCTATAAAATTCCCCCCTCTCCGGGAGCTGGTTCTCTCCCAGTCTGTCAACCGAGTCTAAATATTCGTAGGGGAAGGGTGTTTCTTTCGCCCTTTGAATGTCCGGGTACGAAAGTGGTACTGCCGTCCATCCGTGGTCCGGCACAGTCGTTGCCAACTTCGCCAATGACCCCATCATCAACTGAGCACTGTCCATAAACTTTATAGAAAAGAAACGTTTCTTTATCTCCCTCTTCCCTCCGGCAACAACAATTGAGGCGTGAAAAATAAATGTTTTCGAGAGACCCATAATTCCTCCATTGCTCGTCTTAGCTATGATTTTAGGCTCTGGTCCCCCTCCGGCGTCGATTTCATGTAATTCTTTCAAAATAAAAGAACCATCGTATCCCTTGAGGTTGTGAAAGTAGATAGGAATGGTTCTCGACGGCCGGCATCCTTCGCAATAGAAGGTCGCCTCATCCTTCACTACTCGGTATCCGGCGGGCTCCGGACACGCAATACAGTCTGGATTGCCGTAATTAGAAGGATCCCCCATCGGTATTATTTTCCAATAATACGATTTCGAATAATACTCAGCCCGTTCTTTCATATCCTTTAGAAAGTCTGTAACACAGGAGAGACCTGTAATGTTCTTTTACCATAAACAGTGGGTCGGCCTCGTTCCGAAGAGGTCCGCGATCCTCCCCACCCCCGTTCCACCATAACATACGAAAGACAAATTGGAATGTGCCGGCCGGTCCCCTTCTCAATAATTGCCTCAGTATCTGCATAGACGACGTAGGGGGCGGGGACCTTCTTCCGATGTCCTTCAAATTGACATACTTCCTTAGGAAAACTGGCTGGGCGGCGTCTGTTCCACAGTATACCTGATGTTTTTCTAATTCTTCTGTTGACTTAAAACCTTTTTACAAACCAGGCAAATACACTTCCTTCTGCGCTCATTCTTTCGATTAGTATGAGAATTAAGAAGACGATTTAATGAAGTAATTGGCACGAAGTGGCTATCGCGTGAACCCCCGCCCTCCCACCAACTATCAGTAATATATTTGCTACCCGATCGCTCCCAGAACCGTTCCGTCGGCTCCGCTGTATAACACAGTTATGTCTGACGGGTCGGAATCGGACTCGTGGATCTGAAATACTTGAAGTTTGATGCCTGGATTTGCTGCTCGAAGCGCCTGAATACAGTCAGATCGGCGGGCGTAGGAAAGGGAATACCTTCCCAACAGTAGTCAGCAATAAATGGGGCGTACGTATTCCATTTTCTCCTTACCTGACCACCCCTCTTTTCACGAAACTCGGGGTCGGTCAACTTTAAACTTGCTACGATGGCGTATTGAAAACAGTTCTCAGCACTACCGTTAGGGCCCGAAGGTAGCACCAGATCGCTAACACAATGCTTATTTTTTAACCATCTGGGAAGTTGGACTCGTTCCGTTCCCGTAGGAGCCCCAGCCCCGAGTAAAACTTCTACTAGAATTACTTCAAAATTAAGTATCTCCTCGAGAACGAGACCAGAACCCTCAACATTTTCAATTGTATCAAGCATACGATCGTAGCGATCTATTAATTGTTGCCCCACATCCGATCCCGATCCTCTTACATCTTTTGTGTATGTATCTTTTAATTTAACAGGTAATGTACGATTTTGTGTATTACCAGTTTTCGGATCCGATAATTTGACTTCCATTTCGGTATAAACAGAGTACATCTTTCGGGCCCCTTTGGCCATACCTTCAATATCCACCCCGATATCCCCGATATCCTTGACTCGCTTAACTTCAGGAAATTCTTTTCGTAAAACTGCTCCCTTGAATGCTGTATGTAATCGACGGGCCATCTTTATGATATATACTATCCTAAAAATTTTTAAAATGAAAAATAATTATTCTATGATAGGTCATCAAAATCCACTATAATATTTTTGTCAGCATTTATTTGTTTATATATCTCACCTAATCTTTCTAAGTCGACTAGTTCTTCCACATCTTGAATTTCTGGTTTATTAGGCGCAGCACAAAATATTAATCTCTCAACAGTGAAAGAAAGAGCACGCTTACTTAATCGCGGTTTAAATGCTAAGAATTCTATCTTACTACCTTTTCGGATATTACGAGGATTTTCTCGGACTGGTAGTAACGGACTCACTGTTTTAAAACCGCAGTCAATTTCTTGAACCATATCAATACATGTAGCGAAATCGTGAGCCCCTCTCCCTCTCCCTCTCCCTCTTTTAAACTGAAATTTAAAATACCTCATGCCCGGCTGAGGCCCCTCGCTCCCTCGCTTCTGATACACTTTAGATGGATTGTAAATCCGCACCCTTCGGTGACGGTTCCGATAGGATTCTTGGAGTGAGCGGCCAGGCTTGCAGCATAACTTTTAGCAGTGCTTGCATCGAAACTTTCACCTAGGGTACGGAATATTATTAAATCAGTAAACTTTGAAGACTCGGTTGCCAACGGACACACACCCCATCGCATGTAGCAGGATCTCTAGAACCATATTTAGGTCCGATGTTGAAAACTACTTCTAGCTCACTGTCTACGTATATGAAAGGATCTACATATTCACCAAATACTAATTTGCCTCCATCATCAATTTTGATGTTTTCTCCGGTTTCAAGTATTTTTATTGCATCTGAAATAGAAAGGATTGCCATTGTCTTATCGTATATATCTTAATAAAAAAAATTTTTTCTATGATATAGTATCCTAAAAATGTCATACATATTCATAAATGGACCAACTGGAAGTGGTAAGAGTTACGATGCAATAAATTTGAAAGAAGAGGGAGTTGCTACGGTGTATCACGTACCAGAATTTGACACTAGTTTTTCCAGCAACATTGCCGACTTTTATAATGGGCGTGTCACCCACGTTTCGATTGCCGATTTTCAGAACAGTTTATAGAACATACGCTTAGTTTACAATGTCAGGCTGGGAGGAGGGAGGAACAATACATTATTTGTGACTCTTCCATAATTCAACATCTAACTTTTTCTAGAATCCGGGGCGTTTCCACGGAGTGGGAAGAAAAAAAGATTGTTTCTAGAGCATTTGACCATTTACATAGTTTCATTATCATATTCAAAGATATGCCTTGGGATTATTGCAGGCGGAATGTGTTGACTCGAGCCAGACAATATGAAATAGCCGCCTTAGAAGAACTAGAAGAGATTCACAACAAGTTCAAACAGACTTTCTTAGAAATTTGCCACGACTATAGGCTTCCATGTTTGGTAATTCGGAACGCTCTTACCCCCCTCGTTCTCAAGAATATACTTAATCCAACAATTGATACCGAGACAGTCGGACCAGTAGAATATCCACGAGCTTTTGACTTTGGAATTGCATGGGGCAGCCCTTCGGCACGCGGCTCACGCGATAGCAGCGGCAGCCAGGGATTTTTAATAGACGGTTTCGAGGAGGAGGAACTTGAAAAAGCTTATTATCCACCTGGTCAAGAACAACTAGAACAACCTCGAGTCTCACTCAAGAACCTACACAAACTTCTTAATGCTTGTGAAACAGTGTGTGCTTATAATGCTCCGTTTGACTTACGAGCACTTGATATGATGCCGAAGGAACCCTACGGTTCTGTAACACCGGACTTTGAAGTTACTTGTCTATGGCTCATGTCAGTTGTGTACATTATACTTCAACCAGAACTTATAGATAAAGCTGAAAAAGGGGGACTCGAAAGAACGGACTGTGGTAACATGCACAGTCGCTTTGAAGATCTTGCAAACTTAATATGTTCAGGAACCTCCCCTGTACCACCTCATCCACATACTGCCGAAAAAGATGCAATAAGTGAACATTACTTACGACAGTACATGATAAATACTTGGCCAGGTGGTTGGAAGAATAATGGTAAGTTGTCACTTTCTTCTTTCAAGAAATTAAGACTTTTTCCATGGTACTTATTGAATAACTTTCGTAAATACTTACGTTAGTACTTACGTTAGTACTTGACAAGTACCATGGACAGGAACTTACGAAGTTCTAATAACATTTTCCTCCGGCTCCCAACTATTGAAACTTTCTGGATAACCTTTCCATTTTATCAGATAATATTTCTTTCCTCTAATTTTTTTCGTCTTCAAAATTCGTTCTACTCTGTACAGCTCGTCGCGTTCCGAAAGGGTGCTCTGAAGTTCATCAGAATAGAAAGTGCCAAGTATTTCCTCTCCATTCAGATCTTTTATTTTGTAAATGGTGGAGTTCCCAAGCCAGCTGCGTACACAACTTTTGAAACCACGAAAATCTCCTCTGTCCAATTTGGTAAATATCCTTTCTTGAAAGTGGTCTTGTATTTTGTAATTCGGACCCATTCTCCCGGCTTGAATTCAGGGTTGGCTCCCGCGGCTGCCAACTCAGGACCGAATAGTGTATAAAATGCCTGCCAATCGTTCTCCTCTGTTACGTCCCTGGGTTTCATTTTGATACTTCCGTGAACGGTGTTATTGTAATTCTCGAGAAGGTGGGGTAGAATAGAAAGCCATTCACGTGTCTGTCTGTATGTAAAGTATTTCCACATCATCGTCTTGAGGGTCCGATTAAAACGTTCAACGACGCTAGCTTTTTTGTCACTGTAGGTGTGAAACCAATGAATGCCTGACTCCTCCAACCACCCCTGCATTTTTCGATTAGTAAATTCCCGTCCCTCATCTGTCTGAAGTTTGTCGGGCCTTCTCCCGGATTTCTTAATCACATCTTGTAGTGCCTGCAACGTATCATCAGCCGTTTTTGACTGTATTGGCCTAGCCCAGGCATATTTACTGAGTACATCGATTACTGTTAGCATGTATCGAATGTTATGACCTCCGGAACGGTTCTCTTTTGCGAATACTGCAGGGAATTCCACAAGGTCTGCTTGCCACTGTGAGTCTATCGATGTTACAAAAACGCGTCGGCCGCCCCGGAAGGCACCCCCATGAGAACGAGGTACCGGTTTATGTAGATTATAAGTTAGCTGAGTTTTTAACCACTCCTGCACCTCTTTCTTGGTCACTTTCAGTCCGCTGGCCCGTGCTGCGTCATACAATTTTTGTACACCTCCAAAACCAGTTTTCGGGTTGTAATATAATTCTCTAAGAGTGCCTTCGGCGGAGCCTTCGGTAGTGTCGCCTTCGGGGGTCCTATCGGTGTTGTCGTCTTCCATAATTGCTATATTATACGAAAAATTTATGTCGTACGGATGCCGTAAATGAAATACTAGTTTACTGAATGGCCTACTTTTCAATTGTCTGACCAGGTCCGTGATCTCCCGTTCTGACACCTCCATTCCATATTCTTTTATAATAGTTTTGTTGTCTGTCTTGCTCGGCGTGTAAAAAAGTACTAACATCTGTATGTTTTCCCTGAATGGTTTACTAATACTAGTATATTGTTGAGTCAGAACCCAGACAGATAGTCCGTCGTGTCTTGCGCTGAAACCAAGTTTGACTAAAACGTCACTGCGCTTCTTCATATCTTTGGACGCGGCGCAGTCGTCGAGTACTATTAAAGTGTTTGTACCGACCCATTCGTTCCGTACGAAGGCTAGTGTATCATCCACAGCATCGAGTCCGACTGGAAACACGAATACGTTGTCATCCGTGAAAATGAATCTTTTATTATACGTTTTATTGTTCATGAATGTCGGACAAATGAAAACTATATATTCGAATTTTCCTAGGTACGGACCGGTGAGGAGATCCATTACATATTCCGTTTTGCCAGAATTTGTCGGCCCAGTTACAATCATGTTGAATGGTACAGTTGCGAACATTGCCATCGGATCGGATCTATATACTGTACATTAATGTAATGAATATTGCTAAAGATAACAAACCAATTTTACCATATTCGTGAATAGGGTCTGCGCCGGTCACGGCTGCTGCCTTCCGTTCCGAAGCCCTGTCGGAACGGTTCCGAAGGGCCTTCGGGGACCGAGTCGTGTCATTGTGAGGTGACTCTCCGGGCTCGTCCTGCCACTTCACAGGATCTCCCCCCTCCATCTCGTGTACAGCACTTTCTCGAACTTCCGTGTTTATATCACCATTCACCCCGAAGGACATAGATTCTGTTGCGTATTGCAATTCATTATTATAACCTGAGATTGCCGGGCCCGAAGAATGACCATCTCAGACGGTAAGAGAAGTAAATTTGGTGAGACTGCCATATCAAGTTTGACACCAGTATTCATTATTGTGTCTTGGTATCGCCTATAACTGATTACTTTGTCTGTATTACGAATTTCATCTTCGAGGAGAACGCCGAATTCTTTTCGGACTTGCTCTGCGCTGCCAGTATCGCCTACTATGGTACTGCGAATATTAGCTTGTGCGCCGAGTATGCAATATACGTAGGCTTCAAGGCTTTCATTTAGGCGGGCGAGACCGGCCTTTGTTAGTCCCGAGTCTCCCTTCAGAGGAATGAAACTATTGTATTGTCCCTCCGATCCATCATTTCGGAAGAAATAGTAGTGCGGTCGGTCTTTGTCGGACAGTACATGTTTTTTCTTTCCAAAAATGGTATGTGTATAGAAAACGCCTCCGTCGGCGGAGAGGAAAAAGTCCCGACCGTTGTATATCGCTTTTGGCTGTCGAACGGGACCACGATTAGTGTAATATTCATAACCATAACCAAGACCTTTATTTTGACCTTTTCGATAACGAAAGTCGGACTTCGTTGGACTTATATTTCCAAATTCTGTACAGAGAAGTTCATATTGGACGAGATTGTACGGATTGTCGCCCGCTTTGAAGGTGGGGAGGGGGTCGTCTGGAAGTGCAACGCCCATTTCGTGAAGGATACGACGTATTGTAAAGTATACATGGAAACGGCAGAATGATCGTATTTGGGGCGGAAATTTCTTATCAAAGAGATGGGCGAATGATATACCACAACCAGTAGTGCTGCACCATACAGCGAAATTCAGTTGCTGGTCCCAATATTTCATGTTTGGACCGCCCAGCCAGACATTACTTTCTTTCGCTGATCGATGAGTGATTACGTTATCTTTGAACACATCCCGTGGATGGAAAGTAAATTTATCTGTCGGCGTTACATATATTTCTAAGTCCATGAGAATAGGTTTTATTCCCCCGTCCGGTTTGGAAGGGGGGGTATCAGCATGCTGTACTGTTGGTATGCTCGTCTTATTCAATTGAAAAGCAACTGGGAATAAGTCTGTACTCATTATTCGTGTTTCTATATACATATAGATTTAAATGGAGGAGAATTTTCCCGGAATCCCTGTCGGAATCCCTATCGGTACGGTTCTGTTAGGGGTACTAACATTCCAGACTATGTTAATACTTTATTTCGGATTCAGGTTTTAAACGAATTTTTATTTTTTACTAAGAATAGATAACATACTGCAAACAATGGAGAATTTAATAAAGTCATCAGCAGCGGCAAATATGGCAGCGCCTACCGGAACGGTTCCCCTATCGGAACGGAAGGGGCTTCGGCGCCTTCGGCGCCTTCGGACAATAATCAATCCATAATAGAGACAAAACGTGAAAAAATACTCTGTGTCATCGCAAGTGGTCAAAGCAAGTTATTTTTTGGTAAGGAGATTACAGTTGCTGACGTAGAAAAATGGAAAGATGAAACGGTGGTTAAAGCCTTCAAAATGTACGAAGCGAAATACAGTTCTCTTATAAGTGATACCATCACTCAAAGTTTCATAGATCTAGGAGCCCGCGCAATCAGTCAGGTAGTTCCAATCGATGATCGAGATAACTATGCCACTGATCTTAAAAAGGATTTTATTCTAAACAGTGAATAAAACGATTATCAGGACGGATAGCGTACACATGGGGGCCCGTGATTGCTCTAATTTCCACCGGTTTAATTACGGGTAAACATTTAAATTTTAAAAAAATCGGGTTTAATATAGTACCTGAAATAAATGGATTCAACTTCGACGACTCAGCAAACGGCTCCGGCCCCGCCGACGGAGCCCACACCGCAAACGACTCCGTCAGGGACGACCTTCCCTACGCCACAGCGCAACATAGAGAAAGTGACGTTACCGCCGAAGCATCCAGGGAGAGTTGCTGCAGGGAAGAAATTAGCGGAATGGAACAGGCAAAACAAGGAGAAGAAACTAAAAGCAATGGGGGAGGGGAGTGATGCGGTAGCGACAAACTGTATAAGCCTACCGCCTACAATGAAAGAACAGTGTGATAATAATTCACGCGATAGCTCACGCTGGTATAATAAATGTTATCTTGTTTTAGGAATTGTGGGAGTTTCATTGACTGCATTAGGGCTATATTGGGGGCGTGCTCGGCATACCCCCTGTCCCGTTAATCGATCGAGTTCAGATCGGAAAGGGGCTGCTCCCCAAAATAAGAAAGTGGAAAAAACAGAGCCAGTAGCGGTTTCCGGGGGCCAGCTCCTCTACATTGTATGAGATGGATTAACTCCCCATATTTTTTATTTTTTTTTTTATTTTATATACTAGTCAGCAATCATGGATACTAAAACAGTTGTAAACACAATGTACGATGGTATTGTAATCGCAGGACTTGCGATGGGATATCTTATGATCTCCAGCAAATTTTTGAAGATGGATATGGGCGATCCAAGTCGACCAAATTTAATTCGATTGGCAAAATTAGGCGGTGCGACTGCTGCCGCGGTTGCGACCAAAGATCTCCTTGAACAGAAAAATATTATTCCTGCAGAACCTTATACTTCGTAATGGGCACCTTCGGAATAATATTCATCGAACATTTATACTTAGTAATATATACATACAACGTACAACGATGATCATTTGGATTGAAAGCAAAACAGGTGAACCTGTTACTGTTAATTTTTACCCTTGTATTGACACGACACAGTTTACGAAGATAAGACTGCTAGAGTGCGGACTATATAATTCATGGCATAACATAACATCGACGAATAATGTAATAAATATCAAGAAGGTGACCAACCGAAGAAGACTAAATCAATACGTCCAGGTAACTACAATATCGATACGTTAAACAAAGCAATCGGGTTGAAGCAAAAAATTAATTTTGAAAAACATCTGCCGACAAACCATGTTTATCTAACTTTGGCTAAAGATATTAAAGTCTATTTCAATGCCACAGGTAGCTTTGCCAACGTAGTTGGTTTTTCAGATAAACCTGAGGACAACCCAGTTATAAAAAGTACTATGAGTCCGAAGAAAGTGGATTTCTTAACAGTCACTAAATATATAGTTCATTCAGACGTAGTTCGATGTTACTGGAAATTATGTTTCATTTGGCTCCGGAGGATACATACAGGGGAAAGTATCGAACTGTTTACAAATACTTCCCATCCGGGATACGAGAGAAATAAGTGAAAAGGTTACTTACGATTTTAAAAACGGAGCAATTTCTATGCCATTGAGAAAGGGGGAGATTACAT